>NC_136486.1:97748636-98188636 GCF_053919585.1 Euprymna scolopes | reverse complement strand
AGAGAGAAAGATAGAGAAGGAGAGAGAGAGAAAGATAGAGAAGGAGAGAGAGAGAGAAAGAGAGAGAAGGAGAGAGAGAGAAAGAGAGAGAAGGAGAGAGAGAGAAAGATAGAGAAGGAGAGAGAGAGAAAGATAGAGAAGGAGAGAGAGAGAAAGATAGAGAAGGAGAGAGAGAGAAAGATAGAGAAGGAGAGAGAGAGAAAGATAGAGAAGGAGAGAGAGAGAAAGAGAGAGAAGGAGAGAGAGAGAGAAAGAGAGAGAAGGAGAGAGAGAGAAAGAGAGAGAAGGAGAGAGAGAGAAAGATAGAGAAGGAGAGAGAGAGAAAGATAGAGAAGGAGAGAGAGAGAAAGATAGAGAAGGAGAGAGAGAGAAAGATAGAGAAGGAGAGAGAGAGAAAGATAGAGAAGGAGAGAGAGAGAAAGATAGAGAAGGAGAGAGAGAGGAAGATAGAGAAGGAGAGAGAGACAGAAAGATAGAGAAGGAGAGAGAGAAAGATAGAGAAGGAGAGAGAGAGAGAAAGAGAGAGAAAAAGAGAAGGAGAGAGAAAAAGAAAGCGAAATGAGAGTCTGACATTTAATATTAAGTTATGTTTTATATATATTTATTGTTTAGTTCTTGAATTTTATTTACTATCAAATGTAAAAGCAAAATAGAAAAGTTTTTTTCTTGACTTTGATATGAATGAATGGCAACATTTCAATTGCAATAAGATGACAATTACGAGTGCGATAAATTTTGACAAACACCATGAGAGGATTGGAAGCAATGGATGTAAAGGGCAGATGGAAGTACTAGGAAGGAAATTTTGTTCATGGAAGTTTCATTTGGTGTTACAGGGCAAAATTTTATTATTTAAAAGAACAGTTCAACAAGTACTTGTTAACATTTGGACAATGTTGTAGTCAGTTGGAAAGCTCTCCCATAGTATTTATAAAATAATGAAAAGACGAAATAAAAGAAAATTAGTTCTGAAGAACAAACCATTTCATCAGATGCAAGGCGAAATGGAAAACTTGCATCAATTAAATCTGTTGCTAATAAAATGGTTGGAGCATTCTCTCACACCAGAAAACATGTCAACTCTTGATGCAATGCTCTGCCGGTATAAGAAGAGTAAGATGCCACAGATGGGGAGTTCTAAGAAAGAAACTTTGTTTATGGAAGTTCCGTTTGGTTTTAGGTACAGAGAAAGAAAGAGGGGATGAAAAATGGGAAAGTTATTTCATGTTGTTGTAGCTAGACGAGT
Source organism: Euprymna scolopes (assembly GCF_053919585.1). Taxonomy (NCBI): domain Eukaryota; kingdom Metazoa; phylum Mollusca; class Cephalopoda; order Sepiida; family Sepiolidae; genus Euprymna; species Euprymna scolopes. The sequence goes on along the minus strand of NC_136486.1, from coordinate 98,187,390 downwards.
TCTTGCTGTGAATGTTTTACAGAGGGGATGAGATTGGAGCTCAGTCCAGCCTCTACCATATAAATAACAATAGGGTAGAAAGATGACAGCAAAGTCTCTTCTCTGAGTAAAAGGGCTATAGAAAAAAAAAATTTGCAAAGTCGATTTTTGTCAAAGTAAGAAAAAATGTCTAAACAGATCCTCCCCAGGTATAGCAATAGTACTTCATCTTGAGACGTATCTAACTCTTCTTATATCGGCAGAGCATTGCATCAAGAGTGACATGTTTTCTGGTGAGAGAGAATGATCCAACCATTTTATTAGCAACAGATTCGATTTCGCCCTGCATCTGATGAAATGGTTTGTTCTACAGAACTCATTTTCTTTTATTTCCGCGTCTTTTCATCAAACCAAAATAGTTTATTACTAAAAATCATTATTTCTCCAGCACGTCGGACATAAAACCATTGAAACACTACTGTCCGACGTCTATGATGAAAATAAAATGAATACGAACAACAGAAACTGGAGATAAATTTAGAAAGTCAACAATTAACGTGGTCTAATCTGATCTTAAAAAAAAAAAAAAATAGCTTCGATGATACAGACCGATTCTGCAATGCGATGACATTGTCGATTTTTCAATAGACTACTACTACTAATACTATTAAACAACTACGAATATTTTATACATCTGAATGAATAAATGCGAACGGCATTCTAATTTATCATTCCTTGTTTTAAACAAAATACGGTGCAAGTCTATAAATGGTCCACAAGTAATCTTTTTTACTATAAAAATCTGAAAAAAAAATCTTTTTAATGTACATACTTGTCACTGTATGAAAATGTCATATTCCAAAAATCACGTAAATTGATCAAGTAGTTTTATTTTTATTTAAGAAAATCAAATATTATGAGACATTTTATCGAAGAAAAACTTCACGCCATCTTGTTTTTGAATGATACACTGCTAGCAACACCTATTGGGAATGTTTGGAATATAAGATCGGCAAGGGGCAGACAATCGACTGTTCACACTAGAAAAAAAACTTGGATAATTAAGACATTTATAAGTTTTTGAGGATGTTGAAAACGAAAATAACGTTTAAAGTTCCAGCAAACGAGTAGTTTCCGAGATACTTGTGGACCATTTATAGATTTGCACCCAAAATACTATTTTAAAAAAAAAAAAAAGAAGATAATTAAAAGGAACTGTTTTTGGCATCGGAAAATTAGCACATTTTTCCGATTCCAATACCCTCAGAAGTTCCAAGCTTTCAGATTCCCCATTCCGATTAATCGCCCCAACACTAATATATATAAAGAGAAAAGAAATTCAAACTATAAGTTGAAATTTACAATAAAATGTATTATTCGACTGAATACTCCAAAAAAACAATTTACAAAGTCCTTATTCCGCAGAGTTTCAAAGAATGCTAATCTTGCTAATTCTTTTCATCAGAGGACAGAAAAAAATAGGCAAATTATTTTCATAGCAATGCTAGAATTTGCTGGTTACAGCATTAAATGAAACTGCAATTTATTATAGTCATAAATTACAAAAATGTATATGCCCTTAAAAAAAAAAAAAAAAAAAAAAAAAAAAAAAAAACGAGTGAAAAAATGTAGGAAATGTAAAAAAAAAAAAATAAAAAATAAAAAATAAAAACGAACCGGGCATAAAGTTGCAGCTTGCTTGCTTGCTTACACACACGCATTATATATATATATATATAATTGACGAAGGATCCAAAGACAGCATTTTGAATGTCTAATTTGCATAACTATTTTTTTTAATCGTTGATAATAAATGAATGCGTGGTGTTATTAATGTATATTTTTATTGTCCTACTTTCATCACATCTCTTCTCTACAATTATGGAAAAGGAACTTTGTGTGCGTGTCTGTGAGAGTTCGTTCACTATAGACTCGAAAACGTCTGAGCCGATTTTTATGAAATTTCACACCAAAGTACTTTTTCTGCCTGGCAGTGTTCGGAGATAGGTGTTATACTAGAATGCTTGCGATAAGCATCGATAATCAAAAAATTCCGATGAAAGAAGATACAAAGTTAACCCTTTATACAGCCTAACATCGCAAGCGTACTTGAGAAGTTTTATTACCACACAAGCAGTAAGTCCCAACATATAAAATTAACAGTAGGTTCTTTGATATGGTCTTGGCGCGTTCAAAATGAATGTTTCTGTTTAGAGCACAATTGAACCATGATACTTGACTTTTGCATTTTAAACTTTAATTCAAGCCATTATATATAAAAAATAATTTTATAAAATCAACAGTAGGTTCTCTACTGTACAATGTAGACTACAATGTATTGTGGATGAAGTCACTGAGGAGAGTTAAGTGAAGCTTCTTCCCAGTGCAATGCGATGTGTCCCCAACTACAGCAGGCAATCAATTGATTTGATTGAAAAATGGGCGATTTCACCATGCAAAGTTTAATATCAAGAAAAAAAAAAAAAAAGGCCTGACTACAATATGGTTGTCTTCAAGACTAACGTAAACAAATTTTTGATGAGCCGTTCCATATAAGTTAACAAATTTCCATTACTAACGATTACTTTATTGTCCAATTGTCTACTGTACACTTTAACCCTTATCCTCGAGTGGCCTTTTGGCCTTGATAAGTGGTGATGCCTTTGTAAAAAAAAAAAAAAAATGTCTTCATCCATAAAGATAATTCCCAACTACATATTTTAAATAAATAATTGAGCATGACGTCTGGCAAAGAACAAAGTGTAGTATCCGTTCTAATACTACATTTCGCCTTTTCTGTCCTCAGTCAGTGAAAGGGAAATCCTTTTAGACTCAGTTATTTTATTTTTTGCCTCAATTCAGAGTGCCTTCCCCGCCTCCCGCATTTTTTAAAACTCTACCCTCGTAAAGATGCAAGTAAATAGCAACCTTACATAGCCGTGTACTTCAGCTAGTCCAAAATGATTTGAAAACGAAACACAAAGAGTCAACAGAACAATCTACTAATTAGAAAAAAGAAAGGCAAGCTAGAAAATGGAGCAAAACGTTGGCGCCAAAATACAAGAAACTTGATATCATGCTCCTTAAGCAGCCATCAGTTTCTTAACCTGGATCCCCCTCCCGACACTCCAAAAACCCTGTCATAGTATAAACATGAATGGAGGGGGTACAAATGTCAGTAAAAGGGGGGAGAGGGTTACAAAACTTATAGAATTAGGATTTCCACTCAAATTACTGTGAACGGTAATTTATCAACTTCAAGCTAACCCTGTTCAACGTGCAAAATGTTTTAAGGATCAAAATTTCTGGTTGAAATGAGGTCTGTATAATTTGGATTATTCCAACTACTGTTCTCATGTTGAGTGTTATTCTCACAACATTTCAGCCAATATAACCTTCGACCTTCTTCAGGTATATCTTACTAAACTCTGAAATTTTTCGGTCAAACTCGGGGAATCTGTACGGTACTTTGAACGGAACCCTCTATTTAATCCATGAGGGTAAGTTGTTCTCATTCCGTTAATCACAACTGGATAAAAATCTAAAGTAATTTGCAATCGTATTTTTAGTATTGCCCACACGAAGGATTGAACCATCAATCTTCAGAAAAGTGCCACCTAGAGTTGAACATTGCTTAGTACTTTATCCATTACACCACAAGTTCTTACAACTCTGAGATATGGAAATGGTTGTAATCTTGTTAAAAAACAACCAGAGTGGTTATTTTTAAAATTCGTTCATTAAATACTATTAAAAATTCAGGTGTGACGGACCAACATATGCAATCAGCTACAGAGAAATTCTTCTAGACCAAGATATTTTTTCCCCGAATCTAGTGTCTTTTTTGAGAAATGATTTCCCTCAGATTGAAAAAAAAAAAAAAAAAAAATCGACTGTGTGTCTAACTCTTGTAGAGGGGTAAGTCAGTAGAAATTGACAATAAAAGCACATATGATGATGCAGTGCAGGGCTCGACGTTAATGCTGTCCTGGAGACGCGAGAATATAAGCTCAAGAGGGTAGCTTTTCTTTGATGGGATGATCCTGGATAAAAGAACATTTAAAATCCTGTAGTTTGAAAATTAAAAAGAATAAAATATCACTGTAACAATGTAGACAAAAAAGGAAAGCTTACCAGCTCTGAAGCACATGAGCAATTTTACATGTCAGACACTCATTTTTCAGTGAAAAAAAAAAAAAAAACTTGTGCTTCGTAGTTACACATTTTATTGGTGACATTAATTTACATGTTAAGAACTGGAATATCAACTATCCTTGGATGTTTAAAGTCTCTCTGTACAGGAGTTTGCCAGGACAATCTAGAATGGGGATACTTTCCCCAACAAGTAAATTAAGCCAAAATAATATCCCCTCAATATGGTTACCCCACACTGGTAGATATGAGGAATAGTGCACCATCTCCAAGTGAGGCTGCTGGTAGTAACAGCATTAAGCAGGATTGAAGTAAAATGAGAACGACTTGAACGAATTGGGAGGGGTTGCTTCTTTTAGAGTTTCACATTGTCAATATCTGCAACAAAGAGATGAAACTTTTAGGTCATGAATGCATAAGTTAAATCATCATAACAATGCAATTTGCAACATCCTCTGAGCCATTCGGGTGGAATAAAAATAGGAGTCATTACTTTTGGAAGGCTCCTTGTAATTTATATATAAGTTAAGATAAAGGGTACAATTACATAGGAACTTTATTACATTATTAATAAGAGTTACAGAAAGAAGAATAAGAGAAACCTCTTTAGGCCATAGCATTTCAAAACTAAATGCTTCTCGTCAGAAGAGGAGAAAAAGTCGGCATTATACAAAAGTAAAGGTATAAAGACAACATTGATTTTGATCACCATAAGATTAGAAATGGAAATTATATATACATATATATATATATATATATATATATATATATATATATATACTAGACTACCCGTGACCCGTTGGGTCAGTATGTTATATTAGCTATGGAATTCATGTATGAGCGTGACACTTGTGAAAATAGGTTTTTTTTGACATAACAGAAATATTTCTATGAAAGTATATTAAAATGAAAAATCACGGACGGATCACTCAAACATAAAAAAAAAATTCTCCCTATTCATGTAAATTTTCCGAATAATCGCTTAAAAATCGAAAATTAAACATGATTTTCCTACGAATCGAACGCCAACGAAAGTCATTTAGCAGCAAAAACGCACATGAACCTACCGATGAGAAATATAAGAATGAAAAACCCATATTGGAATCCTTCAACCAAGTTATAGAAACTTAAAATCTAAAAAAAAAAATAATAATAATTAATAAAACTTGAAGCAAAAAAATAAAACCTAAATAAATAAAATAAAATAAAACTAATATTGAAACAGATTAGTAAATGTGTCAACAAATTCACCGTTCTCACACAACTATTTTGTATCTAGAAATGTAAACAAAAAAATAAAGAAGGAAGGAAGGAAGAAAAACGGACGGATAGAGAGTAGTAGTAGCTTTGGCTTTACTACAATTGTTCTTATGTTTGTCAACGGGTTAAAAAGTTGTTTAGTTGTAAGAAAATAGCGACAGTATAGTTGTGATAAAGAATAGTTGCAAAACACCCCACCTCCACTCTTCCCATGTTAAATAATAATTTCGAAATAATAACGTTAATATTTCAGTGCACAGTTCAAAATCAGCAAAAGAAGCGATTTGTGTTTATTTGTTTACGTTGTTATGAGTTAATGTTTATGCGCGCATGCGCAACCGGATGTCATAAACCGGAAAGTGGGTTACATCACTCGTTACAAGGTCATTTGAGTTTTATATATATATATATATATATATATATATATATATATATATATATATATATATCATCGTATAATGATTGGATCACTGCGACTGACGTAAAGAGCATTTGAAATTAAAATGTTTAAATTCAACGTTATTTCTCGCGGTTAATGGTAGCCGATTGGATACGGTCTTTGCTAATCGAGTCAGAGATGGCTCGTGCTGCCGGGTTCGAATCTGTCAACTGGTGTTAATCGTGACACCCTGCACTGAAGATTCCCAAAAGGATGAAACACTAGTGTTTGTAGGTATTTAATTATTATAGTGAAAAAAATAATAAATAAATATATATATATATATATATATATATATATATATATATATATATAGATAGATAGATAGAGAGAGAGATTACATGGTCATTATTTTTCATTTTAAAAAATTTATCTGAATTGCTGGAGAAAATATTTCATTGGAATTGTTAAAAGCTGATGCCAGTGCTGGCGACAGAATGTCTAGCTCACTGTTGAGGTAGTTGACTCAAAGTTCACAACAACAATTTTGTTTTTAAACAAACTTAGTACCTTGAGGTGGATACCGATGATAGCACAGGCCCCCTACCTACATAGGTGATGATCTCACATCAGATCTTGAAATGTGAACTGTCCGAACAATTATAGTGCAAATGGTATGCACTATAAATCACAGGAGCTCAAAGTTGATCGTGTAGGAAGAGAAGAATTCTCGTAAAAGACTAGTAACTACCATCATATATATATATATATATATATATATATATATATATATATATATATATATGCACATACAGATATCCCAGAACAAAGCTGCACAAACACGTACACATAATTAACTACTAGACACCATTCTTCAGGTATCTAGTCTTTCTACAAGCTTGGCTAGGAATTTTTTCCTCAGGCCTGAAAATCATTAGAGATTATACCATTCCTATAATGACCTGTTCCCTGTTGATTGTGGTATAATGCTGGTTCTGTGTAGTTCTAGGAGGTCCCCCTTCCCAAGCTTTGCCTTCTCTCTCTTTGAAGTATTGGTAATAGTCTAAGGCACCTCTGCAGGGAATGTTGATAGGGTTGCACAGGTATGTTCTCAGGGTCAGAGTGCTGCTCCTCTGGAGCGCTGACTCTTCAATCCCACTTCCGCATCTTAGCGTTATATTTCTTACAGTGGAAGAGAAATAAATACCTTCAGTCTCTCTATACAAGGGTTTGTCAAGACAACCTGCAAGTAAAATCCAACTTAACTGGACTCATAAAAAAAATAATTTCAAAAACAACCTGGCAAATATACCCGGTTAACCAAATGCAAGGCAAATTCAAACAATTACACTTAAAGGGACGGTCAGAATCTTAAAAAGATCTCTCGGTTGGAATATCCGAGTAAGCGAGTCAATGTCTGGCTGTAACGTTGTACACTTTTTTTAATGGTTCAGAATGATCTTCCATAACATTTTAAAAAGACCCAACAAAGCAGGGGAGGGTAGAGCGGTAGCCCTTGATATATCTAAGACTTTTGACAGGGTATGGCACGATGGTCTTCTAAGGAAAATCAGATCATATGGTATCACTGGAAGAATACATAAGGTAATTGTCAGTTTTTGGTCTACATACATGAAAATATATAGGATATTCGAACCCATGCAAACTTTATACTTGTGTTTTAGCCGGGGAAAAATCGGTACAAAAGTGAAAATTAAATAAATGGAATTGCCAGGTGAAGGTCGAACGACAGCATTAATTGGTAATCGCGTTTGGTTCATGTTTTAATTTTTAGCCTTGCAGCAAGCATTTTCATAGCTCAAGCATTAACATCAAAGAAAATGTAAATCTTAAGTTAAACGTTTTCTTTTCGATTCTCAGCGGTGGCACACGAGTCATTTTTTTTTTTTAACTTTTTAAATCATTAGTATATATTGGGTCCAATATAATATAATAAATACAGAATATGCATTAATCAAAATGTCATATTCAAGCGTATTTTACGACCGGGCAATACCGGGCAGCCTGCTAGTATATATATATATGTAATCTTGGAAGATTCTTTAAAACTTAAAACTATTAATTTTTTTTTTTTTAATTTGTCCTTCGTTGGAACATTACTTTGTCAATAAGTCAATTAATCTCCCGTATCGCTGACTTACATAAAATTCATATATATATATGAATGTATTTTTACACTATAATTTACATTCTTTTCAGCTTATTAGACACAAGGTCAAGTGTGAGTTTGATGAAAGTATTTTTGTGGAATGACAACACGTTATATTAGGGTTCTGATTTTTTGAGATGATGATTGATAATAAATTATTTGGATTATCCTGACTACTGTTCTCATCTTGAATGTTATTTTCACAACGTTTCAGTTGAAGTAATCTCCGACCTTGTTCGCGTGTGTTTCGTCGAACCATGAGGTTACACACTGTGACAATAACACTCAGCATGAGACCAGTAGTTCGAATAGTCTAAATAATACAAAGTATGTTAGGTATTAGGCTGTTTTTTTTTTGGTTTTTTTTTTTTTTTGCTATACCAATGTTTGTGCAGATAATATCACTTATTTGGTTCGTGGGGCTGAAGATAAACAAAAACTACCACAAGTCTCATTCTTCATTTTGTGGCAGCCTTTGTTTATCCGCAGTTATCCGGACTCTTTGGAAAGAACAAACTAATGAAAAAAAAAAAAAAGAACCAACTCAAGAAAGAACAAACTAGAGAAAGAAAGAAAGAAAAAAAAGAAAGAAAAACAAAAGCTACTAAGCTTACAATTAGTTGCAAGTATAAATCAGTTCACACAGAAGATTCTAGAGAGGAACGAATTTGCTTAATAACTTCGTACAATTCTTACTCCACATATATACCGCATGTATGTAGGCATGCCACCCACTAATAGCCATTTCGCCATATCACAGCCCTTTTATGTGGCTAGACAAGCAAATCCTTCAAGCCGGGATCCGAAGTCAAACGGACCTCTTACTCCTATGCTACCACTCTAGACCTAAATATAAAACGTAAATATACGGCATAATCACGTTGACACACCGGTTCTTGTCTGTTAAGCAGCGTTGAGCCTGGCTTGTACCAGATGGGTGACCATTTGAGAATTCTAGGCGCTGCATGTGCTTTCCACTTATCTTGGCATTGTTTCCAGTCGTTCTGAACCTCCACTTGCCACTGGTATTCAACAATGTCGACTCAGGAGAGATGTGGTTGGGGATTGCGCAACTCTTGCCACAAAAATTTAATGCGCAGGCACCCGCTTTACAGTGGTTATCCAGAGTCTGTCAAAACTAAAGGAAGCCCTAGGTACAAAACCAAGGAAATTATAGTGTTTACATCTGTATTACCAATTTCTGAGAGTGCTCAATTGTTTGAAGAAGAGCTGTACCTTGCGCTAAGTGTCAGCCGCTTATTTGATTACTACAGAAGTCAATACATAAACAGTTTTTTTTTTTCATCACTTCAAGAGTTTATCACTTGAAGTATGTCTTCTATTACAGGAGGGTGCAAGAATCATGTGTCTGCCTGGTAAAAGGCTGCGGCTGCTGCTGTTTCTATCAAATGCAAAATCGATATTGCCGAGGAATATGCATATGCAGATAACATCTGCAGAAAATAATTCTTAAATCTATAACAATGTCTAAATCAATCCACAGCAAAGCTGCGTAATGTTAAAGAAGGGGAAGAACACAGTGAAATATCACAAAACTATTAAAATGCACTTTGTGACACTGGGGAGACTGAAAAGCCAGATTTGGAGTAAAGAAAAATAAGATGTATGAAATACTAGCAGACCGCCCGGCGTTACCCAGTCGTAAAATATGCATAAATATTATATTTTAATTCATACAGAAACTGAGACATGTGCATGCGAGTTATGTTTTTTTCTAAACAGTTCACTTCTTGTAAGTAAAAAAAATACTTGAGCTGAGATTGAAACCAAAACCTAAAGACAGCGTATCAAGTACGATAACCATTAGGCCAGCTTAACACAATGTTTAAAAAGTGATTTTAAAAAAATACTTATTAACATATGAAAGCTGTCATTTGAACAATTCATGCATTTGCATCCATGAAACAATTGACAAACAGTTAAAAATGTGATGACCCTCAAGTACCATTTTTTCAATTTTGACCCCTTAGCAGCCCTTTTTTTTTCTGGATGAAAACCGAAAAAGTTTTCCACATGTCTGAATACCCTAATGGCTGCTGCTCCTCTTTTTATGCTTGTGATCTATAGATGACAAGCATAAAAAGAGAAGCAGCAGCCATTTTTTCTTTTGTTCATTCTTTTTTCTGCACCGGACACTGCAAGATGCACAAAAACAGGTTTGTACCAATTTTGAAGGCCCTTAATCACATGTATGTCTATATATAGGTTCAGCTAGAGAGGAATGGGTCGGATGGAGGAGAGAGAAGGTTGGGGAGAGGGAATAGAGAAATAGAGCCGGATAGAGAAATAGAAGTTTTAAAAGAAACATGTTACACTTTTGCCCAGGCAACGCTAGATAGCCCTGCTAGTTTAATAGCAGGGCTTTCCTCCTTTAATTATGACTAGTAACAATTGGAATCATATTTGAGGTTTATAGGATATGATATGTAGAGAATTGAATGTGAAAAGCTAATGCTGTTGTTCCTATTTACAATGCCTCCCCACGGGACAGAGTTAGACACCAGGGTCGTTTTTTAACGTGGAGAAAAGGAACAAAAATAAAAATTGTCTCAGTGGTGAAGGATTTCTCCTCCGACAGAGAACAAGAAATTGAAGTGCAGCATCTGAAGAACAGATACTACACTTTGATCTTGTCCCGAAGTGTTGCAAAGTTATTTTATCAGTTGAACATTTCATCTCAGCTAAAAAAAAAGATTCTCGCTTGATGTGATCATTTGTGAGCGTTTGATAAATACTTAGATAAAAATCAGGTTTCAAAGATAAAGCAAATCTATGCGTATTTTGGTAGTTACTTTTTTTTCCACATACAATCATATTCATCTTGATTTTTTTTTAATCTCACAATCAGGACACATACAGTTTCAATACACCCAACTGTGCAGTTCCCAAATTACTGTTTAGCAGTCATATACATGGCAAATTCGGTGGCATAACTTGCTATATATACTAGTTAAATACCCATCCCAGAACGGATAAAATCACCAGGATAATTTTGCACCACTTTTTTGTCCCCTTTACCGAGATTAAAATCAAGATATGATACTAAACCTTATTTTATTTACCTCTCTAGAAGATTAGAGATTAGGTCAGGTGTTAAATTGAAAAGCTAGTGCATTAAGTACACTGGCTTTCAAAAAAAAAAAAAAATGCCTGAGCAGCCTCGTAGCCATTTCCCGATATGAGCACCTCAGCTGATTAGTGATTATCTTCTCATTGAAAAGGAGTTAGTTAAAGCCCAGGAGAGTGGACCTCCCAAGACAAAATGGAGTACTATTGCCACATCTGAGAAGGAGTTGCTCAGAGCACCTTTTCCTGCCTTGGCAGAGTTCAAAACTGACTTTGAAATCTAGTGGGTGATCTCCTTTTACAACCTCTTCCTCACAAAAGTAACGTAGCAAGTCTATCGTTATTTTAATGGCAGATGCTCAACTGAGCTTCAATCTATTGTTCCCCCCTTTACAAAACAAACACTCGTCTAGCCACAACCACTGTCAACAATTTCCCCTACTAACTATCTGTACCTAAATTTAAATGCAAACTCCATGAACAAAGCTTTTTTTCCTAGAACTGTCCGCCTGTGGAACTCTATACCATGGGTCATTTACAGTCATTTTCAAGTCCAATATAAACAAATTCTCGCCATGCTGTCCTCTTAAATAATTGAATTCTGTACAATTTCCATTACTACCAATGATCACATTGTTGTCTCACTGACCACCTTACACTTATTAACCCTTATCCTTAAGTGATTTTCAGGCCTTGATAATTGGGGACTTCCTTGAAAAAAAATAAATAAATAAATAAACTAGACTATACCTAGTCCAACAGCAACAAACTGTTAGGCTGATTATCAAAAACAACTGATATGACGAGAAAAAAGTTAATTTATTTAATGACCAAAACTTAAGGGATCTTCAGGAGAAATTGCAATTCAGGAGATTTTTTTTTTTTATGAAGTTGATGGATTTCACTTGTAAGTATGGATCATTATAGAAGGCTGTACAGTTTGCAAATCAAGAAATGAAATGGAAAAATAAAAATGATCCATCATCATGGCTTCTGCTCAGCCTTCAGAGACGATGGATACTCCCCTGCAAGGGTGGCTGCATGTGTAATTGTGAAGCATGGGTTGCATAATCCCGAACTATACCTCTCATAAATCAGCACTGTTTGAAATCAGTGGCAAGAAGTCCTGTAACAGAGCACAAATGCACATATGGCAGCTGCATGCAAATGCCGAGCTGTGTGCAAAGTGACATCAGGGTAAGGAAAAAGAATGTGTGCATAGACTGAAGATGACGTTAGAGAAGATGATCACGTTAGAGATGTGGGTGAAGTCATGCATAGCCAGAGAATGAGGAATAAAGGTCTTTTCTTAAACCCTAAAACAGCGAGTTGAAGTTCTCTTCCTTTCTTATTTAAAAAAAAAATTTTTTTTTTTCATAGGAGTCACCACTTATCAAGGCCAGAGGCCACCCGAGGATAAGGGTTATAGAGCGTACATTAGTCAATGGGATAATATTGTAATCGTTAGTAATGCGATTTTGGTAAATTGGATCACTTAAGGGGGCGGTTCATCAAGAATTTGTTGGACTTGAAGACAACCAAGTTGTAGTCATCTGGGAAGCAGGCAAATGGAAGAGAATTCCACAGGTGTGCATTTCTAAAAAAGCTTTGTTCATGGAATCTACGTTTTGATTTAGGCACAGATAAAAAGTGGGAAAAATTATTGACAGTGGTTTCAGCTAGACGAGTGTTTTTTCATGAAAGATTGGCAAGCACTTGCCATGGAAATAACGATAAAACAAAGACAGGCTCGCAACATCTCTTCTGTAGGAAAGAGGTTGCAGGTAAAAAAAAGAGCGTCCCCCACTAAGCTATGAAGTCTATTTTGAACTCTATCCAGGCAGGATAAGCTGCTTCTAGCAGCTCCTACCCAGATGTGGCAACAGTACTCCATCCTTAGACGTACTTGGCTTTTATATAGATAGAGAATTGCGGGTTTGTATTACTGTACACATAGATTCGAAAAAGTTGTCAAAAAACAAATATATAACAAATAAATGTTATCAAAGGCAAGATAAGTTACTTTTCTACCAAACTGGATATAATTTTCGTGTTTTTATTCAACTTAACATGTTTATTCAGCTCGAAAAACATGCAGTGTTTACCGATGTATTGGAAAATTCAAGATGGCGGCCGATTCTCTCATTAACACGGTAAGTTCAGGAAAAGGTGTTATAAATAATAAACTAGACAAAATACTATTAAAAACCACCAAATATATGTCAAGTTATGTCACGGTAACATATATTGAGCGAATTTCTAACAGTATTTTGTCTAGTTTATTATTTATTACACCTTTTTCCAAACTTACCGTGTTAAAGAGAGAATCGGCCGCCATTTTGAATTTTCCAATACATCGCTAAACACTGTATTGTTTTCGAGCTGAATAAACATGTTAAATTGAATAAAAACACGAAAATTATATCCAGTTTGGTAGAAAAGTAACTTATCTTGCCTTTGATAACATTTATTTGTTATATATTTGTTTTTTGACAACTTTTTCGAATCTATGTGTACAGTAATACAAACCCAGAATTGCATCAGCAGTTCCTTGTGACGTGTTAACATACGAACGAGAATGTTACAGTCCATAGTGATTGGGAAAAAACAATGCCAAGACGAGCAGAAAACACATACAACACCTGGTATTCCCAAATGGTCACTCATTTTAGTACTGACTAGGCTCAACGTTGCTTCAGTAATCTAACGAGAACTGATTTGTCAACGTAATTATGCTGTATATACAAAACCAACGCTGTAACTTATAAAGGAATTAAGTAAAAGACAATATTAAAAATGCAAAATAATTTAGTGTGTGAGAGAGAGAGAGAGAGAGAGAGAGAGAGAGAGAGAGAGAGAGAGAGAGAGAGTGTGTAGCTTATTAATTCAGTAAATTGATACAATAGAGAACAGGAGTTGGAACAGATACATTGAGAGCATTGCCAAGGCTGCTGCAAAGAAAGTGGGCTCTCTACCATGCTAGAAAATTACTAACGCTTGAAAGCATCCTGTACCTCTACAAGGCCACTATTCACCCATGTATAGAGTATTGTTGTCACATTTGGGCTGGTGCATCTGCTACTAGTCTCTCCCTCCTGGACAGGGTTCAAAAGAAAGTTGCTAACCTGATAGGTCCTGAACCGTCATCTAAGGTTCAATCTCTGTCCCATCGACAAAATGTTACATCCCTCTGCCTGTTTTACAAATATTTTAATGGTGAATGCTCCAACGAACTACAAGCCATTGTACCCCCCCCCCGTGACATAAATACCCCCGACAAACCTGACAATCAGCAAAGTCTCACCCCTACACAGTAGAGATCCCTAGGTATAAGAAAGACTTCTACCCCAATAATTTCTTCCCCAGACTGCTAGACTTTGGAATTCCCTTCCGGTTTCCTGCTTCCCCAACTGTACTGACATGCAGAAGTTCAAGTGTAATAAACAGACATCTTGCTGCTCAACTCCCATCATAGTATCCCTTCAATTTATGTCCCTGATAGTAGCCCCCTACATCAAAGTGGCCCTGTGCCTTGTTGGGGGTAAAAAAAAAAAATTAAATAAATTAAAAAAAAAAAAAAAAAAAAAAAAAAATCAAATTTTATTGATACAAGAATTATTTTCTTGTTGAGTACGTTTAAGTAAAAAGAAACGATCTAGTAGAAATATATCACAGGTGTTGTCAAACTGCAATGCTGATAGAATTTCATACCAAAACATATCACATGTCAGACTTTGTTGAATGTTCAAAATTAAGCAGATAACAAATGTTAAAAACACCCAATCCTCATCAGTTATATACAGTTTAGTCAGCTTTATGGCTTATATCAACCATTCTTAGATTACTAATGTAACCTTTCCATCAAAAATGACAAAAATAAAGGTGCTTGTTAAGACAGAGTCGACAGTTCGATTTTTTTAAATATGTCATTTTAAACAAAAACAATATTACTTAATTGTCATGTCGAAAATAATATATTAAAAAATTACGAAAATTCATTGAGTAAAATTGTTAAAAAAAACAAAAATAATAATAATCTATCGCTATAAAGCTAAAATGTTGGTCGCTCCGCGCCTATATATATCATGTAATATAACATTTGCGTTTCAAGTTATGTGCCCTTAGTATGAACTCTTCACCGTCTACATTATAACATCTAAGAAAAATACGATTTTACCTAATTTTCTGTAAAAATTACTTTTACCTATAAATAACTTTCTACTGAATGAATTTTTAAAATTTTTGGATACATTACTATTTTCGACATGACAATTAAGTATGTAGTATTATTTTTGCATTAAACTACATATTAAAAAAAGAATAAATTGATATGTCAACTATCTTAACAAGCACCAAAATAAATTCTGCTTCATCAATATTCCGATCACCTCATTGGGTTGGCATCAGGAAGAGCATCTGGCTTATAAAACTGTCAACACATGTAAAGAAATAACTTAGAAAGAACATTTGGTCAGATTCAGGCTATACAGTCTAAATGTTGGAAGGTCAAGTGAAGTTGTTGAGTTTCTGCGCCGTGTTTTATTTTATTTATTTTTATTTTATTTTTTTACTTCTGACTTCATGTTTTATCATTTATGATGAAGAGTTTTACAGCAAAAAATCCAATATTAAAAAAAATAATTTTATATCTTTTTTCAAATTGTGGGACACTCTCTGCACCCCCACCCCCAAAATAAAAACATGAACTATCTTAGAATAATTTTTTTCTTTTCATGTCCCTTTTAGAAAACTGAACATAAGTTCGTTTCTCCTACAGAGTTTGTTTCATTCAGGTCATCGTCATTATTATTATTATTCAAAACTAGAGAAAGGAGTTAAATTCTAAGGATTTAAATTTCAAAAAGGAAGCTGCTCTATCATTTTTTAACAGGTGTTTTGCTTTGACCAATGGAAAACGTTAGAGAAAACTTTAAAATACATGGCAGGAAATTTATCTTAAGTTTTGTAATACAGAATATATCCAAGATGAAAGAAATTAAATTACAATCTTAGGATTTTTTTCTTTCTGCAAAAACAGCATATTTAGACAAGGGAAGATAATTCACATTCATGAAGATTCTTAAATGTTTGTTAAAATCGGTCATATTTTCTAAACATTTTAATAAATAGGTAAGAACTGATCACCAAATGGGTGCAAACAGATTGAGCAAAGGGTAGTATTTGATCTTTGTCCATGAAAAACTCCTACATTGAGATAATTTTAATTTTTGTCCCAATCCAGAGTGGCCCTACACGGGGTGTTAAATTTTATTCACATTAAAAACCGACCTTTTGACTAACTATCCTTGTGATGGTGGTGGGCAAATAAAGGTTCCATTTTGAAGGTGTTTGTGGCATAAAAGAGTAATAATGAAGCAGACGTTGCACAATCACAAATGCACACCAAAGTTAGTGATTGAGTGGAGTGCACAAGAAAAACTTGAGAAATATGTCGTTATTTTCGTGGAAGATGCTTAACTTAGCTCACATCTTTGATCCTCGCCTGTAAAACAGTCACAGCAAAAACTCGTCTAACTACTATAAAAAATTTTCCTTTCTTTTTCTGTGTACCTAAGACTAAACAGAACTAACGTGAACAAAGTTTCTTTCCAAGAACTTCACACTGGTAGAATACTCCTCATCTGAATACAACATGGTCACTTTCAAGTTCAATGTTAACAAATTCTTGCTGAGCTGCTCATTTAAACAGTCAAATTCTGACCATTTCACCCTTCGTTTCAAACTCTTTCAAGGTGTTGTTCATCACTAACTGACAATCTCATTAATAGATAGAGTGATCTTTAAGCCTTTCAGTGTTTTCCCTATCGTAAGAAGGATGGAAGTCTAGTTTGGTAAAGACGGACACCCCAATATAAATGTAACATTTTAAAGTTCAAACAGCTTTTAAAGACACATACTCCCTTTAATAATTAGATTAGTAGATTCTGAACGAGAGACCCAATTTTTAAATGTTACGTTCAATCTGACCAACAATTTAAAAGTCAGCTTAAGAGAACATGAGTAAACGCTGTTACATTTCTGAGTTTTTGAGATGAGGATTGGTTATTCATATTATTTGGATTCTTCAAACAACTGTTCTCAACTTAAGTGTCCTTTTCACAACGTTTCGGTCGGTGTAACCTCCGAACTGCTTCAGGTCTATCTTGTCAAACTCTGGAGTGTTTCTGTTGAACTCGAGAATCTGGACAGAGTTTCGAACGGAACGATTTATTTACTTCACGGGGATAGAATGCTCACGTTCCGTCAGCAAAGGCACAGTGGTTAGAGTACTTAAAAAAATCAATTGTAAAAGTGATATTCTCCTGAACATTAAAGGTTCAATTCTCAGTGTGAGCGACCGAAAAATACAATTGCAAATTACTTAGGCTCTCTATCCAGTCATGGCTAACAGAACGAGAGCATACTACCTCCGTGAAGTACATAAAGGGTTCCGTTTGATTCTAGAGTTCAACAGAAACATAAGTTTGCAAGATACATCTGAAGAAGGTCGGAGGTTACATCGTCCGAAACATTGTGAAAATGGCACTCAAGATAAGAACGGTAGTCAGAAGAATCCAAAAAATACAAAGACAATGGTACACTAAATTCCAGTGATCAAGTCTTTATTCATTTTTTTCTTACTGAAATTCAAAACAATTCAGTTACCAGATAAATAATCACCTCTTGATCAAATATATTTACAAGTAATTTTTTGTACGAATGAATCAGCACTTATCAAGGCTAAAATGCCATGCAAGGATAAATATTAATGACATTATCAGTTAATGATGAACAACACTTTAAAAGAGTTTGAAACAAAGGGTGAAATGGTCAGAAGTTGAATGGCTCAACCAGAATTTGTAATCATTGGACTTGAAATGATCATGTCGTATTCAGATGGGAAACAACCCCAAGGTATTGTATTCCACCAGTGTGAAGTTCTTGGAAAGAAATTTTGTTCATGATAGTTCTGTTTAGTCTTAGGTACACAAAAAAGAAAATGTGGTGCTTCTACACTATTGGGACGAGATTTTTTAGTAGATAAGTGTTTTTTCAGATAAAAAACAATGGTTTCTACTGATTTTTTGTCAATTCTAATAAGTTACAATGGTAGCTTCCAAATTATGCAGTCGGAATTCTCTGAATATTACTGAATTATTAAAAAAAAAAAAACTTTAAAAATGGTAGCAGGTAAAAAATTGCCGCTATCTTGTTAAAGTCAGAATGGAAAATTATTTCCCCTTTGAACTCTCCTGTGTCTTACGATCGTTTTCATCAAATTCTATTTTTTATTTTCTTTAATGAATAATTTTCTACCTTATCGATTTTTGTAATTTTTGGACAGAATCATCTTAAAAATACGAGGAATACATCGATACCATTGTTTTCTTGTGAAATTCAGCATTACGATTTCCGAAATCCCGTCCTAATAGTGTAGAAGTGCCTAAAATTCTTTATAGTGGTTGTAGCTAGACAAATTTTTGCTGTGAATGTTTTACAGGCAAGGATCAAAGATGTGATCCAAGTTAAGCATCTACCATTAAAATAACGATAGAGGATAAAAATGCTAGCAATATCTCTTCTGTGAGAAAAGGGGATGAAGAGAAGAGATCATTTCCCACTAGATTTCGAAGTCGATTATGTACTCTATCAAGGAAGGAGAACATGCTCCGAGCATCATTTCCCCTAGATACAGCAACAGTATCCCATCTTAAGACATATCTGAATTTTTGTACATGGTAGGGGATTGTGTCACACTGCTATTTTTCGTTTCATGACCTTGACCTAAATCTCTAGAAACACCATTATTTATATCTAAGCAATGTATTTTTGCAGCAACCGTATTTGAAGAATCACTAGTTCTGTCGGCTTATTTTCCTCTTCACCGTTATCATTTGATACATCATGATTATTAGTTCTAATTTCATACTTTTATGCTGTCTTTTTCTTTATGTATTACTCCTGATACCAAACCTCTAAAATAGTGTTTTTGCGTACCTAGAAACGTGGCCCCATATCTTACTATCACAACTACATTGTCTTTTCCTATAAACCAACTCCACCCGTTTTGATTCACCATCTCTTAAGAACACCTTTTCACCTTTGGTCTTGTTTTCTCAGTGCTCTTTGAATTCTTTCTGATGATTCTGCTGCCAAATATACTTCCTGTGCTTCTTGTCAAGATGTGAGATGCCTTTGCATCAATTCACTGATAGTTTTATTTTTCAAAGCAGTCAGAAGGGATGCTAATATTAGACGGTAAGTTTGAATTTCTGCCGTAGATTATCTGATATGGATTAAATCCATGTATATTTATCAGATCATACCAGCTTCTCATGAAATTGCATTTTCTTCTTTGACCTTAATACTTTCTGTCAGAAATGCATTATTGCATTCAACAACACCATTTGATCACTGAATGTATGCTGCGGTTGTTTCAAGTAATGGATTAAATATTTTAGCCATTTCTTGAAAAGCTTTGTTAAACTATTGTTAAAAAAAAAAAAAAAAAGGCCATTACATCGATTTATTTGCATTTCTTATAATGTTTAAGGATCCAGGGTAAAAATAATTGAAATTTTATTAATATAAAGATGATACAAGCTTTTTTTACTACGGAGTGATATGGGACAAGAAGGAGAAAGAAGCAACCTTAGTAGAAGTTAGTGCCCCCCCTCCCCAATGAGACTGGGTTAAACAGAATTGAGAGGGAAAAGACAATACCAAGGTCATATACAACCGAAAAGAAACTGGAATCTTAGGAAGATCTCAATCATTCCAGTAATTATAGGAGCAACCAGACTCATGACAAAGAATTTCAAAAACTACCTAACAAATATACCCGGTGAACAAAGTGCAAGAGAGATACAAACAATTGTACTTAAAGGAATGATTAGAATCTTAACAAGATCTCTCAGATGGAATGTATGAGATAACAGGTAAATGTCCGGCATCCGGTAAGATGTCTCATCCCCAGCTAGAACAAAATGGTAAGAAAATTGAAAAAAAAAATAATAATAATGGATTATAATAGCCATGCTTAATCTAGAAAAGTTGAGGAGATGCAAGTATCATGTTAGAAGCAACTTTATTAAAAGGTCAATGGCAATTGCTGGATTGAAATCGTTTGTTGGATTAAAACCAATTATTGGTTTCGGTTTAAGACACATCTGTGACAGCACATTTCTTGTTAATATCAGAAGATCTTTACTTTTCTGTCGCTGGTTTTCTTTTCCTTTTTTTTTTGTTAAATATGTTTAACAATTTTTTTTTTTTTGTTAAATTTGTTTAACAATTTGTTTTTTTTTGTTAAATATGTTTAACAATTTTTTTTTTGTTAAATATGTTTAACAATTTCTCCCTAAAACCATGATCAAATTCTTTTGTCATCCGTTTGTCACTGAGATTAAAAAATCCAACTCAAGTTCTCATTATTTTTACGATTCCGCTTGACCGCTTCCAAAATCTCTGACCCACACTCTTTATGTCTGTTTAGTAGTATAAGATAGATAGAGGACTGATTTTATGAATGATGCCATCCAAACTGCGTGACAATCCATGTATTTTTCATTACTAACGTCATCCTTTTTTGACATCATCCAGTGCACACGAGACTAACGAACAAGATTCAGAGTTTTTGTAGTACAAGGTAAATGACTACCAATGCCAATTTTTTTCTGGGAAAATAACAGTTTGATAAGAGTGAACGGTTCTTTATTATTCTTTAGATTTAAACTAGCCTGGGTACCCGGCGTTGCCCAAGTGTTTGGAGGTATGCGTTGAGCAAAAAAAAAAAAAAAAAAAAAAAAAAAAAAAAATGAATGTGAGGGAAAATCCAGCTTCCCAAAATGAGTTATTGTGATTTGAACCCAAAATAAGCATTTCAGTCTAGAAGGATTTCTCCTTTACTGGCGTAGGACAGAAAAGAGGGAGTGTAGTATCAGAACAGATACTATACTTTGCTCCTAGCAGAAAGGTCAAAGTTATAAGTAAACAAAAATCAATGTTAAATGCGTCAAGACCATGGTTATCACTGTAACAGGCTAGTTTCAGTCTTTTACTAAAAGCAATGTTAATTTTCTAAGTTGCTGCCTCCGTTCAATCTCAAGAGACAATGGATACCCCCTGTAAGGGCAGCTGCATGTGTAATTATGAGGCAAGGCTTGCGCAAGCCCAAATCACACCCTCCTGAATTGGCACTGCTTGAGTCCAGTGGCAAGGAAAAGTCCAGGAAGACTGGAAACAATGCAGAGATAAGCAGAGCACAGTTAGGAAATGAATTTGTCGATTTTAAAGTGGCGACAGATGGAGCGCACTACAGATACCACTCTCCAGAAAGCACTGTGTACCTTGACCAACTCATCCACACTGACTGGTGGATATGTGTGAATGAAATCCATGTGAAGTTGAATGCGAGTGTCAGTGCACTGAAAAGAATGTTGTCATTCCTATGATACAGCAAAGTGTGTGCTAGGTGATTTCCAAGAATACTCACATAGGACCAAAAGGACTACTGATTGGAGGTCTGTCAGGACTGTTGAATCAGTATGAAGCCGAAAGTGACAAATTATTAGACCACATAATCACTGGTAATCACAATGAGCTGGAGTCCAAACGACTATCAATGGAATAGGACTTCATGGTATCCAGCAAAGAAGTTCAAGACATAAACGTCTGCAGGTAAAGTGATGTGCACAGTCTTCTGGGACAGGAAGAGTGTCATCCTCCTGGATTTCTTGGGACAAGGGTTGATTGTTCACTCTTACCATTATGTTGAAACATTGACAAAGTTGAAGGCCTGGATTGCTTTTGTAAAGCCAGAGAAAAGAGAAACATTCCGTTTGCAACACAAAAAAGCCACGCCACACATTTGAAGACCATGAAATGTGATCAAGTTTGGCTGGATGGTGCTGTCTCAGCCACCATATAGTCCACTTGTTTGAATTTCTCAAGGACACATTATGTGGGCAGCATCCCCCCTCCCCAACAACAATGCTGTAATTGCAGCCATGAAAAAAATGAACCACTAACTTTTACGACTGATGCATCAAGTCTCTTGTTCATCACTGACAAAAGTACATTAAGAATGCTGGTGACTATGTAGAAAAACAAATTCTGAAGCACAAAAGGTCGCTCATTTTAATGATACCACATCTGTCATCGTACCTCTTCAACTTTTTGAGTTAAAAAAAAAATAGGAGCGACTCTTGTTCCAGATATGTTATATGTATGTGGATTATTCAGCCAATGTAACCTCTGACCTTTTTCAGATGCCTCTTATCGCACTTGGGGAGTCTTTCTGTCAAACTCAGTAATCTGCACAGAATTTCAAACAGAACCCTCTATTTAATCCACAGGGGTAGCATGCTCTCGTTCCATCAGCCATGACTAGGTAGAAGTATTGAGTTATTTGCAATTGTATTCTGAGTATCGCCTGCAGTTAAGATTGAACCATCAATCTCCAGAAGTATCACTTAGAACCAAAATTTTACTAAGTACTTTATCCGTTACGCTACAGATTAAATAGTTCATTCCAGAGTTCAACAAAATACACCTCAAAAAAGGTTGGAGGTTACATCAGACAAAAACGTTGTGCAAATAGCACTCAAGATGAAAACAGTAGTCTAAATAATCCAAATAATCAATTTTCATCTCAAAAGAAAAAAAAAAAAAATCAACAAAAATCTCCTGAAGGTTGAAGGTTCAATCCTCAGTGTGTGCGACTAAAAAAATACAATTGTGAATTACTTAAGACTTCTATCCAGTTATGGCTGACAGAACAAGAGCATGCTACCCCTGTGAAGTAAATAAAGGGTTCAACTTGAAATGCCATTCAAATTCACAAATTTGACAAGGTACACCTGAAGAAGGCCGTAGGTTACATCGACTGAAACGTTGTGAAAATCACACTAAAGATAAGAACAGTAGTCCGAAGAATCCAAATGATACAGATTTAAATTCTTATATTATAATGCTTTTACAATTTTATACATCTGTTATGCCATGGATTTTAATTTTAGAGTTCCATTTGAAATGTCATGCAAATTTTAGAGGTTGACAAGAAGCACCTGAAAACGGTTTGAGGTTACATCAGCGAAAACTTTATGAAAATGCAAACAGTTGTCTACTTACTCCAAATAATCAATACTCATCTAAAAAAATTCAGAAACAAAAATATATAAATTCTTATATTATAATTCTTTTACAATTTTATACATGCTGAGAAGGTTTTAAAATGATTGTAGTGTAGTTAAGTCTTTGATTGGATGCATATTTTCACGATAAATTGCATCCAACTTAATTTGTTTTGTTTTTTTTTATCTTTCATGAACTTCTTTATATAGCTCATGACATTCTTTGGGTCATAATCTATCTGCATCGTAGAGTAGATTCTGAGTTTAATGAAGAAGAAGGCTGATAGCCATTAGTCGCGTACTCTTGTGTAATGAATGAATGCATGAATGTAGGATTGACATGAAATTCTTAAAGATAAACTAAAATGACCGAAAAATGGGCTAAAATGACTTAAATAAAAAGTAAATGACTTAGAATGACTTTAATGAACTTAGGGATGAATTGAATGACTTTAAGAATGACTTGAATGCTTAAAAAATAACTAGAATCCTTCAAAAACAACTTGAATGATCTGGAGAATGACTTGAATTGCTTTGAGACTGACTGGTTGTAAAGTGGGTGATCATTTTATATTAAATTAATACAGAAAAGAGATCCCCCACTTTATATCACAAATTTACAAACATAAGTACAGCATGTAGTAAGATAAGAACAGATACTACACTTTGAGATATTAAATCTTTTATTCAGGAAAAAATGAACATGAACAAAAAACTTAGGCACAAGGCCAACTCAAAAGAGGGGAAAATGGGGGTCGTTGGTCATCCTTGTCACTCTAGAACTAAACAAAAGTTTCTCAGTTAGAAGCTTCTTTCACCATAATACCGCATTCACCCATTCGTACTTGGGGACGTCCTACTTAGCACCCAATTTTTAAAACATTTTTTTATTAGCGTGTAAAAACAAAAAAGTACACTTTGATCTTGGCCAAAAGGCCAAGAAAAGCTTAAAAAGCTAAGAACAGCATCTATTAACAACAGACCTTTGATCTTAACCAAAAAGGCTAAACATAAAAGTGTTACGGACAGACCGACGGAGTGACTTATAGAGTCGTTTGCACGTGACTAAAAAAAGGAAAATCTATAAATATAAAAGCGAAAACGTATGTATGTATGTGTGTTCGCTTTTTCTGTGTGTCTACAAAAGGCTTCTTTCAGAGAAGCGGTCGCTCGCTTCACAACTTTTTAAAACTTTTTATATCACATATAAATCGTAATATCTCACAGTTAACAACGAAGCTCGCCTGTCTATTTAATTTGCTCGATTTCGGGAAGATAAATATTCAATATTTGTCGCTCGCCACATGTGGGTTAGTCTTTTTCCTATAACATCTTGGGGGCGAGGAAAAAAAGCGTTCAGCAGTAAATTAAATCACGCAGTCAAACTTGACCTCATTAACTCATTAAAACGGGCACCTGCTAAATCCAACTAATTAAATAAATTCAAACGTGTTTCCGTTAGCATCTCGCGGTGGGGCAATGGTTAACATCGCACTTTTTTTTTTTTTCACACTTTAATTTACAACTTTGCCTCAACGGTTCGGGTTCGATCCTCATACTTACTTTTTTTTTACCTCCCCCCCAAAACACCCGGGCAACGCCGGGTACCCCTCGCTAGTAGAATATAAAACTAAGCCGATCAGATTCTGAAAGTTAAGCAGGGATTTCTTACACCTTACAAAATTAACATTCTGAAGAATTATGGAGCTCTACAAAAAACAAAGTTTATCAATTTAAATTAACCTCATTAGTTACATATACATATAACTACAGTTGGGTTCTAGTCATGTTCTGAGATCACTGTTCAACATCTACGCAGATGATACAACTGTCTATGGCAACACATTGAAGAGCACTAGTGATGAAGCCCTTGTTGATTCCCTCTCTTCTGATCTAAAGCATATGGTTTAATAAGTAGGGGTTAAGTGGCTTATTACTTTCAAAACTTCTAAAACTTTTTCCATCACTAACATCTTGTTTTGCCTCAGTCAAAATGAAGCTTCTTATATTGATAAGCTACTGACTTTCACCCAAGACTTAAAATAGAATGCATACATCCAATCTGTTGCTAGAACCACTAGTAAAAATGGTTGGATCCATCTACTGGTCCAGGAAGTACGAGAATCCTCTACTTATACAAGGGTAGGAATGAGACATATCCCAAGAGGGAGTATCGTCACCACTTCCAGAGAAATGCCAAACAGAGCATTCTTTTTTTACCTTCACAGAATTCAGAATTGACTTTGCAATCTAGTGGGGGGGGGTGTCTCTTCCGTTCCTTATAGCCACTCTCTCCCAGGAGAGGCGTTGCTAGTCTCTCTCTATTGTTATTTCCATGGAAGGTGCTCGACTGAGCTTAAATGAGGTTCCTCCTTGTAAAGTATTCACAGCAAGAACTCTACTTCTATCATAACTAAATAAAAAAAATGAAAACCTTTCCTTTCTGCCTTAGTTTGCTCAGCATCAAGCAAAAGTTCTACAAACGCAGCTTTTTTTTATAAGAACTTCCTGTTTTTGCAACAGATTGTCATGGTATTGATTCCCTACAGATTGCAACTTGGTCAAGTTGAAAACAAATGTCACCAGATTACTATCTAGAACCATTACCATAAATATTCAGACTTGATTTTAACAATCATTCCCTCTCATTAACCCTTATCCTCAAATGGCATTTTGCCTTGATAAGTGACAACTTCTTTTTCAGTAAGAAAAAAAAAATTATTTTGGTAATATAGTTTTCCATATATTCACCATTTAAGATTAAAATTTCATTTCACATTTCGCTTTTTTCGCCTATATTTTCGAAAGTATTCCCCTCTTTTCGACTGTCTAGCCTTAATTTAAACCTATGTCACTTCGGGTTTGGAGATGGGCACAACAGCAAAGATGTCAGGGGTTTTTTTCACGTTCTTTTCCTCCTTCGTGGTACGGTTCGACCCTGCCTGCTTAATACCAATTTTTTTTTTTTTTTTTTTTTGCTCAACACACATCTCTAAACACCCAGGCTAGTACAAAATAAACGGTTCCATCTAAAATTATGTGCAGATTTCCCATTTCAACAGAAAGATTCCCTCACCCCACCCGAGTTTGATAAAAGACATCTAAAATAGGTAGGAGGTAGCATCGGGCGAACTATTGTGAAAGTAACACTGATGATGAGCATAGTAGGCGGAATATTACAAATTATAAATCCTCATCTCAAAAATTCAGAAACAAAAAGATGGAGTACTCTTGCCATATCCGCAAAAGTGCCTTCTTCGTTGCCTTCAGTTATCTAGAAGCATTCCCATAAATATTAGTATTTGGTTCTGATAAACATTCCATTTTTATTAATCCTTATCCTCGAGTGTCATCTGACCTTGATAAATGAGGACGCATTAACAAAATAATAAAAATAAAAATTTTTTTTTCAGTAACAGTTTTCCATATATTTACCATTTACTTTCATTGTATAATCAACAGAGGATTATCCAATGAAACCACTGCATTTGTTGCAACTGGGAAATGCACATGGCATCCATAATTGTTTGGTATGTAATTATTTAAATGATTTAATTTCACATATTTTTTTCCTAAATAATTTTTTAAATGCCAGACTTTAAAAAGAATTGTAAAACATAAATTAAAGTATAAATATTCCCAGGGTCGAGACAGTTGGTTATTTATAATTAAAAAAAAAAGCAAGCAAAAGAAACGTTGTCGACTATGGTTTAAAAAAGAAAAAAAAAAAGTGGTTGGTGCAATTTATAAGGAAAACCCACCCACATCATCAGCACCAAAAGCACCTGTTGCATAACAAGGCCAAACCACAAGTCAGAGACCAGTAAACAAATAAAATAAATAAATAAATAAATAAATAAATAATAATTTGGCACTATTTTGTTGCAGAGTTTTGTCATATCTTGTTCAATGTGAAATACCAGATTAGTTTTTCAATGTCACCAGGAAAATGATATGAGCCTCCTCATATCTGGGATCATACAGAGAAACGTCAGTCCGTTTCTTGTCATATATTCCTTAACACTCATAGTTTTGATCTCTTTAATGATAAATATACAACAGACATGATGCAGAAACATATGTTCAGCTTTGACTAATGTGGATGAAGATGGCACTCAGTTGATGTTGAACTACCTAATCAAGCAACGTGTTGAATATTGGTAATGGTTGCAAATGCGCTATGATTGCATGCTATTGTGTTGCTTGGAGAAGGTGCAGGAAGCCGCTGTCAATCTTTACATCTAGATACATTTCATTCAAGAGTTGTGACAATTTTTTTCAGCCCTTGTTCACTCTGCCATTATGCATGGTAGTGAAACATGGGCCCTCACACTTCTGATCTGCAACAGCTTCAACATAATGATCGTACAATCATTATGCAGATGCGGAGTTGCAAATTGGAGAAAAAGAACCTTGCAACTGCGGGTCATCAGAAAATTTTGTATTTTTAGTCGTCCGCATCTGAACACTACACGTTACAAGATGATCGCAAATACAAATTGTCATAGGACCAATAAGATTCATTTTATTTAAAAAAAAAAATAAATAAAAAAATTTAAAAAAATGTATATTTTTGGTTCAAAACTTTACTACTTTATTAATCTGACTTTTAAAAAGAAGCATTAGAAATTATGTTTTTAATAAAAAGCAATTTTCTTTGAATTGGATACCCTTTATGTCTACTTTTTTGTGGATTATGTAAAAAAAAAAAAAAAAAAACTTATTTTAAAATATTTATGTAACGTTTTGGTTATTATTCTTTTCATTCATAAACATTAAAAAATATTTTCTGACAAGATCCAAAGTCGAGTATTGACACCGCCTTTGTCATATGTACTCTACCTATTTCCTTTTTGTAAACCAATTACATTTCTAAGTATGAAAAGACAAACCAACAAAAAAATGACACCATTTTTTAATAGTATCTATATATATATATATCTATATATATATCTATATATATATCTATATATATATCTATATATAGATATATATCTATCTATATATAGATAGATATCTATCTATATATATCTATCTATATCTATATAGATATATATATATATATTATATATATATATATATTTCTTAACAGTATATATATATTCTATTTCATAATAGTGTATATATATACTATTTCTTAACAGTATATATATACTATTTCTTAACAGTATATATATATATTATATATATATATATATATATATATATATATATATATATATATACACATATATATATATACATACACACACTATTTCTTAATGGTATATATAAGAGGACGCCTGAACAAAAACTTGTTTTCATTGGACTTGAAAGCAACAACGTTATAGTCAGCTGGGAAGCAGCCCCGCAGTATTGTGTTCCACAGCCATGCAGTTTTGTGAAAGAAACTTTGCTCATGGAATTTTTGTTTAGTTTTAGACAAAGATAGAGAGTAAGAGAAATTGTTGACAGTAGTTGTAAAAAGACGAGTATTTTTTATGAACGTTTTACAGAGGAGGTGGCATAGATTAAAGCTCAATTGCACACCTACTTTAAAAATAATAACAGAATAAAAATAGACTTGCAACGTTTCTTCTGTGAGAAAAGGGTAGCGGGGACGAGAAAAAGCCACCTTCTAGATTCCGAACCCAGTTTTATTGTTAAGGCAGGAAAAGTAGTTCTGAGCAGTTCCTCCCCAGATGAGATCACAGTACCCCATAGAGGATTAACTTTCCTTACATTTAGGGAGATCATTTGTACTAGGCTCCATCGATGCAAAAAGCAGAGAAATGTTGTGCAGATTTAACTTGAGAATTGTCAATTAGCTCGTGTAGAGAAATGTTATTATTGCATGCGATGGTGAGAGATCAAGTCAGAATCCATTTCAAGCTTGATTTAATCCTATTGCTTGTCATGGTTTTATTTCAGCAAGAGAAACTTTTACAGTCTAACACAAATATAGGCCTCAAGAAAAATGAGGTTTATGTTTTGAAGAGCCGCTGTTTTTTTTTTTGTTGTTTTTTTTTTTGTTTACTACCCCCCCCCTTTTATTTTTAAGTAAAATCAACTATTCGCAGATGGCACGTTTGTTTGCCTTTCTTAGATAACTTTAGAATTTGGGATAGGCAGAAGAAAGTGTTAGAGAGAGTAAAAAAAAAAGAGCAAAAGAAAAGGAAAAAAGAAAGGATGAAAAGGAAAAAAGAAAGGATGAAAAGGAAAAAAGAAAGGATGAAAAGGAAAAAAGAAAGGATGAAAAGGAAAAAAGAAAGGATGAAAAGGAAAAAAGAAAGAATGAAGAGGAAAAAAGAAAGAATGAAGAGGAAAAAAGAAAGAATGAAGAGGAAAAAAGAAAGAATGAAGAGGAAAAAAGAAAGAATGAAAAGGAAAAAAGAAAGAATGAAAAGGAAAAAAGAAAGAATGAAAAGGAAAAAAGAAAGAATGAAAAGGAAAAAAGAAAGAATGAAAAGGAAAAAAGAAAGAATGAAAAGGAAAAAAAATGAAAAGGAAAAAAAATGAAAAGGAAAAAAAATGAAAAGGAAAAAAAATGAAAAGGAAAAAAAATGAAAAGGAAAAAAAATGAAAAGGAAAAAAAATGAAAAGGAAAAAAATGAAAAGGAAAAAAATGAAAAGGAAAAAAATGAAAAGGAAAAAAAATGAAAAGGAAAAAAAATGAAAAGGAAAAAAAGAAAATGAAAAGAAAAAGAGAAAGAATGAAAAGAAAAGAGAATAAAAGAAAAGAAAATAAAGAGGGGGAGAATGTACGAGAGGGGGAGAATGTAAGAGAGGGGGAGAATGTAAGAGAGAGGAAGAAAGTAAGAGAGAGGCAGAAAGTAAGAGAGAGGAAAAGGGGAGAAAGTAAGAGAGAGGAAAAGGGGAGAAAGTAAGACAGGGAAAGGGAGAAAAAGAGAGAGGGAAAGGGAGAAAAAGAGAGAGGGAAAGGGAGAAAAAGAGAGAGGGAAAAAGAGAGAGTGAGAGAATGAAAAAGACAGAGTAAGAAAGAGTGACAAAGGGAGTGAAGGAGAGCAAGTAAGGGAAAGAGAAAAATAAAGATAAAAAAGAAAGAAAAACAAAGGAAAAAAAGAAAAGAAAAGGAGAAAAAGATTAAGAAAGAAAAAGAGGGAGAAAGTGAGAAACAGAGAGAGATACAGAAACAGAGAAAGAAAGGGAAAGATTCAATTTAAAGGTTTCTGCGCAGATCAGCTAATCTCAAATGTATTTTTTTCAGAAAAATAAAAAGAAAACAAAATAAGACCTACATTAACATTTGCAACGTTATGACGAGAAAAAATATCTTCAAATAGTTCAATCTAAATAAGGAAACTTTTTTTTTAATGATCACTGAAACGGTTCGTTTTTAGCTGCCTTCATTCATGTTGCCATAGCATCTTAGTCGGGTGGAGCCATCATCATCTCTGGCTTGTACCATGTCCCAAATCATAACAGGCCTGAGCAAGGTCACACAAGATGATACCACCGTAAAAAATCGATCACTCGTAAACCTAAAGGCTCAGCAGAGTCCTCCTTGATGTCTGCCGCTCAAGTCTGCTGTCCACTGATACATTTGTATCATCCAGCCGAATGAGTAGGTAGGATTATGCCATCAATTAATTTTCCCCTTTCATCTCTAGAGGAGGCTTTTTTCTGCCTGTTAGCAATGTGTGTTCACGTTTGTTTTGTTTTTTTAAAGAAATCTTATAAAAGTCACATGAACAACCTTTATGAAACTAGAATCTTAGGTCTCGCACTCAGAATTTCCACAATCTTGGGACCCGCACTCAGAATTTCCACAATCTTGAGATTCAGTGTCGGACCTTATTCCGCAACCCTGCTCCAAAGTTTTAAAGTTATTAAAACAATACTTTTGGCATAATCAATTGTAACGCAGTGTATCTTTATATCAAACTTGTCAAACTCCGGAATCTATACAGAATTCCAAACAGAACCCTTTATTTAATCTACAAAAATATAGTGGATAAAGTACTAAAAATTCAGTTCTTAATGACATTCTTCCGGAAGTTGAAGGTTCAATCCTTAGTGCAGCCAATACTAACGAATAAAATTGTGAATTTCTTAAAACTTCTATCCGGTCATAGCTGCTAGAACGAGAACATGCTACCCCCATGGATTAAATGAAAGGGTTCCATTCGAAATTCCAAACAGATTCCCGAGTTCAGAAAGGTTACGAAGATACAGTTAAAGAAAGAGGTTACGTCAGCCGAATTGTTGTAAGAATCATATGCAAGATGAGAGAACAGGAGTGCGAATAATGCAAATACTATAAGGATATACATCTTCAAAGGAATAGTTTCAACGATTTATTGAATGCACCTGTGGTTGGCAGTTAGGACATCTTAGGGAAGTCCGTTTCATAGAACAACAATACGGACAGAATAAGCAGCTTTTTGTCTACTGAACCGACATAGTCGACAATGAAGTTGTAGGGATGTAAAGTAGCATTCATCATAGAAATCTTTTTTTATTAGTAAGTCGCTACTTATCAAGGTCTACAACTGTTCCCAACCTGGAGTGCTCGCACCCCCAAGAGGTACAAGACAATGTTCCAGGTGGTGTGAGAAAGTTTAGACAAAAAATAGGGGTACTGGCTATATGTTAGTCTTTTGTGTTTTTGTTTTGTTTTTGTTTTTTTTGTTTTGTAATGTACTAATGCCTTGCTTTCATTTTAGGGCGAAGTATTACTATTAAGTGGCCATTAAATACATGGCTAAATTTATTTAATCCAATCATGCATTTAACTGAGGGTTCAGAAATTGTAAAGGATGCAAGATTTGGGGGAAATTTCTTGAAGAACATGGATCAAAAACAGGTTGGGAACCACTGGTCTAAAACTACTCTAGAAGAAAGGTTAAAGAGATGAAGAGATTGAAAGATGAATGATGATGTATGCTATGACAGGATTGACAAATTAGAAAACAGCAATTCTTCTCCATTTGTCAGAAATATCGCTCAGGGAACATACTGACTAAAGGACAAAATAACTGAGAATTATAAGGCAGTCAAAAGTATAATCAAGGCCAACTTTCTACTTGCAAGGAAATTATATATGGCGACTGTCTACTCTGTTTAGAGTGTGACCACCATTCAAAGAAAATCTGTTAAGCTTTAGACTATGAGTATCTACTATAAGAGTGCTTGCGCATGTAATTGCGAGGCAAGGGTTGCACAATCCCAACCTCTCCATGAGTAAACACTGCTTGATTCCAATGACGAGGAGAACTCCAGAAGGATTAGAAACAATGCCAAGATGAGTGGAGTGCATATACAGCACCTAGTATTTACAAATGGTCACCCATTTCTGCATTGACCAGATTTACCGCCACTTACCAACGTGTATTGACATGATTATGCCATATATATTACGGAACGTGATGTAAAAAAATTTTTGTCCCTGCATGCAAAAAAATTATCAGGATACGAAAGATACAAATGACAGAAAGACTATTTTTTTATAGGCACCTAATTCTTCAAAAAATTTTATAGTCAGGATTTTATTCAATTTAAAATTATTTTTACTAATTTTCTAGAAATATTTGTGTTAATTTTCATTTGGAAAACAATTTTTCTTGGACTTGAATTTATTTTCTCTACTTACCTAAATTGAACAACAATTTTCTGTTTTAATTTTTACCGTACACCTGAAATCTTTGTAGGGAGTGGAAGAGTTTGTTATTATTTTTCTTAGAAATCGCAAATTAACTGTAGGAAAGTAAATCGATTTCGCTTTGAATCCTTTTTCGTGTGCACCGGGGTGCGTGCACATAGATTTGATTGAGGTCGTGACTTTGCAAGTAATGAAAATAACGATAAAAAAAAATGTCATGTCGGTCGTTTTTCTTTTCGTTTTTTTTTTTTATTAAATATAACCTTATATTTGGATGTGAAAGTAAACAAATTTAAAAAAAATAGCAAATGAAGGTATTAACGAAGTACTATTTGGCTCTTATTTCATTCTGGTTTTACCCTTATTAAAAAAATAAGTTTCCATAGGGCTTGAAATGGATTGAACAATTTATGAGTAAAACGCCCTTCAGGTCGAGATAGGAAAGCCAAGCTAGATAGAATCAATTTGGTATCATGAGGTTCTACTACGCGCGAGCGCATGTGTCCGGTTTTTTGTTTGTTTGCTTTTTGAGAAAGAAAGGAGATAACAAAGATTCCCGTCTCCCTGAAAGAGTAATCTCCCTTGGAAGCGTTTAAAACTCTTAGCAAATAACCATGTATTAAAAGATCGAACATTTGGGCAGATATTTGCATTCAAAAATTTTGTAAACAGAGATTAAAACAATACTACCTTAAAAATTAGTTTGTTTTCTTACAATTTGGTTCAATTAATAAATTTTATGATTAAACAATACAGTGATAATTAGCTTTAACTTTAAAAATCCTATTTAAAAAAAAATATGTTTGTTAAAAATAAAATGCATACTTACAAAAATAAATGTGAAACAAAAGTAATTTAAATTAGAATGAAGAATTTGTTTCAGAGTTCAGAGCTAGGGCTTAAATCTGATGTTATCTGACTTGCTATTTGCTATCTTTTCCCTGACCACTTAAAATAGTTTCGTCCTGAGGTGAAAAAAGCGTATGCATTTTACTTGCTACTTACTTGCATAATAAGCCTACAAGAAAGTGTTGTGGCAGAAAAACAGATATAACAATTAGTTTGTTATTTTGTTGTTGTTGTTGTTGTCGTTGTTTTTACTTTTCCACGACTAGATGAAAGTGTGTATATTTATTTATATACAAATAAATACGCGTTGGTCTTTATTATAGAGTGGAGAATTGTATTCCAATTGCGTGTATATTAATGGCATCCTCAACCTCGAGATGGAGAAGTACATTCTGACACAATGATGAGTAGGGTTGCATGGACCCCCCCCCCAAAAAAAAAAAAAATAAATAAAATTAAAATAATAATAAAATAAAAAACATTTGATCTATGGATCTAAGCGAAAACGGAATTTCAAACTGTAGAAAAATGTTCTTTCCTCCAAGCAGGAGGCTGCCATTAAGTTCAACAACATTACCAAAGATATTAAGGTCAATACACAAAAGTTAGAAACTATCCACAGCTTCAAATATCAGAGAGCAATTGTCACAGAAGAAATCTACATCAGAATTGCTCACTCGAATAGCACAAATAACTACGACTAGCAACGAACAATCTCAATACAAGCAGGAGAGAACATTACCTTTATCCGTATTTCTGTTGATTTACTTTTCATGATTCCAGCTTTACATTGCCTTTGCATACATTGCTTAAAAGTATATTTTTTGGTATTTGTTATTGTTAACAATTATAATAATGCACTTCCTAAGCACTTGAGAGTTAACTCCCTTACATATATTATGTTGCCCCATATTTTTATGAATTTATATATACACGCGTTTTTATTTATTTATTTATTTTTATTTATTTACTACTCTGGGTCCCTGGCATTGCCTGGGTGTTTGAAGGTGCGTGTTAAAAATAAATAAATAAATAAATAAATAAATAAATAAGTGGTAGAAGGCAGGCAGGCTCGAACCTGTACCGCAAAGGAGGAAAAGAATGTGAAAAAAAAAAAAAAAAAAAAAAGTGACGTCTTTACTGTTGCATCCATCGCCAAATTGGAAGTAGCGAAGGTTTAAATTAAGGCTAGTCAATCGAAAAGAGGGGATGACTTTCGAAAATATCGGTGATAAAAGCGACCCCTCCTTGCAGAAAAGTGCTCAGTTGAGGGTGAAGGAATTATGTTTTTAGCCAATTTTTGGATATTTGTCGTCCGAAGGGTCAAGTTTCAAAAGGATACCAATCTCATGAAAATGCATCACCTCTGTCAAAAGTTTTAGGCAGACATACAAATAAACCTACATACATACATTTAAACAGACAAGTGAGATTTATATTATAAACTAGCGGGGGTACCCGGCGATGCCCGAGTGTTTTGAGGTGTCTGTGGTTTTGGGTAAATCCAAACTCGGAGGGGGGGGGGGTAAAATAAAAAAAAAGTTTTGGTAGGTGAGTATGAGGATCGAACCCGAACCCTTGAGGCAAAGTTGGAAATTAAAGTGTGAAAAACAAAAAAACGTGACGTTAACCATTGGGCCACTGCGACATACAATGGAGACACGTTTGAATTTATTTATTTAACTATTAAAAACAGGTGTCCGCAATAAAAGTTAACTCTGCTGCTTCCATTTGACCTAATTAAGGAGGTCAAATAGAAGTCACGCAGTTAACTTTTGCTGCGAGGCAGCGTTTGGGTTTGTTTACCCAAATTTGACTTTTTTTTTTCCCCCAACAGATGTTGCGGAGGGGGAACCCAGCTCCCAATTGTCCAGATTGAATAGCAATTGTCTGATATAGAACATTGATCAAAGCTGATTGCTTCTGGACGTTTCCTGGTGCGATGCCGAGAACTGTGTTAGCTTTGAATTAGTTTCGCTTTTTATACAAAAAAGGCCAATCAACACGCGAGAAGCCAAAATAGCAATAATTTTGTAAAAATCAACGTAAATAAATTTATACGCTACATGCGTTCTCAAATCCTAGATATTATTATTTACGGCCTATATAAACACTTGTAAGCGATCGCCCCCCCCCCCGGGACCGTGTGCGAGAAAAGTCTTTGCGAGACATACACGAAATGGTCACACACATTTTGCCTTTTATATATATAGATTTTAGATAAAATTAGTTATCCACAACCATGCTTCGCCGTTATTGCAACTCATCAGTATGGGCAACTGATAGGATTTGAAACCATGATCACAAACTAACCGGGTGCTTTACTAATAAGCCACAAAGGATCTGCCTAAAAAATACATGACAATTTATCACTTACAAATATTTGTTATTGTCATTGTTAGTTATAATAGCTGTATTAAAACTAAGTGATGTGCTTCCTCTCTCTCTCTCTCTCTATATATATATATATTACAAAAGGCCAGGGCATCACTAGTACCGTCGGTTTCAAATCCAAACAAAGGGGGACCTATAGTTAGTCTCCTATGTCAAACTCATCAACCGCTTTATGTTTGTCTTTCCTCTTATGTTTTGGAGAAAATGCATTAAGACCACCCAATTTAATGTGAAGATGCTGCGATGGACACACGAGATAAACGTAAATACTTCTTCATCTCATTTGCTATACTCTTTTTCCCCCCTGCTACCACCACCCACGGTACATGCATACCATTGCATACACTAACGAAAAATCAAATGAATCACCAAAAGTTTTGTTCTTTTAGGGGAAATATTTTTAACGATATTTTGTATAGCTACACATCTACAAATAAAAAATAAAGAAAAGATATAAACATTTATAGTTTTCATATTAATTTTTCTAATATACACAAATTTTTAGTAAACTATGTAAGCCTTTTGTAACAGAAGCGCGGTTCTTTCATTGTGAGCATATTGATGTTATTATTCATACGAACAACTATAATAGAAAATGTAATTGTTAACTCGTGCACTATTTTCCTTCTATCTAAAGATGAAAGAAAGGTTCCTGATTTTGTTGGTATCAATGTCTCTGATAATGGCAGTGACAGTGGAGGTGAAGATGGTGATGATAGTAAAACGTCTTGCCTTCAATTGGATGAATGGCTATCCTTCCATGTTGAACCAGAAGTAAGTATTTTTATCATAACTATTAAAACATTAGCTTAATCATAAATATGTACTAGTGGAACTAATCATTGCTAAAGAAATTTTTTTAAAAATCAGTCAGATTCTCAACATCACACCTAAATAGCATTGCATCTCCCAAATCAGAATTTAATTCTGCCTGCATACTGAATTACATAATTTTGTAATCCATAGTCAGTCACATAATGAACATGGAATTCCACTTTTTTTTCTTTTTTTTACATGGAGGTCACCACTTATCAAGGTCCAGAAACCACTCGGGGATAAGGGTTATTTTGTGTACAGTAATCAACGGGATAGTGTCGCAGTATTCATTTCATATACCTGTTTGGATAAAATATGTTTCTGATGAAATAGAGTGGAATTTCATGTTCATTGTCTTTCCTCCTCAGTCCTTCCCGTGTCTCTATCTCCAGTCTTTTTCCTGTCTCCCCCACTCAGTCTTTTCCGTCTCTCTCTTCCCCCCCCCCCACCTCAACCCTTTTTCCTCTTTCTCTCCCACCTCAACCCTTTCCCCCTCTCTTTCTCGCTTACCTCAGCTCTTCCCCTCTCTCTTCATCCCCTTTCTACTACTCTCTTCTATTTCATTTCCAATTCCTTTTAGAAAACAAGGTTTTAAAAATTGGTCGCAAGTATTATTAATTACTAATACTATTGTTTAATGTTCCGCCACATTAGCAACACGTTGTGTGGAGATTTTATGAGCAAGCCATGAAAGGTTTAAAATAGTATAACTAACCTATAAATCTTAAATATTGTGTGTCCAGAGGGCGCCATATATTTACAAATTTGTAGGTTGCGGGTACATGTTTTCTCTTGAATACGCTTGATGGTGATGTAAGCAGAACATTAATGTTGTTCATAGCAATTTGTCTTTCTGTCTCTTTGTTGCGCTCTGAATGTCATTCGTTCCCTCTGAACAATGATGACACATCGTGCTGTGCTGTGCCATTTATGACAGTATGAATAATCCATTAGAAAAAAAACTTTTTTTTATTTTTGTCTAAAATTATGATTCGTGAGGCGATTCAAGGAAATGCGTTGGCGACTTTTCAATTTCAGTAGCTACAAATTAGTCTCGATGTGAATCAGAAAAAAAAATCTAACATCCTATCCCATCATCTGCAGGCACTTAACTGCTTTAACATGTATTTAAACAAACATTGGAAGAAACGGCGACCTTTTCATCAACCATATAAAAATATATACAGAAGCATTAAGCGACGTTAAGCCTGGCCAGTGCTAAAATGGATGATGATTTGGTAAGACCAGATGCTGTATATGCTCAATAGCCTGGAGAGGAATGGGAGTCGTTAGGTTATTCTTGCCCAAGACACACTGCATGTAATAGTGCAATGCCACCACGACCTAATTATAAACGTTTATAAGCTGTTTGATTTGAAATTATTAAAAATCATCTATGTACAGTAGCGTCCAAAACTAAGGGACAAAATTTTAAAACCTAATATTTGTTAGAAATAACAAATGTCAAAAGCTATTTCAACCCTTCTCCTGTTGGTTCGGCTTTTTCG
Source organism: Euprymna scolopes (assembly GCF_053919585.1). Classification (NCBI taxonomy): domain Eukaryota; kingdom Metazoa; phylum Mollusca; class Cephalopoda; order Sepiida; family Sepiolidae; genus Euprymna; species Euprymna scolopes. Next base: position 98,149,061 of record NC_136486.1, on the reverse strand, counting down.
TATAAATAAAGTGAAACTAAGTTGAAACGCCAGCGGTTCCTCGGCTTTCGTGCAGGGAACATCCAGAAAGCAATCAGCTTTTGATCAATGCAGGGGAAACCCCTTATATCAGACAATTGCTATTCAATTTGGACAATCCTCTTTTTATGGGGAGCTGGTCCCTCCCCACCAACATCTTAGGAAAACAAAACCAGCCAAAGTTGCGTAAAACAAACAAAAATAAATAAAACAAAAAAAAAACTGCCTCGCAGTAAAAGTTAACTGCAGGATTTCAATTTGATATTCAGTTTTTAATCCTTAAATTCAAACGTTTTTCTGTTTCTCTCTCTTGCTGGCCGAGCAGGTAACATGTCAGGTTTTTTTCACACTTTATTTTCCACCTTTGCCTCAAGGCTTTTGGTTCGATCCTAACTACCTACCAAAACTTTTTTTTATTCTATCATTTTTTTTACCCCCCCCAACACACACACACCGCCAAACACCCGGGAAAAGCCAGCACCCTCCGTTAATCTATCTATATATATATATATATATATATATATATAAAAGACCGTGCACATTTTTGTATGTCCAGCAAAGGCTTTTTTTGCTGGAGTTCTCGGAGGGGGGGGGGTACTATTTTTTAAAACTTTTTATATACTCCCTAGATTATAATATCTACGATTTGCGAACACATGTATCTACATTTATTTAGATCGACTCTTATAAAATTCCTTCCTTTCGTGTGTTTGTTCAGCTTTTTCGTATAAAAGCTAAACTAATCGAAAATGAAGGCAGCTTCCTGGCTTTTTGTGCCGGGACATCTAGAAAGCAATTAGTTTTGATCACTGTGGGGAAAATCCTTCATATCAGACAACTGCTATTCATTTGGATACTCCCTTTTTGTGGGGAGTTGCCCCCCCCCCCAAAACATCGTGGAGAAACAAATAAATGAAACAGTGGAAAGCTGAACTGGCCTTCAGCCAACGTTCATTTCTGCACCTGCTAGCAAGTCAACTTTTTGATTAACATTGCTTAATTTGAACGCTTTTCACTTCCTGTGGCATTATAGTGTAGCGGTAAGATTTCACGATTTCTTTCACTTTCTTTTTCGCCTTTGCGTCGCGTATGTCTGTGAAAGGCTTTTTCGTCGGCCTTCTCGACAAGGATATATTTATGGAGAACTTTCCTTATACTTCCTAGATCATAATATCTCCGATTTGCGAATGGACATTCTATCTTTTATTTGATTGAGTTTTTAAAAAATCCCTGGTTTCCAGTGTTTATTTCTCTTTTTTGTATAAAAGCGAAACTGATCGAAGTAAAACACAAGCGCCTCCTGGCCTTCCAGGCCGGGACTTCTTGATCAATGTGGGGGAAAACCCTTTATATCAGATAATTACGATTCATTTGAACACTGCCAGAGCTCCCCCTCTTGGGGGGGGGGGGCTGGTTTTCCCACCATAGTGGGGAAACCAATACAGCAGAAAGCTGAAAGCTAAACTGGTCTACAGCCAGACTTAAGTGCATGATTTCATTTTGCTATCCGGTATGGCGTAATGGTTGACATCGCTAAATTTGAACGCTTTACACTTCCAGTCGCGTCATGGTGTAGCAGTAAGATGTCAGGTTTTCTTTCACTCTTTTCCATCGCTGGTTCTAGCCTGCCTGCCTATTACCACTTTTTTTTTTTTTTTGCGCAACACACACCTACAAACACTCGGGCAACCAGGCTAGTTATTAATAGAATAGTGTGAACTATCTCTAGAAAGTTTGTTTGTTCTTGTAATAAAGGCAGCGTTTTGATGGAGCATTGATGATTATCCATGGAAAAATGGTAGCGTTTATTTCTAAATGAATTATGGATATAACTGGGTGGATATAGTATGAAATCTATTGAAATTCTTTTTTCATTATGTAAATAACACTAATGGAAAAATTCAGTGATTCACTGGCCAGGTAGAATCAAATATCGATTTTGCAAATGAAATGCTGTTTTAGTCTGAAGGTGTTGACGATCCGACAGATTTTTCTGTGTATATAAGATTTTTTTTTTTTACACAGTGATCACCACTTATCAAGGCCGGAAGCCACTCAGGGATAAGGGTTATTGCAAGTACATTACGTTAGTGTGGAGATTTGATGAAGTGTTTACTTAAGGGGGCAGTTCATTAGGAATTTGTTAACGTTGGACTTGGACATCCAAGTTGTAGTCCAGTAGGAAGCAGGCAGACGGAATAGCGTTCCACAGGCGTGCAGTTCTAAGAAAGAAGCTTTGTTCATGGAATCCGCGTTTTGATTTAGGTACAGATATAGAGTGGGGAAAATTTTTCACAGTAGATTCAGCTAGTCGGGTGTTTAAACAACTATTTTCTTTATGAAATGTCCATTCGTTCTACTAGTATGTAGTTAATAAACTAAAGCATATATATATATATATATATATATATATATATATATATATATATATATATATAAAAATGCGAGCATGAAAATATGGTTAAGCTTAAACATGGAAAAGTAAAGGAGTAGGGTTGGTCAAACTGAAAAAGAAAATTTCAAGATATTCTAGTAAAAAATATAAATTTATAACTTAAAATATTGCAACATTAAAAATTGATTATATAAGGTCATAAATTGAATTTTTTTTTTTAAATTCTGAACACTGCAATATTTTAAGTTATAAATTTATATTTATACTAGAATATCTTGTCCTTTCCTTTCCCGGTTTTAACAACTAGTCCTTTACTTTTCTATGTTTAAACTTAACCATATTACTTTTCATGCTCACATTTTTCTATTGTAATCCATGATTTTTCCATGCTTCTAATAAATTCACTTATTCTTTGTTTAATTTCAGTCTTATTTTGTTTGCCCCCATAAACACATGTAATTAACAATGTACAGCACTCGTCTGCTTTACATCACCCCCCTCCAATTATCTCCCTTTCATGCTTTCATTCTCTCTGTTTCACTTTTTACTTCTCTTTTCAAATTAGTAGCAACAGTAGTCACTGAAGCGATGTGGTTGCTATGGAAACCAGACATAAAAAACGTCGTTCACCTCCTTACATATTTTTACGATTTTGAACACCAGTAAATTCATCATAACTTTTATTTTACTAAACAAAAACAGAAAATATTTTTTTACAATATAGCTGAGAAGGTGATCTATAAATTGTAATAATTGTTTCAAATTTGGTCGAAAAATGTTTGAATGGGTGGAGCTTTAAAGTAGTTCTAAAATCACTAAAACTGCCACTTAACCATACATTCAAACACGGTAGTGTTTGCACGATAAATAAGCTAGACATATCTTTGATAACAAAAATCTTAATCTGACTGATATCTCTCTAGTGACTCTTGACCTTGGTGACCAAATAGAAAAAATCTTTTTGTAGGAAGTTCATTTGTACTTATTTGTAACATATACAGTGGTGTGATTAGCTAATGAACACATGTTTATCAATTGTTTATTATGAAATGTTTCTTACTAAATATATATATATATACACACACACACACACAATATTTATTATGACACTATATATATATATACATATTTCAATGCCGTACCAGTGGTTTCATTGCGCTGAATCAACCATAAGAGGTTGGAAAGAGTCAACGCAAATTCATCAGCGACTTTGAAAAACTTGATTATCGTCATCGAAATCGGTGAAATCACCCATTTTTTAATCAAATCGATTGATTGCCTGCTCTAGTAAAGGTCGCCCCACCCGGCAGTGTATCGGAAGGAAACTTCACATCCCTCCCCACAGTGACTTAGTCTATAATACATTGTAGTTTACATTGCACTGTCAACAATTTACTGTTGATTGTATAAAATTACCTGTAAATAATGGCTCCACTTTAAAATGCAAAAGTATTCAAAAGGGTTCAATTGTACTCTAAACAGAAACATTCATTTCGAATATGCCTCTGTCTTAACAAAGAACCAACTGTTGATTTTATTAAATTGTTTTTACATAATCAATTAAATTAAAGTTAAACGTACAAAAGTCAAGTCTCATGGTTCCATTGTGCCCTAAAAAGAAACATTCCTTTTGAACGCGCCCTTGCCTTATAAAAGAATCTACAGTTGATTTTATAGACGGTGCTGATAAAGCTTCTCAGATGCACTTGGAATGTTAGGTTGTATAATAGTGTTAACTTTAGTCAAAATCAGACTTCCTTCTTTAATCAGATTTTTTCGATTATCGATAAATTATCAGACACATTCTGATATAAAGTCTATGTAAGAACACTCCCAGACACATCAAGTACCATGGTTTGAAATTTAAGAAAAAAAAAAAAAAAATTTGGCCCAGCCATTTCTGAATCCATAGGGAACTCTGAGATACACAAAGTCCCTTTTATATGATAGAGAAGAGATATATACGATATCAGTTGCAAGATTAACTTATTTGCCTATTAATTTTATAAATATATTATCAGGCTGCCCGACGTTGCTGGGTCGTAAGATACGCTTAAATATGATATTTTAATTCATGCAGATTACATATTTATTATTATAGAAACAATTCTTTATTGATCATTATATTGAACCTAATATATAGTAGTGAGATCAATATTAAAAAAATATAGATATGACTTGGGTACCATCAGCTAGAATCAAAACTAAAACATGCAACTATTCACTTCCATACGCGCATATATATTCACTCTTTTTTCCTTGTACTCATTTGTGAATTATTTCACGGAATTCTACCTTTTGGATGACATCGAAATATCTTCCAGTAACGCGATTCCTTTGGATTTTTACTTCTGGATACCGAACTTTAACAAATTTTTCTTGGATTTTACGGTTATTGGATATTCTACTCTTCACCTGATCACCCATTCACGTGAAATCACCCCCTCCCATTTCCTCTGCTTCACTATTTTTTAACTTTTACCAAGTAAGCTTTATGGCATACTTGTAGTTTCATTAAATACTTTGCAAGCAAAATCCAATTCCGCATTTTGCTAATTCCTACCCTTTGATGAGAAAGAAAGTATTTCTTTCGAAACTCCACGGATTAAGGACAATCCACTTCATTTGGGTTTCCTTTTTTGAAAATTAAATATATTTTAACTCTTCTTAAAGTGTTTTTAACACACACACACACACACACACACACACACACACACACACACACACTTTTTTTTTTAATATAATTATCCACCGACATGTGTTTCGTCGCCTACGACTCACCAGAGTGGCTGAATCTAACGAGATTCGAAATCGGGACCCCACGGTAATGAGCCTGACTTCTTTATGCGCTGGTCCATCTCACCGACTGTTTGGATATATCGTGATTTATTTATATGTTATTTGTTTTTGCGATACGTTTTTGAATGAATTCAATTATTTACGAGTCACCTGTCATCCCTTTTTTCAAAGATGGAATCGCCTGCTCTTCAAAGACAAGATTCAAGCAAGCACAGCTGGACGGTTCAGAGTTTTCTAATTATATAAATATAACAACTAGCTTTTTACTCATTTTTTCAAGTAATATAAATGTTAACTATACATATTTCTATTTGGGTTCTCTTTTGCTGAAGTCAGACGTCCTCCTGGGAGTTAGGGACCATAAAAGTCTAGAATAAATAAATAATGTTTGACTCAAAGAGAAATACTTCATAAGAATCTCAAATGCCGTGAGGCTGGTTTTATTTATCTTTATGATATAGGTTTGCTGGAAATTCTTTGACACGGTCATTTCAAGCATGAAAAACAAGTGTGATCAGGAAAGAGGGCAGTTGAGTATCACACACGCACGCACGCACGCATACAGACATACACATAGACACAGTAACCTTAGAATTTAGTGTCCCCAATGATTCCGAGTTAAACAGAGTTGAGAGAGAAAAGATAATGAAATACTAAAGGCGTATGTACGACATGAAAGAAACTGGAATCTTAGGAAGACTTCCATAGTTCAAGTAATTATAGGAGCAATGGGATTCATGAAAAAAAATTTCAAAAGCTTCCAGGCAAATATACCCGTGAACGAAATGCAAAAGAAATTCAAACAATTGTACTTAAAGGAACGGTTAGAATTTTTTTTTTTTTTTAAATCTCTTGTTTGGAATATATTAGATAGCGGGTGAATGTCTGGTATCCGGTAGGATGCCCCATCCACAGTAAGAACAAAATGATAAAATTAATAAAAAAAAAATATTTATATACGCGTACACAAATACTAAACTTTTGTTCACGAAATAAAATATGCTTAAAGAGAAATATCTGTTATATTGAATACAAAAACATAAATTAAAAAACAGATAATAACTAACAAAATGTCATTTTATAAAACTAATATGTAAATAAGTCAATCGCATATACATAAAAAAAAATTATGTGTAAAGACAATTTAACTTGGAATGTTTTGACTTAACCGTTTTTGCAAGAAATTCAATGCAACATTCACATTTGTCATTTGCACGCGCGTGCGTGCATGCACACACACACACACACACACACACACACACACACACACACACAATGATTGTACCGTTGTTGTTTCTTAGATATAGATCCACGGAAACTTTGGCGTTTATCAAAAAGTGTCCAATGACAAGCAGAGTGTAATTATTCTGCATTTATTTATACAAACATTATTGGCTACATATGTGCATACATATTTCTGTTGCAACTCGTTTAGAGAAACAGCATCTTCAGCTGGCCTAAATAAATAGAGTATAATATAAAATAAGAGCCGGAAACATTGTATGTCACATACTTTATTTGATAAAACTTATTAACGATGAATTGTTTTGGTATATGGTTCAAAAGAGCGGCTTTACTAGAGTTGTTATAAAATCTTTAAACCCCTCGGCCTAACGTTTACAAGGAACATGAACTGGAATAGATACATTGAGAGCATGTCAAGGCTGCTGTGAAGAAGCTGAGCTCTTTCTACTGTGCTAGAAAACTACTTACGCCTGAAAGTATCCTGTACCTCTATAAGACCACCATTCGTCCATGTGTGGAGTACTGTTGTCACATTTGGGCTGGTGCATCTGCTACTTGTCTCTCACTCCTTGACAGGGTTCAAAAGAGAGTCGCCAACCTGATAGGTCATAAACTGTCCCATTGAAGAAATGTTACATTCCTCTGCCTGTTCTACAAGTACTTTAATGGTGAATGCTCTGACGAATTACAAACACTTGTACCCCCTCGATGTGAACACCCCGACAAACCCGACAAGCAGCTAAACCCCACCCCTTCACTGTAGAGATCCCTAGGTATAAGAAAGTCTTCTACTCCAATAGTTTCTTGCCCAGAACTTCTAGACTTTGGAATTCCCTTCCGGGATTCTGCTTTCCTAACCGTATTGACATGCAGAAGTTCAAGTGTAATGTGAACAGACATCTTGCTACTCGTCTCCCTACATAATATTCCTGCAACTTATGTCCCCGATAGTAGCCCCCTACTTCAAAGTGGCACTGTGTCTTGTTTGAGGGGAAAATTGAATAATAAAAAATTAAAAAAAAAAAAACAATCAGAATGCCGTTTTTAAGTTTAAAAATCGATCAATATCATGACCGGCAAGAGCATGTTAGTTGTAATTTTTAGTGTTGGGACAATTAATTGGAATCGGAATCAGAAGATTTGGGAGTATCGGAATCGGTATTTAGAGTTAAGTAATTAGAGATTTATAAAGAATCGAAATCGGTAATTGTATTGGAATCGAGAAAAATATTGGAATCGTCCCATCACTAGTAATTTTACCTTAAGAAAAGCGGTCAGTTCGAGTTGGATGTTTGAGTTGGATCAGTGTGTCTCTCTGGGCAGGTTAAGTCCTTGGGCTATTGGTGAAAGGCTCAGGTTAATAAGACTTATGCATTTCGATTTGGTCAGGTAAAAATTTCACTCAAGTTTGCCATTCAACTTTAGAGAAAAAGTGTTTCACTTGTAATCGCCCATAAAAAGAAAATAAATAAATACATAAAAAAATTTTTTTTAATTATCTATACTCCTTTAAATTTTATTTTTGCGTATATTGATATTCATATCAAAGACCCTTTTTTTCTATTTATTTAAAAAGAAAATACAACTGTGTTATATATGGTTCATGGAATTGCATTCATCAGCAGAAGATCTAACTATTTTGCATATTCTTTTAAACACTCGTTTTAATTAATTCCCTATCAGGTTTTTCGGTTTTCTTATGGGAAGATCATCTTTACACTAATACGGGTAATTATATTCATGCAAATATTCTACATGATTTATACTTGCATAATATTTGGGTAAAAAGGTTATATAGTAAACAAACATCTTTCTATATATATTTATGTATGTGTATATATATTTGTTTAAAAATTGTTCTCTACCAAACTATCAGTTTTTGGTATACACCCGTCACAGGAAAAAGTAAATCGTAAGCTAAATGTTTTGGTTTTGATTCTCAGTGGTAGCGCACTAGTCATTTTTTTTTTTTAACTTTTTAAATCATTACTATATATTATGTCCAATATCTATAAATATAAAAGCGAAAATGTATGTATGTTCGCTTTTTGTGTATGTCTGTAAAAGGCTTTTTTCCAAGAAACAGTCGGTCGGCTCACAACTTCTTAAAACTTTTTATATCACATATAAATCATAATATCTACGAGTTAACAACGGAGGTCGCCTGTCTATTTAATTTGCTCGACTTTGAAAAGATAAATATTCAACATTTTTCGCTCGCCGCATGTGGATTAGGCTTCTTCATATAATAAAAGCGGCACTAATTCTGGCGGTATTTTTCCGGTCGTGATCGCTGGAAATGTCTGAAAGCAATCAGATTTGATCAATGTGGAAATATTTTCCTTATATCAGACAATGGCTATTCAATTTGGAAAATCCCCTTTTTATGAGGAGCTGCCCCCCTCCAACATCTTAGGAAAATAAAAATAAAAAAGCATTCCTGCAGTAAATGAAATACTACCCCGCAGTCAAAGTTGACCTCATTAAGTCATCAAAACGTGCACCTGCCAATTCTAAATAGTTAAATAAATTCAAATGTGTTTCTGTTAGTATTTTGCGGTGGCCCAATGGTTAACGTTGCACTTTTTTTTTCACACTTTAATTTCCAACTTTGCCTCAAGGGTTCGGGTTCGATCCTCATACTTACCTACCAAAACCTTTTTTTTTTTAATCTTAACACCTCCCCCCGGAGTTTTGATTTACCCAAAACCACACACACCTTCAAACACCCCCCTCCCCCGCTAGTAATATAATAAATATGAAATTTGCATTAATCAAAATATCATATTTAAGCATATTTTACGACCGGGCAATGTAAGGCGGCCTGCTAGTTTGTTGATAGACTTGTGGTTTTTGTTTCAGAATACGAATTCAACTCTTGCAATACTGACTGAATCAGACAACTTTGGACCGGCACGACAAGTGGGACGATTGTAGACAATGCAGTGAACACAGAAGAGCATGTTCATAGAAGCACCAAGTCCTTAGCATCTTCAGACTTATTTATTTTATGTATTTTATAAAGATAAAGTCTGCAAACAATAGATTCTCATCTCTATTATATAAAAGGAACTTTGTGCATGTTCATTTCCTATAGACGCCACAACAGCTGGGCTAATTTTTATGAAATTTCACACGAAGGTACGTTATGTATTTGGCAGTGTTCTTAGATAGGTTTCATATGGGACTGTCTTGAATAAGTATCAATAATCAAAAAAATCCGATGAAAGAAGCAACAGATGATTTTGACCAAAATTAACACCTTATACAGCATAACATCACAAGCGCATTTAAGAAGTTTTATCATCACACAAACAAAAAGGCCCAGTATATAAAATTAACAGTAGGATCTTTGATATGATACGGGCGCATTCAAATTGGATGTTTCTGTTTAGAGCAGAATTGAACCATGATACTTGACTTTTGCATTTTAAACTTTAATTCAAGCCATTATATATAAAAAGATAATTTTATAAAAATCAACAGTAGGTTCTCTGCAGTGCAATGTACACTACAATGTATTGTGGACTAAGTCATTGCAGTGAGGCATGTGACACTTACTCCCGTTGCACCGCAATGGGTTCCCAACTAGAGCAGGGAGTTAATCGATTTGATTGAAAAATGGGCGATTTCACCAATTTTGATGACAGTAAAAATATGGGAGTGTGAAACATTTGTTAATTATCATACAATCCTGAGCAACATCAGGTCTCCCTGCTAGTTAACCCATAAATAGGACATCAACAGGGACTAACACTCAAAAAATCAGAGTGGATCTGAAACTAATTGCAATTAAGGGGTTATTTCATACTTTCCAAAGCTCACTAATTGAAGCATCACTGCCGGATTTAGTTTAAGGCCATATACCTAGGTAGACAGCTCGAGTGTTTTCTAAGTTTGGGAAGGTAGATAGAACAAAATAGGTAGAAGATATATTCAAGGGTAGGAAAAGATGCAAACAAGAATGTTTAGTGTTATTTTATTCATGCAGTAATACTGTTAGCAAAAGGTGAACACACAATTTCCCTCCAGCTTTGTGTAAGATAGCAACATGTGTTCAATTAATCGAATACACTGAAACGTTCACAGTAGGTATTGTATATTCAGTGTTAAATAAGTACCACTATATAAAACGTACATCAACCTATTCACAACAGTTAATATTCCTATTCTACCCCCCCACACACACACACACACTAATAACTACTAATAATAACCCACTAAAATACGGTGGTGGTTGAGTATCAGTTGGTTATTTGAAGATATAAAGAACTTGAAACATAAAAAAAAATTTTTTTTATCTAAATGATCAAATGCAGCATTAAATAACCTTGATATCGTGTAAAACAAACAACGAAACCAAACAAACCAACCATAAAAATCGTATAGTAAAGTGAATTGTTCATTATTAATGCAAGTAATAGTATAGATGTGTCTTTAGACATGCAAGTACCAAATCTCTATTGCTAATATATGTATACAAACCTTCACTGATATTCAACAATTGTCATTTTTTAATCAGGATTTGTTTGAGACTTTCTTTTAGTTTAGTCTAGAATGTGATTCACTGTCATTTACAAAACGTGTAAGGAAAGAATTATGGTTCTAATTTGTGGATTAATTTAAGAAAAACTAATATTATTAATAACTAGCATGGGCACCCGGCGTTGCCCGGGTGTTTGGAGGTGTATGCTGAGCAAAAAAACAAAAAACAAAAAAAAAACAAAAAAAACGGTAAATTTTTTTAAACTTGACCCCTATTATGACCTCTTAAAATTTATTGTTTTGGGCTCAAATCAATTTATTAAGTTAGATCCATGTCCAAGGAGCCTATATCTAAAACTTCAAGTGTTTAGACCCAAAATTGTCGGAGGAGTTTGGTAGAGTTCTCGAAAGGTCAAATCGTTGAACTTTGACCCCTTAACAGCCAAATTTCTGGTCGAAAACCTATCACAACGATTTTCCCAAATCTCAGTACCCTGTATATCAAATTTCGAGTCTGTAGACTAAAAATTGACAGTTATTGCGTAGGGAAATGTACACAGACAGACACACAGACACGTTCACTTTTATAGATATATAGATATTTACATCGGTTTATTCGCTTCCATTCAAACTGCCACTGTTTTAGGCATTTTACTGTTCCAGACAAAAACAGAATCACTTAAGCGTCATGAAACTATGAAACTTTGTAACATGAAACTGGTAAAATTAAATTAAAATTAACTAAATTCATTAATATATATATATATATATATATATATATATATATATAAGGCATGTTTTTTATCCTTATTAGTTTGGGATATTCAATGTTTAAATGTGATCACAAGTTTTGGAATACCCTGTAGTTCTCTCTGATTTGTGGATTAATTTAAGACAAACTAATACAAAGAAGGGCAGTGCAACTTGCTTATTTAAATTTGGCGCCCTAAAGCGATGGTTGCTCCAAGGATGGTAAGGATGAGCTTATTTGAGAGGGTTGGCCTTAAAGTCTGGTTCTTAATGTGTGTTATTTATTTTTTGTTTATTTTTCAGAAATCCTAGTGAACATCATAGAGTGGACGAAGTTGGAACGCGGTTTCACTGTTGAGGTATTTTTTCAAGTAGTCGCTCAATCGTCACAACACAAAATGCATTCCGTAGACATTTCAATACCCCCCCCCCGTCCCCCGTGGCCGTGTTCCTGGCTGGTAGTCGATGGTTTCATGGGTAAATAACTTCACAGAAACGGGTGATGTAAAGAAAAAGAAACCTGGCCTCCCACTAACAGCAAGGTCACCTCAAAACAGTGATGCAGTGAGACAATCTGTTTTGAGATGTTCCCGACGGATCTGCTCTTAGGTTTTCTGCTCGTTCTGTGAGACAAATCCTCCATTAAGAATTGAAATTTCATCCCTACAAATTGTTTATGGTGCAGGAACTTAATCCACGCGATTTTACTGCTCGTGAAAATGCATGCGAGGCGCTTTTGGGCTTGTCTGACAACACACTTGTTTTTTTCTTCAGTGATGAGGTTCACTTCCATCTTTCAGAAACTGTAAATAAGCAAAACATGCGCTATTGGAGTGCTGAAACCCCTAGAGAAATTCATCAATGTCCTCTACACGCACTACATGTAACTGTTGATATGATTGGCCCATGGTTTAAAAAAACAAAAAAACAAACAGGCAGTATCAGTGACATCTGACCGTTATGTCAACATGATCAATGAGTGTTTCCTGCCAACACTGAACCAGAACCAGATGGGTATGGAAAATATGTGGTTCCAGCAAAATAGTGCCATAGCGCATGCGTCAATGGCTGTTTTGCAGCAGAACTTCCCAGGACACCTCATCTCCTTGAGGGGGGGGGGCGATCTGCATTGGCCAGCATGATCCCCTGATTTATCACCATGTGACTATTTTTTATAGGGATATTTGAAATCAATTGTTTATTACAATCGTCCTAGCACCTTGAATCACCTGATAAACAACATTCCTCGAGTTGTCGCCAACATACTCACCGATATACTGGAAAGAGTTGACCGAAACTTCAGAGTTCGATCAACTTAGAAGGATAAATGCCATCTTACTGATATCATCTTTAAAACTGGTAACAAATAAAATTAAAATGTTGTACTAGTTGTAGTTCAAAGAATTTCATGTATACCTGCATTATTTGTTTTAATTGATATTCTAAATAAGCAAGTTGCTCGGTCCTATAATAATACTTAACAGCGGTTCATTCACTTCCATTCAAACTGCCAACATTTGGCATTAAGTAACCTGAAAAGGGTTGATATGCCGCAGGGTTCTACGGACAAACTTATCTTTAGTTGACCTTTGACAACTAAATATTTTCGTTTACTAGCCAAATAGAAAAGTTACTAGCCAAACTCATATGATTTTTAGAATATGACATTTTTAGTTCTGTGACGAGTATGTACATCATAAAGATTTTTCTGCGTAATTCTAAATATACAACAAATTTTATGTTGATACTTTCAGGTATAAACATTCTAATTTTTTCAGATATTTTTTTAAACAGCCTTCGTTAAAAAAAAAAGAAAAAAAGAGTATATTGTTCTATTAAACTTTTGTTTAAATAATTTAACTTTGTTCGTTTTATATATTAAAAAAAAAAGTTGAAAAGATATTTTTCATTCAGTAGTGAGCTTTGGAAGATTGTCGGTGAAAGAAATATAATTGCCAAAAGATAAGCGTTTCATTATTTCTAGTCGCCATTTTGAAAAATCACTCACAAATGCGACTGTTTCACTCGCAATGTAGAGCCCTGTGCCGTAAAACAAAACAACTAAACCAACCCCACTGGATTTTCCATTAACCAGATTATTTATTCCACTGTTATTGTCCCATTGACTACTGTACACTCATTAACCCTTATCAAGGCCCGGAGGCTACTCGAGGATATGTAGTGACTCCTTTGTAAAAAAAAAAAAAAAAAAAGAAAAGAAAATTAACTAAAAGAAACTAATATTAGAGTTTGTTTTGGCTTAATCTGGCTTTTTGCTTGGTTTGTTCTTGCTTTATAATACTTGTTATCAGAGATGAGATGAGTTGGGTGAAAAGTGATGCAACTCCATTTAAAAGAGAAAACAGAAAAGCCCAACACCTGCAAAAACTGCCAACTTCAATCAGACCCCCTCCCCTCCTTGTTATCTATTATAAGTATTAGATCACAATGCACGGGAAGGGGGCTCGCATTTTTTTTTTTTTTTTTTTTTTTTATAACCCAAACCCCAAGATAAATCTTGTTAAAATAATTATATATTCTTACATTTTGTATGCAAACCGCAACCAAAAAAAAAAGAAAAAAAAAAAAAAAGTTTTATTTGGCTTTTTATCTGCATAACAAGAAGTTATAGACTATTGAATTGGAAAGCGTGCTTTATGTCAAATTGATGGTTGAATATGATCAAATCTGTGCTTATTTTTGCATAAAATACTATTCCTTATTAATTCCTAACTGTGCATTAAACGGATACCATAATGCTTAGTTTGCTGATCATAACAAAGGCCCATACAGAATTTCAGTCAAATCGAACCAGTAGTTTCTGAGAAAAAGTGCAACGGATAAACAGATAGACTAAGAATCTCTATCTACATCTATCTACAATTATATAAATGTAACTTTGTGTGTGTGGGAGTTCGTTCCTTATAGACTCTGAAACGGCTGAACAGATTTTCTTTAAATTTTATAGAACTTTAGTGTATAAGTCTGGGAGTGATCTTAGTTAAGTTTTGTCTCAGAATACCCCTGATAATTACCGATAATCGAAACCGTTTTTTTAATTTATCTATAATCGGTACAACCATTTTTTCCATATCGTTGCTTAGTAACAATGATAGAACAATAGGTTGTGAAAATTCTACTGTGGGTCAGTTGAAAGCGTTTTTTTTTTTTGTTGTTTTTTTTTGTATGACATGGTCTGTAGGTTCAAACTCCGCACGTAAATTTCCTTATTTTTTTTGCATTAACTGCAAAGAAATTTATAAGACTTGAAAATTTATGTGTTTTTTTTAGCAGTGCAAAAGTAAATTAAGTTTCTGGTTTTGAACGTCCATTGAACAAGCAACTTATCCTGAAGAAATTGCAAAACAGTCTACACACATATTTAGTGAAAATGTGATTCAGGTTTCTTATATGTCAGTTTAACAAAACATAAGCCCAACAACCAAGCACAAGTAGTATGCCCGGCAACATAAGATAAGGAATTTTTGACTAATTGTAGAACTATACAGTGACAACCACAAATTCTTACAATGAATAGATAGTCGATGTTGATCCTGTGGTTTCTTTTGCATACGGTTCAAAAAATCATGGCTCCCAAAACATCAGTAAGGTGTCAATATAACCGAAATTTACTAAAATGATTTTAAGATTACAAAAAAAATATTGGAATTACCAAAGATACAGATCAAAATAAGCAGAAAAAAGCACCAAAGCAACTTCCGAGCAAGGCCAGGTAATACTGCTAGTAATATATAGATAATACATGAAGGCAATTTTATGTTCGTACATACGTATCATCCTCCAGTTCATTTTTAAAAGATATGTTTGCCTGATTTCCAACAATGCAATGCTCACTGATTGCAGCTGGAAGCTCCAATCCTAAATAGCCAGTGTCCTTCTCTGGAAGAGCCTGAATTACAATTATCACTAAGTCCATAGGAGCATTTTTCCTATAAGTCCGTCATGCCAGGATAGAATTAGACAAAACTCAGAGTTGCATCCATCCTATTCTACAGATAACACTCTTGGGGATTAAATTTTGTTCGATCTAAAAAAATTGATGGATCACACATGAAAATGCTACGTGTCATTTTCAACATCTCGAGACCACGCAACAAACAAAATGATAAATGGTTGCCCTCCTCTTATATCTGCAGTTATTCCACATCGATTTTGATCCTAGCTGTGACACTACTACTACTAAAAATAATAACATACTAGCACGTTGCCCGGTCGTAAAATATGGTTAAATATATTTTAATTTATGTAGACTTCTTGATTATTATAGAGCCAATTCTCCATTGATTATTATATTGTACCACAATAGATAGTAGTAATTTCAAAAGTTTAAAAAGAAATATGACTTATATACCAATCCTTATTTAAGAATCTCAATGTAATTACAGAGTATATAATGAATAAAGGAAAAAAAATCTATATTCCAAATTTTATGACCATCTTACAATTTATTCCTTTAATTCAGTTGACATTTACACTTCTTGACAGTATAATTATTATATCAATCAATGAATCTATTTTGCCCTTAACTCACCAGAAGAAATAGCAACTATCAATCCACCAAAATATACATAATTCTAAATCAATATATATATATATATATATATATATATATATATATATATATATATATAAAGATTCAAGCAAGGATAGCTTTAATTATTTAATTATTAAGATTAGAAAAAATGTGACCCACTAAGTTTAAGACTGAGCTTGGGTTAGACTGTTTGAATAATAATAATAATTAAAAAAAAATGAGTTTGCAAAGCGAGTTATTAAATATGAAAAAGTAAAATGATGAAATCCAAAATTAGTCCTTTTTTTTCGCTATATCTATACCTTCATCTACAAGTTAAATAATATTACTGCAGCAGTAATAATCCCTTTTGTTGGTAATAGACTACTACACTTTTTTTAAAATTTTATTTTGGCTGGTAATAAACACAGAGAGAGAGAGAGAGAGAGAGAGAGAGAGTAGTGAAAGTCAGAGTGATAGATATTACAGAAAATACAAGCAGTAAAAAAAAAAACAGAAAATGGTACAAGTTTAGTAAGAGATAAGGGTTCACTTAGTGAGTTAATTGCAAATTTTAAGTAAAACAATTAAAAAAGGAATTTTTTTTTTTTCAAACATAAATCACATTCTTCACTAACTTAACGCTTGAAAGATAAAGAAAAACTTCAATAGAACAATCGGATGTATCTCATATCGAAATCAGATGTTAATCCCAAGAAGGGGGTTCCTAGATTTCTGAGAACTTTGGTAAAACGAAAGGGCAGAATTACGAGTTTTTCTTTAATAGAAGACCGGCAATCATTACTTGTGATTTTTTGGATTTAAAGCTGAACACCAGCTGTCATGAAGCATGTCACTCTGATGAAAAAGAACCTGAAGTCCTACCTAACTAATATTCCTGGTGAACCAAGTGCAAAAGAGATCCAGACAATTGCACTTAAAGGAATAGCGAGGATACTAAAAAGAGTTCTCGGTTGGTTTCAATAAAAAGCAGGACAATGTTGGCAGCTGGTTACCCAGCGTTACAATCTTCAAAGGAAGAAAAAATTTAAAAAAAAAAAATGCAATTGTTGAGTCACGACATAATTGAGATTTAGTCGCGTAGTACAATTTATGAATGAAATTTAATCAAAAAGACGTTTAAAGGGGAATAGTTGTATATAAAAAATAAAAGAAAAGGTTCCATTATATGACTACGTTCAAGCTCAGATTGAAATATAAGCGTGCATAATACAAATAAGAAAATAAGTATATTAACACTTAAATCAGTAGCTTTACGATAAAAGTGCGCAGGGATTTCTTTCATATTCCACACCTGTGTTAATAAGTGTATTTTATTTATATATTAGGTTGGCGCAAAAATAATGTCGTTTTTTGACGTTCAACTTCATGTTAAAAACATTGTTTTTGCACCAACCTAATAATATTACGTTAGTATTCATTTCATCAAAATGGATTTTTATTTTTTATTTTTTTAAAGAAGCTAACATATTCTACCTTCAAACCCACTTGAATTTCGTTTAATTTTTAGATGAGCTCATTTAAGACCAACGCAAATCAATCTCAGGTCGCAAATGTTACCCAAAATGATCTTCCTGTATTATTGGAGATTAACACCCTCCATTAAATCCCCCCCACTTTCTGCACAAAAATAAATAAAACAAGACTACTTTTTTTTTTTTTTAGGCCATTACGTGTGAATGCCCGACAAAAAAAAAAAAAAAAAAAAAATTGACAAAGATGGAAAAACATAAGTGCATGGTCGTCGTGTACAAATTGTATCCATAAACGAAAAGACAGTTCTTAATTGCATCATGAAAGACGTAATTCATGTTTTGGACAACGAAACTATAGCTTCTCAGTAAACGGACTCACAATACTTTGGGAACCCCGAAATTGTCCCATCAATTACGATGCAAAATGGCGTACAAGTTGGTGCTTTTTAGGAATATAAGCTTCGTAGCCTCGTAGGGGATGGCCTTTTCTCTTCCCTGCAACATCTTTCTCACAGAAGAGATGTTGCGAGCCTGTCTCTGCTTTATCGTTATTTTCATGGCAAGTGATTGATCGTCTGAGTTCCAATCTGTGCCCCTCTCGTCAAACTTTCACAAAAAAACACTCATCTAGCTAAAAACACTATCAATAATTTCCCCCACTCTTTATCTGTGCCTAAACCTAAACGTAGATTCCATGAACAAAGCTTCTTTCTTAGAACTGCACGCCTGTGAAACTGTCTTCCGTTTGCCTGCTTTCCAGCTGATTACAATATGGTTGTCTTCAAGTCCGATATAAACATGTTCTTGATGAGTCGTTCCATTTAACTTAACAAATTTACCGAATTTCATTTACTAACGATTACTATATTGTCCAAGTGACTACTGTACACTCTTTAACCCTTATCCTCGAGTGGCCTCTGGACCTTGATAAGTGGTTATGCCTATGGAAAAAAAAGAAAGAAAAAAGGTATCCAGATTTATGTAGTTGTGACGTAAGCAGATCAGATTACACACGGAAAAAAACAAAAAGTTCTGAGGCTTTTACACAATACGTACCGAATTCAATCGATTTGACAAACTAAAACTTAGATTAGGCCCTAACCGTTAGGGTAACAATTACAAACACAATTCGGTTTGCATTGTGTAGATTGTTCGGCGAAGTTCATTAACATTCGCCAGTCTCAGAAGTGTTCATTAAAACTCGGAATGGACGACAAAAACAAAAAGCACTGAAATATTCTTAGATATCTATACCTAAAAGATACCTTAAATTTATTATTCAGCGATCGCGTTAACTTTCGCGATACGCATCTATAAAAAGCACACTTAGATGTCATACTGGCGTTAATTTTTGTTGTTATTATTAAAAAAAAATCCTTCTGGTTACAAGGAAGCAACGATAAGTTACAGTCAGGGTAACGTAACCTATTCTGCGCAGCAGCGTCGCCCAATGTGAAGCGATAATCTCTGCGCTTGTTGCAGGGTGAAATCAAACTACTGCTGTGCCTCTTTGGCGAAATGGGAGCTGACAAACCGTAAATTCTTCTCTCATATAAAAGTTAATGTTTGTGTTAGAAATCGATATATTAACAATTAGAACAACACCATTTGGTGCAAGTCCACAGCCCCCCCCTCTTTTTATCTAGTACTTATATAGAATTGCACTTAATTAAAAAAAAAAAAAAAAAAAAAATACAGAAAAATTACGTACCCGTCACGGAACGTAGATGTCATATTCTGAAAACCACGTAATTTGATCAAGTAGTTTTTTTTATTTATTTATTTTACTAAGACAATCAAATTTTATAAGGAAGTGAGACGGGGTTCGGGAACCGTCATTTTGTTTTAAAATCCAAGGACAACAACAATTCAACTACCGAGATTTTTGTTTGTATTCAAAATTCAACCTTATGCACTAAAAATGGTAAATTTTATTTTCTTAGTTAAAAAAAATTACTTGATCAATTTACGTGATTTTTGAAATATGACGTTCACAGCAAAAATCATCACGGAAATTGATAAAGTAATTTTAGCTTTAAAAAAATCAAATTCTATGGCTAGATTACAATCAACGATCTCTTGATATACCGTTTTGCGGGATAAGGGAGAATTTCAAATAATTCACACTTTTTCGAGATTTTACGAAGCCATTTTTTAACACGAGGACGGGGGGGGGCACTGGAATAACTAAAGTTCGATTTAAAATATTTTTCATTATAAAAGATTCAATTTTGCTGCACATTTTCTTTTCGTGGCATATACAAATAATATGCTATAAAGATTTTTCTTTATCTTTGTTTTTACTTGAGGGGTTCAATAATAATAATTACATTTTTCACAGAATCTAAAGACACCCTTGAAATTTTCCATCTGGGGTCACTAGGGGCAATTCTCGGTTAGGTCCACAAAATAACTGAAATATAATTAGAACGTAAAAAAAAACCCAAAAAAACGAAATTCTTTTCTTTTGTTTTAAAAATAGATTTTCTTAGTTTCATAAAAAAGTAAACAAAGAAAATCTCAAAAGAAGAATGTATTTAACAAAGGTTTAAATATTTAAATAATTATTTTTTAACATGTAAAATAAACGAATAAGCCGTTTGTTATTTTTCTGCTCTCAAAGTAGTTTATTAATACCACGCGCCGCAGGCAGCGCTAACAATCATCATTATATTATTACGCTTATCGCTCCGCCCGTTATCATGCTGTGCATCCCTAAAAAAAGGAAAGTGGAATATTCCAAAAAGTGGAATATTCCAAATAAACCTTGTCACCCTTGAAAAGGAAATTGAGATAAAAAAAAAAAAAAATTTTTTAAAATGGTGTCGTTGTTGAGGCAAAGCTAATAAAAATGATTTGTCTTTCTTGGCCTTTTGGCTAAGATCAAAGTGTAGTATCTGTCTTTAGGTGCTACATTTCAATTTCTCTCTAAGTGGAAGAGAAATCCTTTACAACTAAGACATTTTTTTCTCCACGTTAAAAAACGACTCCCGTGGGGAGGCATTGTGAATAGGTACTATGTTTGATGTAACAAAGTTTTAATATTAAAAAAGTAACTGGAAAAAGTTATTTCTGATTTAATTACAGAATGCCCTGGAAAATGTCCATTCTGATTTTTTTTTTTTTTTTTTTTTTTTTACTTGCCACCCCACAAGGGCTGAATTGGACATGAGGTCGGTTATAAATTTAGGGGGAAACCAGCTCCCCAAAAGGGGCACTCTGGTCAATAACAAAAATAAAAATTGTATCAGTAATGAAGGATTTCTCCTCCATTAACCAAGACCAAAAAAGGAGGGATTTAAGTCACTGGAATGCTGAAACTGATACTACACTCAGAAATTCATGTTGAAGCAATGGTTGCCTAATCCCTAACCGTATTAATGTTTTGATGTATTACTTTCGAAAAGCTGCTGAAACAGTTTATGATTTAAACATTACTTTATTTCAAACAGTGGGGTGAGGGATATTAAATCAGTCCCAAAAATGGGTGAAACCATTTACACATTACTTTATTTAATGTATATTTTTAATATTGGGGTGGGAAATATGAAGTTGGTTCCGGAAATGGCTGCAACCATTTACGTTTTGGACATTACTTTATTTAATGTATATTTTTAACAGTAGGATGAGAGATAAGAAGTCTGTCCCAGAAATGTCTGAAAAAGTTTACGATTTATACATTACTTTATTTCATGTATATTTTCAACAGTGGGTTGGGAATTATAAGTCAGTTCCAGAAATGGCTGAAACAGTTTACTATTTAGACATTACATTATTTCCTGTATATTTTTAGCAGTGGGTTTGGGATATAAAGTCGGTCCCGGAAATGGCTGA
This sequence comes from Euprymna scolopes, assembly GCF_053919585.1. Lineage (NCBI taxonomy): Eukaryota > Metazoa > Mollusca > Cephalopoda > Sepiida > Sepiolidae > Euprymna > Euprymna scolopes. The sequence continues at coordinate 98,127,505 of NC_136486.1, read as the reverse complement.
AACAGTTTACGATTAAAACATTACTCTATTTAATGTACATTTTCAACAGTGGGGTGGCGGATATGAAGTCAGTCCCGGGATTGAATGAGATGTGCAAATATATACTATCAGAAAGCGTCGCCCAGTATTGAATGAAATAGGTGGAAAACATATAGTAACAAAATACCCAGCGTCGCCCCGGATCGAATGAGATAGGTGAATGATATATATTAGCAGAATATGCGGCGTCACCCGGGATTGGAGCAGATAGGTGAAACATATATACTATTAGAATACCCAGACTTGATTGATTTGTTTGTAATGAAATAACCAACCCAGGCAAAGTTATTATTTAAGTAAGGGGAAGCGACATAGTGGGTTAAAGTTATGGAAATTATTGTCAAAATTAGTAACATATCCAAAAATTATGAAAAATGATGAAATGTGAGTTACTTGATTGGTGTATTTTTAATGATATAATAAGCTCAGACAATATATCAAATATATTATATAAGTAGGAGGGAGAGGCATAATGTGGTTTTTTAATTATAAAAATTATTGTCGAAATTAGTAACATATCCAGGATTATGAACAATGATTAAATGTGAGTTAATCGATTGTGTGTTTATAATAAAATCAGCCCAGAAAATATATCAAAGTATTTTTTAGTAAGAGAGGGCGACGAGGATGGTTTAAATTATGAAAAATAATTGTCGAAATTAGTAACATATCCAAGAATTACGAAAATGATGAAATGTGATTTAACTGATTGGTGTGTTTATAATAAAATAATCAGCCTAGACAATATATCAAAGTTATTATATAAGTAAAGGGGAAGGAGATAAGGAGGACTTAAATTAAGAAAAATTATTGTCGAAATTAGTAACATATCCAAGAATTACGAAAAAATGATTAAATATTAGATAATTGATTGGAGTGTTTGTAAAGAAATAATCAGCCTAGACAATATATCAAAGTTATTTAGTAAAGAAGAAAGGGCGAAAATGTGGGTTAAAATTATGAAAAATGATTGTCGAAAGTAACATATCCAAGAATTATGAAAAATGATTAAATGTGATTTCATGCATTAGTGCGTTTGTAATAAAATAATAAGCCCAGACAATATTTCAAAGTTATTTTATTAAGGAGGGGGCGATAATGTGGGTATGAATTATGAAAAATGATTGTCGAAATTAGTAACATACCCAATAATTATGAAAAATGATTAAATGGAGGTCAATTAATTAGTGTTTGTAATGAAATAATCAGCCCAGCAAATGTATCAAAGTTATTATTTTAGTAAGGTTGGGCGACAACGTTGGTTTAAATTATAAAAACATATCGTCGAAATTAGTAACATATCCAAGAATTACGAAAAATGATGAAATGTGAGTTGATTAATGTGTATGTTTGTAATGAAATAATCAGCCTAGACAATATATCAAAGTTATTATTTTAGTAAGGTGTGCGATATGGTGAGTTTAAATGATGAAAATTGTCAAAATTAGTACCATATCCAAGAATTATTAAAAATGATGAAATGTGAATTGATTGATAGTTGTGTTTTTTATAAAATAATCAGCCAATGCAATATATCAAATTTAATATTTTAGTAAAGGGAGGGGCGATAATGTGGGGTGAAATTATGAAAAATTATTGTCGAACATAACATATTCAATAATTATGAAAAATGACAAAATGTGAGGTAATTGACCGGTGTGTTTGTAATGAAATAATCAGTCCAGGAAATATATCAAAGTTATTATTTTAGTAAGGGGGCGATACAGTTTTAATAAAAATGTAGAATAATATGATTGTGCCTTCATTCATGCTGAACAGAACGCTCACAGCATGCCCAGCAACAATATATTACATATGAAAAATGCTTCTGTGGAATTTCCACAGGTCCAGCTAGTTATTATTATTAGACTTTATTATAAATATTGTTAATTTTGGTGCTTTGGGACGAAATTTCGGAAATCGTAAAACTGAATTCCATATGAAAACAATGGTATCTACGTATTCCTTGTATGTTTAAGATGATTATATCCAAAAATTACGAAAATCGATAAAGTAGAAAATTATTTATTAAAGAAAATATAGAATAGAATTTGATGAAAACGATTGTAAGATACAAGAGAGTTCAAAAGAGAGGCAATTTTCCGTTTTGATTTAAACAAGATGACAACATTTTTTCACCTGATAACACGATTAAAGTTGTTTTATCTAATAATTTGGTAATATTCAGGTAATTTCGACCACATAATTTGGGAGCTACCATTGTAACTTATTAGAATTGACAAAAAACAAAAAACAGAAACCATTTTTTTTTTATCTGAAAACTCCATTTTTCGACTACACAATCTCATCACAATTCTGTAGAAGCGCCTTAATTTTTGTTGGACGGCAAAAATTGTAAATTTTCATTTAAAAGACCAAAAAACTTCTTACTAACACCCGTACAACGGTGATTTAATACCACTAGTATAAGCTTAAATGTGTGTTTGTATTGAAGCGATTAGCTCCCAAATTTTATTAACCAGTTATGTCTGCTTTTTGCAGCGACGACGGGCAAAATTCATCCATCTATTAATTTGTTTTCTGATTTTTGCGGATTTCTAGTTCAATTTATTTTTTGCAGATATTAAGTTCCTCTAGTGGAAAATAGCATTTTTTTTTAGTTATTATTATTATTATTATTATTATTAATTTTATTTTTTTCAATATCAGTAATATTTCAATTTCATTTTTAATAAATATTAGTTTAATTATTTGTTCCTTCAATTTCTTACAGAATAAGACATACCCACCATAACACTAACCCTAAACCCAGGTTGCAAATTCATATTTGCAAAATAAAAATGAAAAAAAATTATAAATAATCCACAAAACGGTAAAAGATCTATGTTAAAGGCGTTTATTTATTTCTTGAGTCAACCGCTTAAATATACTCGCGTCGTTTAAGTAACTGTATTCAGTTTTACGAATTCCGTTTACCAATAATTTTGAGATGGGAATAAAAAAATCATTCAACGTTAAACTATTCTTCCAAATTTAGATTGTCAGCTGTTTCTAGAAAACATGCAAAACGCTGTCCTTCCTCAAAGAAAGAATCCGTTCTATCCGACAAAAGAATCGATTCTTTAGTTATATTGAAGCTTTTAGCTTTGACATAACTGCCATTCAAATATTATTTTAACGAAATCAGTTTCAGCGTTGTAATAATTTGGTGCAATTAATAATTTGGCGGACCTGAACGAGAATCACCGAACAAACAGCCGATAGAGAATTTTAACAGGTATTCTGCAATTGGATTTTTTACGACCTAACACAGCGTAGTATAAACACCCTCAACCTCCCCATGTTAAGAACGGCTTTTGGAATAAACATCCCCCCCCAACCTCGAAAACATACTATAAAAATTATAGAGGGGGGGGGGGCAGTTCTCGTTCAGGTCCGCCAATATTAATTTATTTTTCTTTATTTAATAATCCTGGACAATAACCCAATATTTTTACATAATGTATTTTAATTGTTTTAAATAAATTATTTGGCGCTTATCAAGACTTCCTTGACACCCCCCCCTGAAAATACAAGAAAAAAAATGGTACTTATGCACTTATGTTACCGTGCTGAAATAATAACGTGGAAATTGTGAAAGCCATTCTTAACATGGGGAAGGTGTTTTGTAACTATTCTTTACTCCCACGAAGCAATAAAAAAAGAGGTACTAGTGCACTTATCAATCCGTGCTGAAATAATAACGTTATTATTTAAAAAGCCATTCTTAACATGGGGAGGGGAGGGTGTTTTGTACCTATTCTGTACTTTAACCTTACAATTCAATAAAAAACATAAAACTTTAATTAAACTTGGAAATACGATTTAAAAAATAGCGCGGATCAGTAGTGCACTTGCACTACTAGCACTAAAAAGATATTGTAAAGTTTGAATTTAATTTGAAAATACTATTTTAAAAAATAGCAAGGTAACATAAGTGCATACGCACGTTCGAGTTTTACGATATCTTATTTTTATATTAAAAATTGTTGGGTGAAAGTACAGAATAGTTACAAAACTCCCCTCTACCCATCTTAAGAATGGCTTTCTAAATAATAACATTATGGTAACAAGTGCATAAATATAAAAAACATCGTGTATGATGTATGTACCCGTGACGGAAAGAAAATATCGTACATTAAAAATCACATAAATTGATGAAGTAGTTTTATTTTTATAAGGAAATCATTTAAGCGTAAGAGTTTGTTTTTTTTTTTTTCAATGACCTCCTTCTCGTGTTAATCTATTTGGAGTTATCTCCCTGGTTTCGTCAAAGTGTTTTCAAGATGGCGTCACGAGATCTACGCTCGTAGTATAGCCACAATGGAATTTTCTTATTTAAAAATAAAATGTGATTTTTGGTGTATATTTTCTTTCCGTTACCGGCGGTACACGTTCATAATATTTTTTTTTTCTTTTTCACAGAAGGGGGGATTCTGGACATGGACCGATTTTTTATTATGTTTTTTTTTAAGGAATTCTGAATAATAACCATCGTTATTCCTATGCAATAGCATCGGTCAGAAAACTACAAGACTATCCTTGGGCGATTGGGGTCATTATTAAAATATTAATTAACCGCCGGGTACTTGTACAGTAGGCACCTCCAAAAGTCACCGCAGAATTACCCCATCCCCAATATGTAAAACGATATAACTTTATGAAATTAATATTAATATTATCAATATAACCTTTGTACCATTTAAAATTAATTACCAATCGGTAAACACTGTATGCTTTTCGAGCTGAATAAACATGTTACATTGAATAAAAACACTAAAAATATATCTAGGTAGGTAGAAAAGTAACTTATCTTGCCTTTGATAACATTTATTTGTTATATATTTGTTTTTCTGACAACTTTTTCGAATCTATGTGTACAGTAATGCAAACCCGCCGTATTTTTCCCCCACATTATTTGCCAATGCCTATTGTACAGTTTAATCAAGACATTAAAAAATGTAAATATCGAAAAAAGGTTACATTGTACGTATCCATTTTGAACTGACGATCTTTTTATATATATATATATATATATATATAATATATTATATATATAATATATATATATATATATATATAATATATTATATATATATTCACTTAATTTGATCGGAAAAACACGCTTTTATGACAGCGTGTTGAAGGTAGCCATCTTTTAATTTTTGCAACACTCCACGGGGAGATAACTCGGTTTAAAGCGCCGACACTCCCATTTTTAATACTAGTTTTTCTTCCTAAAAATAGAACCTTTTGCTCGGTATCAAATTGTTTTTTCGCTGAAAAAAACAACAAAAAAAACTATGAAATTAAGTGATTTTTTTTTTTCGGAGGTTCATTCCATAACGGATATGATATTCGATATTTCATTTTTTTTAATGTCTTGATTAAACTGTACAAGTACCAACCGCCGTAAAAAAAAAAAAAAAAAAAAAGTTAGAATTGTCCGGAAATGAATGATCATTTCCGGACAATTCTAACTTTTTTTTTTAGATTAAATCTACAGGTTATTTTTTTTTTTTTTCATTTTAGGTTAGATCTACATACGAATCTGATTTCTCACTAAAAATTCTAAAATATTTGGGGGTAGATCTTTCCGCCAGGTTTTGAAGGATGTTAACATTAAAAAGCATAAATTCGTTTTGACGTGAGGTATCTATAAATTTCCGCCAATACATTTTTGTCCGTTTGTTTCCTCCACCCCCAAGCTCTAAAAAAAAAAAAAAAAAAAAAAAAATCGACCATAAACTTCTACTTATAGTATTAAACAACAAAATGATACAAGGAAGAAATGTAAAGATTTTTAAAATAAATGACACCATCACATGTGCTACTACTGACGTAGATTAAAAATACAGAAGGCAATAAGTGAAATAAAAACAGATTGGGAGGTCAGGACTTCAACGTGTTGCTTTGGCGAGAACAAAGATTATAAGAATATATAAGACGTCAACTTGCATGTTTAAAAAAAAAAAATTTCTTTGTAATAAGAAGCAGTAAGAAAAAGCGGGTACTATTTATTTATTTATTTTTTGTCATGCAGTGAATTATGGCGCCACAGTTTAAGTTATGGATTTTTGTTCGCGCTTAAAAATATGTAATAAGTAAATAGATAATAACTCTTGATCAAAAACATGACATGGGACAGTGGAAAATCATAATTTAAAAAAAAATTTTTAAACTTTTTTATTTTACACCCAACCTCACCCATATTAAAAAGTATGCTTAATTTACACGTTTGATGTGCAACAACACGTGCATCCAACTAACAGCCCATGTACCTATTTACTATGCCTCCCCACGGGACAGAGTTAGACACCAGGGTCGTTTTTTAACGCGGTGAAAAGGTACAAAAATAAAAATTGTCTCAGTCGTGAAGGATTTCTCCTCCACCGAAAGAGAAAAGTCCATAAAATATAAGTATTTTTTTTTTAATAAGGGTTACTATTTTACCGACATAAATTATTTAAAAAAAAAAAAATACTGTTTTGAAATTAAACAAACATTCATTTTGCTTTCCAGACACATTTGTGACCTATGTTTGTACTTATGCAGAATACAGACCGTACTAAGAAACACATTAACATGGAGAGAAATGCGTTTTGTAACTTCTGTGCTTTCACTTAAGTTAATAAATAAAAGATACCGTAAAACTTGCAAACTTTAAAATCCTATCTAAAAAAAAAAAAAAAAAAAAATTAAAAAGCACTGTCCGTATGTTGCAATGTTGCATAAGTACAAAAAAAATATTAGCATTTAACGAGATATAATCGTATTATTGTTGTAAGTGCTTATAAAATCGACAGAACAATTTTTAAGCAAAAACAATATTACATACTTAATTGGCATGTCGAAAATAGTAATATATCCAAAAATTACGAAAATTCATCTAGTAGAACTGCTATTATTTTTAGTAAAAAAAAAAAAAAATCGGTGCTTCTAGTCCTACACTTTATTGCCGAAATTAGAGACGCAATTTTATTTCACGCACCTGCTGTCCAAATTTAGGGGAGAAATCAGTATTTTAAACTATGGCCGAAGCATGAAATAAATAACAAAAAAAAAATTAAACTTCCGGAAAGAACTATGAAAAAAAAGTAAATAAATAAAGTGAAAGAGAACATATATCCGTAATTGTTTAATTGGAAATGTTTCGATTTAATTAATGAAAACAGGAACGTTTTTCACGAAACTATATATATATATATATATATATATATATATATATATATATATATATATATAATTATTATTATTATTATTAAAAACAGAAAATGAAAATGACATATTCATAATGGTTTAAACTGGGTGAGCGCCATTTGAAAACCAAAACATTTATTGTATAAAAATTTATCGAAATATAATTGGAAAAACATTTATTGAAAAGTTTGCATAAAAAATATAATTTTAATAAAACGATTTTGTAATGAAAGCAACATTAGATTTTTATAAAATAGTTTTTTTTTGTTTGTTTGTTTTTTTTTTTTGTTTGTGTGTGTGTGTGTGTGTGTGTGTGTGTGTTTTCTCGAACAAAATTTTATACATTTTTTTTATTAAAGCAAGTTTGAAGGGTCAATATAAGAAATGTTAATTTTAGGTAAATTTATTCTTTCCCTTTCCTGAAGCAATCATTCGCCAGATTACCTTTTGTTGTTGTTGTTGTTGTTATTTATTCCATGCTTGCTTCGGCCATAATGATTTCTCCTCTGGATTTAGACAGCAGGTGCGTGAATAAAATGGCGTCTCCAATTTCGGCAATAAAGTGTTAGAAGCACCAAAAAATCTATCGCAATAGCCTACAAATGTCTGTAATCTAAATTTTGCATTCCGAGTTATGTCCCTTGTGTGTGAACTCTTAATTGTCTACTTTATAACATCTAAGAAAATGCAATTTTACCCAATTTGCCATAAAAATTATTTTTACTCATAACTTTATACTTGATTTTTTTTTTTTTTTTAATTTTTGGACATGACAGTTAAGTCTATTGTGTTTGCTTAAAACGACATATTAAAAAATCGATCTGTTCACTCTTATTTTAACAATCATCGTAAGTATCGGTTCTGAATAAAATAACCATTTTCTCCAGCTGCAGAAAGTAAGGTTCGTAAGATAAACAACCAACTCAGGAAAATAGCTTCTTTGTCCAGAACTGATATTTACAGTTTAAAATACTTATAATATCCATTAAATTATTTTTAAGCACATAGGTCACACTTTAGTAAGTAAACAAAAATAATTTGTTTTTAACTAATGTCCCAGCTGCATTTATTTCCCTTACAATAATAGTGCTTATTTAGAATTAAAACTATTTTCAAAACAAAAATTCGTTGTGTACGTACCCTCCATCACGGAACGAAGATGTCATATTCTAAAAATTACGTCAATTGATCAAGTAGTTTTTTTTTTGTTTTGTTTAACTAAGAAAATCAAGCTTTACGAGTAAGAAAAAAGGGAATCTCTTGCATCGCCATCTTCAAAAAAGGGCAGAGATCAGTCCACAATAATTCAAACTTGCGAGATCAGCCTTTTAATGCTAACGATTTCACATTAATCACTAAAAATCTGTAAATTTTGATTTTCTTAGTTTAAAAAAAATACTTGATCAATTTTTGTTTTGGAATATGACATCTTCGTTCCGTAACGCCAACGAGCACGTACATATTTTTCTGCAATTTAGATTAAAAGAAAAAAAAAAGGTTTCATTCTAAATAAACACCAAAATAATTTATGTTGGTAATCGTAATTACTATCTGGCACTTCTGCAGTTTAACATTCCCAGGCAAATTTAGAATGTCATTCTTAACATGGAAAGGAGAAGCCTAGTTAGTTAACTGTTACGTTGCGCCGATGGAACTCTCCTAAAATGAAAACAATTACCTTGCTTGTAAATGTTAAACTGCACTAGTGCCGATTACCTAGATGTAAAAGTAGACAATAATCCCCCTTTTTTTTCTAATTATTGATATATTGCACTTACCTTGCACCGTTTGCGGTCTCTTTGACAACGGATTTGCCATTTATGTCGATCACTTCATCATTTAATTTTAATCTGCCATCCTTAAAGCAGATACCACCTTCCTGGACTTCGACGATTTTAACAAAAGTGGTACCTTGTCCTAAGAACTGTCTGATCCCTTCTCTGGTAGAGCCACCCGTATCAGTATTTACCGAATAAGTATCGTATGTTGATATTCCTCCGCCCTTTAAAGTTGAACTCGGGGACGCAGTGGCCCTTCTGCCAGGGGACGATGAAGAACTGGCACCTCCAGGTTTTAGGTGTCGACATTTCCAAGTGTCATAACCCGACCCCGGCTCTGTCGCGTAACAATTCGCTGGTACTGTATCCAGAGTAATACCGATATCTTCACCGGGGGAACAGACCAATTCGATCCTAAATACCTGGTCCCTTCGCGGGGGTTTTGTCGGGGGCGTGTTGCGGTTGGAATCATTGATACAGCAGCAACCCCCGGAATCGGCCACCGAGGAATTTAGGGGTAACGTCGACATTTTTGTTGGGGTGCATTGATCCGATTTTGGTAAGGTTCCATTAGAGTACTTTGGCGAGCTGATGTTATGACATGGCAGGGTCGCACAACCAGCACCACCGGTTCCTCCTTTTTTGCTGGATTTGCGACTACCACTGCCACTACTAGTTTTGCAGTGACCGTGGCCGTGGCCATGCCCGTGCCCTGAAGTACCCCCATGGTTGTTCGTGGAAGACAAAAGTTTACTAAAAAACGACTTCAGGTTAAGACTTTCCATTTTCTCTCCTTTCCGGTTTTCGTTGTTTTTCGGGTCCGTCTTTTCCGTGTTGCCGCCGCTGTGGTTAGTATCCTGACTTTTCGTGATGGTGGTGTTGTGGTAATCAATAATGGTGTTCCCCCTTCAGAAAACTCACTCATTTCCTGTGAAACGGCCAGGAATCTCATAATGTGAAAGGGTTCAGAATCCGAAGGTGGAGGAGGAGTCTGGAATAGTGTACGGACATTAAAATGAATATTTTTTTTCCACCGATTCCTGTAGAAGGATGATCCGTTCTTAGTTTCGGTAAATATTCCTGTGATTTAATCGCATTTGTCAGGAATCGGGATTTTGTTGGATTTTTTCTTTCTTTCACTGTGCTAAGAGGGGACTAAGAAAGAGCCTTATACGTACCTGTAGCTGGGGTAGCTAATTCTCGGCACTAGAATTTGGTTAAGTTGGTAGACCTATTGTAGCGCGCGGAGGAAGTAGGTCTTCCTGTAATAATCCTGGAGATATCTTGTTTAAATCTAAACGAAATGTATATTTCGTTTAGATTTAATTTGATTGCATTCCCACAGCAGAAGTAAAAAATTGAGTAGCAGTATTTAACGAGGCTTTTTCAAAAAAGTAATATCTAGTTTCTTTTGCAAATTATATTTATATATGATATTCCAAATTAAATACTATTGTGGTATTTAATTTGATGTCGAATGATATTCCTTTTATTTCATAGCAAGACTTAAACAGCCCACCATCTCTACAAATTTAATGAGGTGAAGAAATACGTATATAATAAATAATACATGTTGTAGTCTTAAGTTCCAGGTGTTGATGTACAATCCATTCTTCGACCGGTCATCAAACTGTATCGATGATGCATGCAGTAGTATATTTCCAGATGTTCAGGCGATCATTTGTATTCCCTTTTCGTCAGTTGGCAAAGAATTGTGCTTCGAATATTCTCCAAGAAAGACGAGTAAGTAATAATAACGATGGGGGAGGGGGGGCTGTTATTATTAAATTCGTCTTTACATGTGCATATGCGCGTAGTTTTCAAACACGCAACAGTCGCAACACTGCGTGTTTGAATTGAGATTCTATTCTGCGTTTTTTTGTTTTTTTTTATTTGGTTTTCGTTTTCTTTCAATTATTTATTTTTAGATAATATAAATAAAACCAGGTGTTTCGCCATCAAATATTTTTTTAGTTAAAAAAAAAAAAATACTAAAAGGATACACCAGATCAATTTCGTCTGTCTTTTTTTTTCTTTTTTTTTTTTTCTAAGACACGATAAGAAAGACGATTTATTTATTTTTTTAATTCTTGAAAGAAAAAGGCAACAGCAGAAAATTCTTTAAAGAAGCCAAAAAGGAAATTCCGATAGAGGATGATGATGCCGCTTGTTTAAAGAAAGAAAAACAGATATCCGTCCCTTCGACTTGATAAATCGAAAACGAAAATATATATACATATATATATATAAGATGGTCAAGGAATCCTGAAAGTATTCTTGGATTAGAATAACAGAAGAACTGGTAGCAACGAGGAGAAAACAAATCCTAAATGATGGTGATGACTTGAATATTGCGTGAAGAACCTGGTGCAGTAAAAGAAACGGTAATCTTTTTGGTCCTGACTTGTTACCATTATTTTCTATTGCTGCTTGTACTACTACAACTGCTCTCGTCTCGTCTCTCTCTCTCTCTCTCTCTCTCTCTCTCGAGGGAGAGGGGGGTCACTTTCTTCGTTTTCTTCTTCTTTCTTCCTCCTCCCTTCATGTGATGAGGATGAAGTAATAATAATATTAATCACTCCTGGATCCGTTTTAGATTCATTTATATAAATTTGTTTTATTTTTATTCTCTGTATAAGACACAGGCAGAAATAATATATTATTATTTAAAGCTTAAAACCAAACGAGATCAACCTATCACTCAGTCAATAATATGTAACAGGAGTAAAAAAAAAAAATTTTTTTAAATACTATTACTCCTACTTGCTAATAGTAGTAGTAATAGTCATGTGTATCAACAGTGAGTACGTAAGCAATGGAGATGTAGGTGTACTGTACTTATCTAAGAGTCCTGTTCAGTATCGGGAGGCCATCCTCTCGGGCATTACCTCCTCCTCTGGTAAGGGAGGTTGTTTGTATTTATTTATCTCTAGAGGAACCTTTTTGGGGGAATGTCGACGGGGTCCAACCATGGTAAAGTTTGCACCCATCCAAATGCCCCCCCCTTTTTTTTTTTAGGGAAAAGATTGATTCCCCACCCACGTTTAAACGTGTCCCCCGTGTGATAAATAAAACTTACCCTGGTAAACTATTCTAAACTCAACCTAAATAGAAGACGAGTACTTTATTTTATTATTGCTATTATTTGCAACAAATTTCGACAAACGGTTGTGTAGTTGATTTAAACGTCTAGCAGCCGTGGCCCGTGCTCCAAATTTTTATAATGATCGGTTAATTAGTTTAGGAATAAATCGTGCACGTACAAATATATAAACATACCTAACTTTAATAAATAATATTAGGATGCTTTGCTTATGTTACCGCGCTATTTTTTAAATAGTATTTTCGGGTGAAATTCAATTTTTACGCTATTTTCGTTTATTAAATTAAGTTAAAGTACAGAATAGCTACAAATCACCCTCCCCGTGTTAAGAATGGCTTTCTAAATAATAACGCTATTGTTCCAGTGTGATAACATAGATGCATATTGCATAATTACCCTAATATTATATATCTATTTATATAAAGCTAGTTGATTTCTAAACTAATTAACCACTAACCAGTCATTATAAAAATTTGGAGCATGACGTACAGCTGGGTAATGTGGAGTATATTTAGTTTAATTTACTTGTATGCAAATGGTGACAGTGTGGAAGCCCTTTGTTAAAATTCAAATACCTTCAGATTTTTTAATGGAATTTTTAAGAACGCGTGAATTAATCAATATTCTTCAAATTTCAGTTTCCTTGGGGGATTTTAAACGGATTTTATGGGATATAATATGGGCAGAATCTCCTATTTGAAAATTAAAATATTTCAGATTTGCATTAAATTTGGGTTCTCATGTAATTTTTATCTCCCCGTTTCTATTTTCGTTTCTCTCTCTCTCTCTCTCTCTCTCTCTCTCTCTCTCTCTCGTCCACAATGTCCCCATTCCGAATTCTTAGGAGTGGGCCGGCACCAGTGGATTTTTTCTTTTCTTTTTTTTTTTTTTTTTTAAATTAAAATAAAAATCGATGGCCGTGAACGAGAAACCCCCCCCCTCTATATTAGTGTCCAACCAATTATAATCCATTGAAAAATTTGCAATAAACCGAAAGCCGTTCTTAACATGAGGAGGTTGGAGGTGTTTATTCCGGAAGCCGTTCTTAACATGGGGAGGTTGAGGGGGTTTATTCCGAAAGCCGTTCTTGGGAGGGGGGATTCTCGTTTCAGGTCCGCCTAAAAATCATTTTTCTTATTTCAAATTATTTAATCAAGTAAAATTCCAATTTAGCAAGTGAAGCATGCATGGTCCCCCGTGAGTGCACAGTGAACAAGGCATAAAAAATGACTAAGTTCAGCATTTGACTCCCCCCCCCATTTAGCCCCAAACGCCCCCAGGGAACGTCAAATCCTGGTGAAAATTAACAAACTGCAGTTTTAGTCCTTAACATATGTAAATTTGAGTTCTGCACCCTGCAAAAAAAGAAATGACTAAGTCCATCATTTGCACCCCCCCTCCTTTAGCTCCAAAAGTCCCTAAGGCCTTAACATATTTAAATTTGAGTTAAGCACCATGCAAAACTGCTAAATAGACATACACAGAAAATTTTGGATGAATATCGTAAAATAGTCCCAAAAATGGAGTGTTTTTATTAGCCCTAAAAGAGCCCCTGGGGCATACCCAAGAGTTATCGCGAAGTATAAACAAACAAAATGATATAGAAATCAGTTAGTTACAATTTTTCAGAAAGTTTTATAAAAATCCAAGGCATCAATTTTTTTTTTTTTTTTTTTTTTTTTTTTTTTTTAATAAGCACAAAAGTGTCAATTTTAGTCATTTTAACCCGAAAGACACTCTTGGGGGACAACCGGAGTTTTCCTGGAAAATCTGTTCTGTTACTTTTTACTCATATCATGTTTAATGTTTGTGCAAAACTTTTAAAAAATTCCCAGGCGTAGTTGAGAAAAGTGCGAACAGATGAACGAACAAAGGTGAATTTACAGGTCCACCCTCCTTTTGTTAGGGGACTAAAAAAGTTTTTTTTTTTTTTTCATAGTATTTTCAAGTTAAATTCAATTTTTATGATATTTTTGTTTATTAAATTGTTAGGTACTTTGCTAGAATAACGTTTTTTAAATTTAGTAATCAAGAACAAAATGGAATTTTTACTTGAGTCAATAATTCGAAATAAAAAAATTACTTATGTTTCAATTTAATTTTTGTTGCAAACCATCTACTAGTTGGCCAGTTGTGTACAAATCCCAAGAGCGATAGGAGCCTTCTATCATATCTGAAAGTGACACAATGTTTAATGAGCGAGATCATACAACTCATTGCCAGTATCCTCAAAATGATAATCTAGATGGTTCAACGCTTGAGGACACAGTTTAACGCATTGGACGACCCACGGTTATGGTCTTTGGTATGGTTTCAAGTGAGGGCCACATCATGCCACCTCACATCTTCGAAGTTGCCTTGAAAATCAACACCAAAGTGTACCTGATGTGCTGAAGAGTGTGGTGATCCCTGATGCAATCAGGTGGCCGCTGTCAGACCCGGGGTGTGACAGCAGAACTCTACGCTGTCCCACAAGTCCAAAGAGACCCAAGCTTGGCTTCAGAAGGAGTGTACCCTTTGTACCCTTTTCTCACTTGACCTTCCCCCTCCTCCCCAGACTTGAACCCACTGGAATACATTGTTTGGTTATATGCCAAGCATATCACCAACATAACCTCCCACTACACCAAAGCTAGCCTGATCGCTGCCATCCACCGAGTATTTGCCAAGCTCCTGCCGGTGCTTGTGGAAAAGGCATGATCCCATTTTCGAACCCGTATTGAGGCAGCGATTGAGGCTGAAGGTGGCTACATTGAATAGGTGTCAGCTCTACTACATAATCAAGTTATCTGAATTGATTTTTTTTAAGAAAAGTTTTAAAATAAAGCTGTAATGTTATTTTCTTTAGGGCAACAATTTTCTTGTTCAACCTTGTAGAAGTTAGTGTCCCCAAATGATGCTGAGCTCTGTTTGACCCAGCATCTGAGAACTGAGAGGGAAAAGATTACGAAATACCAAGGTCTTGGGTAACGACATGAAAAGAAACTGGAATCTTAGGAAGATCTTCATCATTCTATAGGAGCAAATACGCTCCTGAAAAAGAATTTCAAAAACTTTCTAGCAAATATACTTGGTGAACCAAGTGCAAGAAACTACAAACAATTGCACTTAAAGGGATGGTTAGAAATTTAACAACATTTCTTAAATGAAATGTATATGAGGTAGTGGGTGAAGTCTGCCATCCGGTAGGATACCCCATACCCAGCTAAAACAAAATGATAAAAAAATAAAAAGACTATATATAATTTTTTTTAAGATGGGTATATTTGTTGATGACACCACGCTCTATAACAGACACGAGGGGAAAACAAATGAACACATATCTAAGTTAATGGCAGAAACACTAGAGGAAGACCTCCAATCTGTAGTGGAATAAGGACATAAATGGATGGTCACATTCAATGCTGCCAAGACTAACATTGTTTCCTTCTCAACCATCAATAGCAATGGCTAAAGATATATTATCTGAAAGTACTTCTTTTAAACTCCTCGGCCTAACGTTCACAGGGGACATGAGTTGGAACAGATACATTGAGAGCATTGCCAAGGCTGCTGCGAAGGTGGGCTCTCTCTATCATGCTAGTAAGCTACTTACGCCACCATTCGCCCATGTATGGAGTATTGCTGTCACATTTGGGCTGATGCATCTGCTACTAGTCTCTCACTCCTGGACAGAGTTCAAAAGAAAGCCGCCAACCTGAAAGGTCCTGAACTGTCATCTAAGCTTCAGCCTTTGTCCCATCGATGAAGTGTTGCATCTGTCTGTTCTACAAGTATTTTAATGGTGAATGCTCTGATGAACTACAAGCACTTGTACCCCCTTGACATAAATACCCTCCGACAAACCCAACAAGCAGCAAAATCCCATCCCTTCACAGTACAGATTCCTTGATATAAGAAAGCCTTCTACTTCAACAGTTTCTTCCCCAGAACTGCTAGACTTTGGAAGTCCCTTCCAGGATTCTGCTTTCTCAACTGTACTGACATGCAGAAGTTCAAGTGTAATGTGAACAGACATCTTGCTGCTCATCTCCCTTCATAATATTCCTGCAACTTATGTCCCCGATAGTAGCCCCTACTTCAAAATGGCACTGGGCCTTGTTTTGGGGTGAAAATGGAATTTAAAAAAAAATGTCTATTTTTTTTTCATCACTGCAGATATTTTTCTAATAATGACTTAAATACGTTTACACTTTAAACTTTTCCAGCTGTAGTGTTTATATTTGTTCTCTGGAAGTAATTTTCTCTCACGTTTGCACATTCAAAGCAATGAATGAACAACTAAAAGCCTACACAACAAGCAAAAAGATATCTAACCTTCTTTTATTCAAATTTGATTTTATTTTAGATATCACTTGAAAATTTTGTTGTTGTTGTTGTTGTAGTAATAATAATAATAATAATAATAATAATATTATTATTATTATTATTATTTATGTTTGTTTGTGTTGTCAATTTCTACGACATTTTTAAAAACTCTTGAATTGCGGCATTTTTTTTTTTTTTTTTACTTTAACTGCAACTCGGCGTTCACCGTTAAATTGACGATTTTTCTAGGTTTTCGGGTATGCTGAAAACGAATATCATATTTAAATTTTGGGCAGATAAGTAATTTTGGGGGTATTAAGATCTTCATTATCCAATATAATCCGTTATGTTTTTACTGGCGGCCATGTTTTTCCCCCAACTGAACACGTACTAATGCGCATGCATGTTACAAAGCATCCCCTCCTCCTCCTCATGTTAAGAATCGCGACCGCCACTGACATTCATCAAGTAATACATTGGAAAAAAATGTTTTAATATCCAGAAAATTACTTGTTTGCCTCAAATTTGAATGTGATATTCGTTTTCAGCATATCTGAACACCTGTAAAAGTTGTCATTTTAAAGGTGAGTGTTTAGTTGCCGTTCAAGTAAAAATTTATCGAAATAACGTAATTATACCAGAAAATGATCTCGTTCTCCCCAAAAAGGCAAAACACATTATTTATTTATTTATTAGATTTTGGAACAAACTTATTTACTAAAAAAAAAAAAAAGAAGAAAAAAGAAAAAGCAGTAAAATTCTAGATTAACGCCCTCTGTTTAACCCCTCTTCTCTCAAATATTGAGATTCTAACTTTTTATAGGTGATTACGCATGAACACCATTAAAAGCTTGACAGGCAGAAGAAGAAAAAAGCAAAACAATTCTTTCTTTTGGAATTTAAAATGAGAATCAGTTTCGTATATGAATTTTATGTAAAATGATTCATCATTTCCGCAGTTAATTAATTTTTACTACTAACTCCAAGTCTGATTGGCAAGGTCATAAAACCACACATTATCTGATTGATCCCCAACAGGGTAGCCCCCCCTCCTCCCAAAAATCGCACAGAATTTATTTCTCATAGCAAAAACAGAAAATTGGTTGGCAATTCGGAATCTTAACTTATTAGTCTAAGGGAGGTAAATCTATTGTACTAAGAATTGTTATAAAAACTAATTTTTTTTTTCAACTACTTTATTTAATGTAAACAAGGTTTTATAACATTAATAACAAAAAATGTGAAATGTGACGATATTGTAATTTTTCTTAAACAAAACATTCGAGTAAAAAATTGTTTTCAACTACTTAAGTAAAATAGATTTACCTCCCTTAGACCAATAAGTTAAGATTCCAAATTTGCTAATTGGTTAACTGCTCTAAAACACTAGAATGGCTTGAAAATGTAGGACCATTTTATGTTAAATTTACATATGAAACTGATTCCCTACTTTAAATTCTAAATAATTGTTTGCTTTTTGTTTTCGGTAAGTTTTCAAGTGTGTTCACGCGTAATCGGCTTTAAAAAAGTAGAATCTCATTTGGTAGCGAAGGATCTTTATCTACAATAATAAGTAACTACTTAGTCATGACTAACGGAATAACGTTCACTGAACGTCGTTCATCTATCTTCCTCTACCCGCCCCGGTCAACTATGTAAGAGTCCTGTTATTCAAAAATTCGTAGACTTCCAAGTTCAGCTAGTTTCAAAAGATTCACTCAGAGATTTGTGAGAAAAGAGAGAGAAAGAGGGGGGGGGGGCATCGGCCGAAACGTGAAAACAGCAACCAAGATGAGTATAGTAGTCCGAATAATACAAATTAGCTATGGCTCAATTATTATTATTATTATTATTATTATTATTTGAAATCTTTTTTCTTCTTTATAGTTTTTTAACATTATTTTAATGATAAATTTGGACATGTAGGACATTTTCTAGTACTTATTCAACTTGGCACTTATTGGCGACAATCAAAAGTAAAGAAAATACGGAAACGTGTGTATGAAGGTACGTACTCGTCACAGAAGATTATCATATTCCAAAAATCACATAAATTGATGAAGTAGTTTTTTTACTAAGAAAATCGAAATGTACGATTTTTAGCAATTTTACTACTAAACTATTGAGCATAAGACTGATTTCTGATCTCAGCACTTCGATTTGAGTTGTCCCACTTATTTATTTCATCGGATTTCATCATGGCTGACAGAAACACCCTGACTTGCTTCATAATAAAATTTGATTTTCTTGAATAAAAAAAAATACTTGATCAATTTACGGAATTTGTAGGATATGATATCTTCGTTCTGTAACGAGTACGTACATTATTCAGACTTTTCTGTAAATTGCCGCAATAAAGACCAATTTGATTAAGCACCCATTTTCTTTATATAAAACCCTAAACCAACTAACCACATAAGGGTTCATTATAGTATGCATACATACACACTGAAATGTCTTTAAGCAATGGTGTTTATTTGTGTTTATTAGAAGGCCTATTATTGACAGCAGCAAAATAAATTAAATTGACCAGTTAAAAAAATTATTTTAACGAATTTAAATTACTTAATTAGTTAATAGTTAATAGTAGTAACCTTAGTATTTCTTGAAAGGGCAGGTACTTCTACTACTGGAATTCTGCGTTTTGGGTCAATTACTCTCCGAAATCAATTCGTGTTGCTGCTTGGGAAAAGAAAGCATCCAAAAATTGCGGTGCCGAAAATTTGCGCTGGAGTAAAAAAAAAAAAAATGAATAAATAAATAAAAACAAAAAAAGGGGGGGGGGTACCTGATTTTTTTTTCTTCTTTTTTTTTCAGTAAGACGCAAATAATTTAGATAAAAATCCACGCACGCGTAAGTGACAAAATTGTCCTAATGCCCTGTATAGTTTTTGAGCGAAATATATATCAATAAAACTGACTTCTTGTCTGTTTCTCGTATCAACGTGACTTACACATCATTAGTTTTTTTGGTTTTTTTTAATTAATCGATGATTTATTGAAATAAAAAATACAATAGCATAAAATAAAACGAATTTTATAAACTTATTGATGAAGATCCTAAGCTAAATCACATCATCCACAAAAACACTCCCTTAAACGTACCACTAACCTTAAGTCCGAGTAGCAATGATCCCCCAAAAAATCAATTAATTGTACCACTAACTTTATGTCTGCTGGCAACAGCCAGTAACTCCTCTCTCTCTCTCTCTCTCTCTCTCTCTCTCTCTCTCTCTCTCTCTGTCTTATATATATATATATATATATACTCGTGAGCAAAAAAAAATGGGCCAAACAAATTTTATACATTTTATTGCACTAAAAGCTATATTGAACAAAGAACAATTGAACAAGGAAACTTAAACGAGACTAATAACACAGAATAAGACAATTACTTTAATAAATGCTTAGGATGGAATCGCATTCCCTTTTGATTTCTTTAAAAGATCAATCCTTTTAGACATGTTCTCAACCAAAATGGAACACTGTGAAGAGGAGATGCTATTCCATTCGCTTTGCACAGCTTCCCACAGTTTGTCATTGTTCAAAAAAGTTCTTCCGGCCAATGCACGAGATATTATGAACCAAATATTCTCGATTGGGTTTAAATTGGGGCTTTGACCTGGCCAAAATATCACATCAATTGAGTTATCAGAGAACCATTTTTCTGTGACTTTAGCAGTGTGTATCATGTTGAAAAATAATATTCTGGGATATTCCCAGTTTCTGAATACTTAGTAACAGTTCTGTTTCTAATATTCAAATGTATTCCTTTGCATTGATTGACTTTTCACATCTAATAAGTTCCCCAACTCCTTCTGCAGTAAAAGTTCCCCATAGCATTATCCCTCCATTCCTGTGTTTAACTGTTGTTTTTATGCAATTTGGCGAAAATCTTTCTACAGTTCTTCGATTGCACCGTTTGGGAGCATCACTAACAAGTCAAAATCTTGATTCATCTGACCAGAAAACATTCCTGAACCAGTCTGTATCTTTCTTGCCATAACATGAGAAAAATCTCTTTCTATCATTGATGTTCTTCTTAGATAAAAATGGCTTCTTTGCACACCTTTTAGAGGAAAATCCCATTTCTTTCATTCGTCTAGATATTGTATATCTAGAAAGAGAATTTCCAGCCTCTGTTTTGAATTCTTTGCTATGGTCAACATAAGTTTTCTTTTGATCCTTCAAAACAGTTAATTTAAGCCTGTGGTCGTCCTTCAAAGTGGATGCTCTAGGGCGACTAGATCCAGATTTCCCTTTTACTAAGCGTTCGACTTCGAACCTTTGACCAATTCGCTTCATTGCAGAAAAAGATGTTTTCACATTTTCTTTTCTTAAAATATAAAAAAATAGATTGTAAGTCATTTTGAACTGCCTTAATCCTGCAATTCGTTTTTTATATCTTCGCCAAGATACGGTCTTACCATTTTTAGGATTAATTTTTTTTCACTTAATATGCTATAATAATAATGATCTGCAAAATAGAAATTTTCAATTAAAATTAACAAAAATTCATGGAAAAATATTGAAAAATCGATTTCTTCCTTCTTTCACTCTTGGCCTATTTTTTTTTTTTTTTTTTTTTTTTTTTTTTGCTCATGAGTGAGTGTGTGTGTGTGTATGTATATATATATATATATATATATATATATATATATATATATTGAGTAAGATGATTGATAATTTATAATAAAAATTAAAAATTAAAAATCGGTTTCACAAGGAAGAACAAACAAAATCAATGAATTAATGTTTTTATTGAGATAGACAATAAGTCTTCGACAGTAACTTTATCATTTGGTTTTTTGAAACAAAGTCTCCTCATCAGCAAAAATATTCGGTGAGGGGTTTTTAAAGACACCAAAAATAAAACTAGCATTTTTTTAAGTAAGGCAGATGTATCTGGAAAATATTTAAAATATAAAGGAAAATAGTTACTTTTTTGATGTTGATAAATAAAGTAAGATAAAATTTTTAAAAATTAAAAAATAAAATCGGGTGGAAAGGTAAGGTTAAGAGGGGATATTTTAAAATATTTCTAATAAAAAATATATATACCTTTTAATGGTCCATCTTTTAAAGCTCGTAAGTATCATTGTCAATGCATTCATTGGGTGTTTAATGTAGTTTATGAATGCTTGAAAATGTTGATATATACAAACTTCAAAGGAAACGCCAATAGAATAATATTACCAGTTTAACATCGTCAATGACACGAAAAATAACTGATATAACACCAGACGAAATTAATATAATAATATTAGCGAGAAAATCTTTAATAACCTTTGACAACAAATACTGGATCAGAAACAATACCCCTGACCATTTTAATGTTCTGCTCAGGTCACTATTCTGGTTGGCCTTTTCCTTTTAGATGAAATCCATAGTATACTCCATGAACAGTTCAAATTGGAGGGGGGCTATACAGAGATGATGGACTTTTCGTAACAAACTCCACAAATAAGCATTACAAAAAAGCAATTAAATCTTTACATAAATTCTTTAAAAATCATGGACTTACTATAAAAATCGACCCTGTTTCAAAAAAACAAATGATAAAATTATTGTCCAAGACTTATTGTCTATCTCAATAAAAACATCGTTTCCGAAACGATCGTACAATTTATTGATTTTGTTTGTTCTTCCTTGTGAAACCGATTTTTATTATAAATTATCAATCATCTTACTCAATATTAAAATAGCTCTAGGATATATATGCCTCTTTTTTTTTATTGGGGGGGGGGAGGGATTACAGAACAGTTATGCGGCTTCAATGTTCTTGGTTCCAAGTGGCGTTTCATGTTTTGCCTCTGCAGCAGTTTGTCTGGTCCGCACTTGTTGCTCATGTCTGTTAGTCTCCACATTCAAGGGTTTTCCTTAATATTTCAGCTGTTTTTCATTATTGTTGTTTGTTGTATTTTTCCAGTCATTCCTCTGATTCCAATTTCTCCCATTCCTTTTTCAAAGATTTTCGGGATTGTTCCTAGTGCTCCTACTATTATAGGTATTATTTTGAGTTTCTTCATCTTCCATATCCCTTTCAGCGCTCGGTGTATTTGCTCCGTTTCTCTTTTTCTTTGATATTCACTCTGTGATCGGCTGGAACAGTAAAGCCTACAATTTGACAGGATTTTTCTTTATGACATCCGGTCTCCTTGCTTAGATGGGTTTATGTCCATGTCTCATAGGATTTTGTGATTTTCATTTTCAAGTACTATTGCCGGCTTATGCTTGTATCACTTGTCTGTGCGTTCGAGATGCAGTTGTTTGCATAATTCCCAGTGTACTGCCCTTCCCACTTGATCATGTTTGTTCTTGTATTCCTTTTGGGCCAGTTTGCTGCATTCACTTACTATATGGTTTATCGTTTCATCTCTTTGTCCAGAGTCTGCATTTCCTGTTTTCTTGTGTTTTGTCGATCTTTGCTTGAATGTGGCTGGCTCTTATCGAGTTATCTTGTGCTGTGGTTATGAGGGATTCAGTTTCTCGGCTTATGTGTCCTTTTTGCATACATGTCCAAGTGTTTTCGTTATTTTCATCTTTTGTCATCCTTATAAATATTCCATGTAGTTGTTTTTCCTTCCCATTTTTCTTTTCTCATCTTATCCATTATCTCTCTTTTCTATTTTGTCGTTTTTTTTTTCACTGTTTCTCACTGCCATGATTATCCTTTCCATGTTTTGCGTTATGTATTTTTCTAATTCTTTTTTTTTTTTTTGTATCATGCACACAGTTTTTTATACAAACTAGTCCTCTTCTGCCGTCATTCCTTTTCACATAGAGTTGGTCAACACCGTCTTTTGGGTGTAGTGCATTGTGCATGGTCATGAGTTTCCTGGTCTTCTGATCGAGCTGCCCCAGTTCTTCTTTGGTCCACCCTCTGAATGGTCCTGAGTATCTTACTAGTGATATGCCCTTTTATTAGGTTTCTGCAATACAATTTTGTTTCTAGAAGTTCTCCTGAGGTATTCCTTTCCGATTCTCTCTTTCGTTTCTGTTGCTTTGATGGTGCCTGCTTCCAGAATTCCCAAGTATTTATAGGCATCTTGTTCCCCTAGGGCTCTCATCTCCATTTGGTTGGGTAGTTCCATGCCTTCAATTGTTTGCATTTTTCCCTTTTTTATAACTAGTAGTGCACACTTTTCCATACCAAACTCTATTTGGAGGCCCTGTCCGTGGGGCATTAGAATATGCCGACTGCCCCCCTGCAGAGGGTAAAAGTCCCTCAATGAGGGTCCTGGATATTACCTTAAACTATATCCAGTGGTGAGGCCCCAGCTTGCGGGCTTTGAGGAGTGTGGAGCCACCCTTTAATTACCATTGCTCCCAGGTCCACTCTGACCCGGAGTGGTAGTACCTGTTAGGGTCCCAACTATAGGTTAAATAGAAACCGACTTGAAAACAACAAAAATATTCTATTAAAAAAAATTTTCTTCAAAATCACTGGATTCGGCATTAAATAACCTGAAAAGGATTGATATATATATATATACATAAAACAAGAAAAAACCAACCAACCAACCAAACTCCATTTGGATATTCTGGCTGAAGATCCTGGTATTTATTAGTGTCTCTAGTTCCTTTTCAGTCCTTGCAAAAAGTTTCAGGTCGTTCATGTACATCAGGTGATTCATTTTTCCCTCTGTATTAGAGAACTTGTATCTAGCATGGCACTTTCTAAGTATATCATTCAGGGGCATCATGGCTATGATGAGCAGCATTGATGATTGTGAGTTTCCTTGGAAGATGCCTCTTTGTATGTTAATTTCGGTTATGTGTTGTCCATCAGCTGTCAATTCCAGTCTCCATGTCCTCATTGCATTTTCTATCATGTTGATGATCCTGCTTGGTATTTTATACATTTTGAAGCATTCTATTATCCATATTTGAAGGATTCTGTTGTATGCTGTTTTGTAGTCGATCCATGCCATGGCGAAATTCTTTCTCCTTCTTTTTACCTCCTTTAGGGTCTTTTGATCTATATATAGCAGATCATGTGTTCCTCTTTTTCTTTTCTGGCATCCTTTCTGTTCCTCAGGGAGAAGTCCACGATTATTCAGGACATGATAGATCAGTTGTACTGTTAGTATTTTCCACATAGCATGTGATAGGACTATAGTTGCTGGGGGCGGTTCTGTTCTCTGTGTCCTTCTGTATCAGTGTGGTTCTGCCTTTTGTCATCCAATCTGGTACATTTGTTTACTGCATACATCTTCTCATATTTTGAGCTAGTCTTTCATGTGGTGTTGTGGATTTTTTGAACCCGTATACATGTATCCCATCGTGTCATGGTACTCTCCAGCTTGCCATTTTTTCCTATGGTTTTCTTTAGGGTTTCCTTGCTGATTTCATTCACTGTTCCTTCTTCGATTTGTTGTAGCTCTTCTAGTATGTGGTTCAGCCATTCGGCATTTCTGTTGTTTCTGTTGTTCTTCCCATATCTTATTCCAATAGAGTTTTGTTTCTGTTGGCTTTAATCGTTCCGTTTTTGTTTTTCCTTCGTTCACGTTTTGGTAGAATTGGTTTTCATTGTTTTCAAATGTCCAGTTCTGCTTGCGTTGTTCAGATTTGTATCTACATCGTCTCGGTCTCCCTTCCTTTGCTGCTATTTTTTTTATTCAGATTTTTGTGTTTCTTGTTTAGCCTCTCCCTGCTGGTCACATTTCCAATTTTCAATTTTCTCCATGTTGCTTTCTTCCTTTTTATTGTTTTGGCTTCTTTTTTATGTTTGTTGATTTGGGTTTCTCGCCTCATTTCTCATCCAAGTTTTGTCGGTCCATTATTCCCTGGGTGTTTTTTCTGTTTTGAAATTCATACTTACCATCTTGACACCTGCGTAGATTAAATTGTTTCGGTCAGTGATTGTGTCTGTTGTGATGTGTGGGAGGAGCTTGTTAACCTTCTTTGGTTATGTTTTTAATTTCTTCTGCTCTTGGTTCCTTAATGATGGGAGCTTTGTTTTTTCTTCGTTCATAAAGAGTCTAGTATTTGTAGGTCAACTACTTGTGGTGTTTCTCCTTGTGGGGCTTCTATACGTGTGGTTCTGGTGGGAGAGTCCTCATGCTCAATTTAATGGTTTATTTTCTGCTGTATTTCCATTAGTTCCAGTTTGAAGAGCCAGCTTCTCTTGAGTATTAGTCTTGCTTGGTCCATAATCCTTTCTTCTGTTGTGTGGTAGTCACTGGCTAGGTCCCGTAGCTCTTTCATTCGTTTCCTATAACCTCCATATCTATATTTGGGATCGCTTCTATGATAACATTCCATTACGAGTCTATTTTCCTTCGTTATCCATTTCTTCTTTTGGGTCCTTTTTTGTTTGTCATTTTGGCTGTGTTCTTTTGGTTGGTATTATGTTGGTTCCTGGAATCGGAGATTATACTTACCTGTTCATCGTCCGTGTTATCACTGTTTCTGAAATTAGGAAGTGGACCAACATTCACAGGATGACGACCGGGTCCTCCATGCTAGCCACCGAGGGAGCACCTATCGATCATGACACCCAGATCTTTCTTCTGGGTCCAATGGTTTGTATTATTTGTATTAGAAATTTTTCATATTGTGGTGTTTGTGGCAACACCAGGCCCAGAATTGTTTCACCTGTGGTTCTGGCGCAGGGATAGAGTATACCTTTCATATATATGGAGGTATCGGTGGACTATCACACATACATAAAAGACATGAAAAGTCAGAACACATAAACAGTAAAAAGAAAAAAAAGAAAAGAAAAATAACCACGTGTTGTACTCAGTAAAAGTCGAAATAAGTACGCTGTGGCAATGGATTGGAAGATAGGTCTCCCTTACACCGTTAAAATTTGTTCGCTGGTAGTAAAGAGTGTGGACAGCTTTATATTTCAATTTTTCTTTCCCCTTTACTTTCTCCCCGTCCCTCCTATTTCTTTTGTTGAGGAGTTTGAGTTTAAGTAAACATGTTATTTCTATGCATGTGCAGATCAGATGATAATGAATCAGGTTGGAAAGCTATATATTTTGGTTTTGATTCAAGTTAATGGCACCCAAGTGATATATTTTTTTTATATATACTTCTGAAATCACTACAATATGTTGTATTAAATGTAGACAGTATAGAGAGATGTGTGCAGAACAGGAGACTTCGTTGGTTTGGTCATGTTGAAAGAATGAATGAAAATTCTTTGTTTAGCAGATGTAGAACAGTTGAGGTAGCAGGATCAGTTCACAGGAAGTGGGGAGCGAAGGAAAACCTGGGAGGACATGATAAGAATAAAGTAGAAAAAAAGAGGAAAGAGTCACCTGGTCAGAGATAGGTTAGTGCGAAAATCAGTTCATAAAAGCCGTCCAACACATGTCAGCATATAAAATGGACATTAAACCGAAAATGATGATGATGACACAGAGACCAGTCAAAGACACTCTTGGAGGGCAACTTGGAAAGGAATGACTTCTCTGCAAGTTCTTTATCTCAAAGTATTAACTACAAGAAAATAAAACGTTTTACGAGGATCATTCCAAAAGTAAAGCCTCCTATTTTTTAACTCCAAAAATTGAAGAGTTATAAAGACGACAGCGGTACCATTAAAGTATACAACCTTTTATACTCCAGAATTTATTTTGTTACATAAGTTATCAGCATTCGTAATTCACTTTGGCCAGTGATGAATGATGGCTGTGTGTGGGCGTCTGGGGTGTGCTTTGTCCTATGCAAGTCAATATCACATTTGACACAGAATCCAGTGACCTGAAAAATAAAATTAAAATGGAAGCTGTAACTGTTAATATATATTAGCAGGGCCAGTGGAAATTGTTAGTTAAAGAAAATAGATTTTAAATTTATCATTTTGCTAGCAGGCCGCCCGGCGTTGCCCGATCATAAAATATGCATAAATATGATATTTTAATTCATACAGAAACTGAGACACGTGCATGCAAGTTATTATGTTTTTTTATGTTCACTTCTTGTAACAAAGGTAATAAAAAAAAAATCCTCAAGCTGAGATCGAAACCAACACCTAAAGACAGTGAGTGAAGTATGATAACCATTAGGCCAACTTTACGCAATATTTTAACATAAGGACTCTGTCATGTGAGCCATTCACACATGCGCATTTGTGAAACAGTTGATAAACAGATAAAAATATAATGACCTGCACATACTAATTTTTCAAATTTGACCCCTTAGCAGCCCTTTTTTCCAAATGAAAACCGATTAAAAAGTTTTTCACATGTTTGAATACCCTACATACCAATTCAAGTCTGTAAATATAAAATTTGTTGAGTATATAGGTTGAGAACTGTCCTCGCACACATACACATATAGATATATAGATTTACTTCCTATATAGCTTTATTACTTTTAATCAAAATACTAGAAGAATACCCGTCCCAAGATAGGTATAAGCAATAAATATAGCATTAGTTTTAAATTTAAACATGTTTTTCGTTTTTTATTTTGTATTTTTTTTTGGGGGGGGGGGCTATGGTACGGTTTTGATGGGACCTTACCTCTCCCAATGATAAAATGTATAAAAAGTAAATAATTTTATCACATTACTCACCCTGTTGGCTAGAATAAATATTCCATAATTCATAACGAAAAGTTCAATATTCTAGGATTTTGTCAAGCACATCTAATTGATACTCATAGGCATACTCTGATCTTTTTTTTAAAAAAAAGGGATTACTTAATAGAACTCAAAATTTGATGTAGAGAAACTATTATTTTCCCCATTAAATTTTTGGTATTTAAACTTATTTTAAATTTTTTTTTAGGCGGTGGGTGTCAGTTTGAATGGGTACATCCCCTAAATGGTAGGTTACGAAAAACTGTGACCATGTTACTATGTATCTCGAGTGGCCTTTGGGCCTTGATAAGTGATGGTTCCCTTGTAAAAAAGAAATGTATGTTACTTTGAATATATATTCTCAAAATTCATAATGATCTGTTCATTTTTTTTTCCCCAACTTATCATTTTGTTCTAGCTGGGGATGGGGCATCTTACCAGATTTAGCTGCTATCACATACATTCCATCCGAGAGATCTCTTCAAGATCCTAACCCTCCCTTTAAGTGGAATTGCTTGAATCTCTCTTGCACTTGGTTCATCAGGTATATTTGTTAGGCAGTTTTTGAAATTCTTTTTTATAAGTCCGGGTGCTTCTATCATTACTGGAATTATATAGATCTTAAGATTTCAGTTTCTTTTCATGTCATACATAAGACATTAATAGTGATTATCATGTGTATTAAATATATAATAGCTGGAAGACCCTACGTTGCCCAGGATTGAATGATAATCAATGAATGTTTCACACACCCATATTTTTGTTATCATCGAAATCGGTGAAATCGCCTATTTTTAAATCAAGTCAATTGATTGCCTGCTCTAGTTGGGGACCCATCACAGTGCATTGGAAGGAAGCTTCACATGCCTCCATGCAGTGACTTAGTTCATAATACATTGTAGCCTGCATTGCACTGTAGAGAACCTACTGTTGATTTTATAAAATTATTTTTTATATCTAATGACTTGAATAAAAATTTAAAATGCAAAAGTCAAGTATCATGCTTCAATTGTGCTTTAAACAGAAACATATTTATTTTTAAAAAATATTGTTAGATAGTTAGTTCAGGCAATGCCAAGTTAGCTGGACAATTGTTATGATGATCGTTATTAATATTTGTAAAAAATAGAAACAGAAATAATGTTATCAAGGCGAATGGTATTTTTTAGGATAAAATTATTTATGTTAAAATAGTTCCCAAAAATGTTAAAAAAATAGCAACCTCAAATTATATATATATATATATATATATATATATATACGCCTTATCTTGAGTTGAGCATAATGGGAACTGATACACGATATACCATTAGCGTATTAAGCGATGCTCTTTGTGTAAACAAATCGAGCTTAGGTATTCAGATGATTTCAAAACCTCGTTAATTCACTACCCGAACAGCAGCTGCTGATTAGCATAATGGTTCAACGCGTTGACTTATACGGGCAGTCAGGTTTCGATCCTGGCTTGAGGTAATTGTCTATCTAGCCACACTGATGAGCTGTGATACAGCGAAACAGTACTGTATGTGGATGACATATATATATATATATGTATATATATATATATATATATATATATATAATCAATACGTCACACACAAGCATACACATACATACACACATGCACATCAATTATATAGACCCTGTTTATATACTGCCTGATAAAACCACAATTTATTATCATTATATATAAGATTTT
Organism: Euprymna scolopes; assembly: GCF_053919585.1. Taxonomy (NCBI): domain Eukaryota; kingdom Metazoa; phylum Mollusca; class Cephalopoda; order Sepiida; family Sepiolidae; genus Euprymna; species Euprymna scolopes. Next base: position 98,097,836 of record NC_136486.1, on the reverse strand, counting down.
AAATGAACTGCCTTAGCATCATACTGTAACCTATGGGTTGACTTGAACCATCAGACCATTGTTTTTTTTTGTTAGGAGGAGGTATTATTTGGAGGTATGAGGTGCACTTTTCCAGGCAATGGAAGTTGGTTTGTTGCCAATTGCCTGAGGTGATCCTATCAGGGAATTTCGACATATCCATTCTTTAACTATTCTTGGTATTTATAAAAAAAAATTTTGTAGGTGGGGGCAAGTCACTCTAGAAAAGGCAGTAAGCCACTTGATGTAAGATGCTATAAGGACTGAAAGATAACTATCTTACAAAGATAACAAAGACAAGAGATGCCTATTGACCTTAGTCTTGAAAAGATTAAGGCTATACGTAGAAGGAAAGCCGTCATTAGGAAGAGATTTCCACAAGTCTGTAGTTCTTAAAAAGAAGCTATTGGAATAGGAAGTTGTCTTATAACAAAGAATCACGTAAGCATTATGACCTTATTTTAATGCTATATGAGGATCTGTTATTTTCATACACACATACACATACACACACACACGTAAACACACACATGCACACACAAAGATGAACACAAACACACACACATAAACACACACAAACACAAACATGAACACAAACACACACATAAACACACACACACATATACACAAAACAAAGTTATATAATGAGAACATGAGTCAAACTGAAAAAGAATACATTTATTTGAACGCACCTGATCTTACAAGTTTCAAGTTTCAATGCAACAGTTTACAAACTGAAATAAATATAAACTTTCTAAACAAAACGACAATAATTTGAATAAGATTTGAATTAAGCAGGGAATTTTCATGTGTTTACCTGTTTTTCACTTTAATTTTTAACACTCGTAAACATAGTTCTATTGTGAAAAAAAAAAACTATATGAAAATAAGTTTGTATAAGTTTTGTCAGGAAACTTAAAGTTTAATTTTATTGAGTTAACAACTAATTGGAATAATCATTTAAAAATTATCCAAATTTGTTCAAATAATGTGCATAACAAAACACAATTGTTAACAAAATGTGTATTAGCAAAAGCATGTTACAAAAGTACACGTCGTGATTATGGAGGGGTGCGTTTAGCGATAAAAGGGTTATTATAAACTAAAGTATCACTAAGACTGTCATAGGGCATTTCACATGTAAACCTGACAGACCTACATTGATGCTCTTTCAAAGATTAGCATGACAGCCCAACGAAAATAATATTTAAAACTTAAGCATGACAGATTGATTGCCTTCATGCTTTTCCTAAGGAAAAAGTGTAATATCTGTTCAGATACTGCTGTAGTTTTGGAGGCTAATAATAAGCAAGATATATACAGCATAATTACGTTGACATGCCAGTTCCCATCAGATCACCAAAGTTAAGTAACGTTGAGTCTGGTCAGTACTAAAATGGGTGACCATTTGGAAATTCCAGGTGCTGTATGTGTTCTCCGCTTATCTTGGCATTGTTTCTAGTCAGTTTTGGGCTTCTCCTTGCCACTGGACCCAAGCAGTGCCGATCCAGGAGAGGCATGGTTAGAGATTGTGCAACCCTTGCCTCACAGTTACATGCACAGCTACTATTATAGGAGTGTCCATTGTCTCTTGAGATTGAATGGAGACATCAGTAATTGAGACGGATAACGTGGTATAGTTAACAAAAAGTGTATTAGCCAAAGTATGTTACAGAAGTAGACATCATGATTTTGGGGGACCATAACTGCAAATCTTTACCCAATAAAGTATTAAATGCAAGTATATTTATAGTCTCTGGATAAGTCCATTATTACTAAAATGAGTGGATGTTTAGCTCATAACATTTATAATTTTCCTTAATTCAAAATCCAATCTGGCAAAGTTTTTTATAAAGGTTTCATGCTTCCTTTCGATGTGGATGATAACTTTTCTCCTTACAGACCACTCTTGGTATTTACTCCCTTCTGCTTGATGCTACCAGATTAGGCCGTCTAAAGATACTGGCTTCCTGACCTAAAATGCACCAAACATTAATGTTATTGTTTTTTGTTCCTTTGCAAAACTCGATCGCATTCTGTGAAATCAAAAACAAAAATCGAAATTTTTCCTTTACAAAACAACCAAACCAAACCAAACAAAGTATTCAAAGATATGAGGAACTTGAAGCATAAAAAACGTTTTCCAAAATGACAGGATTCGCCATTAAATAACCTGAAAAGCGTTCATATGGTGTAAAACAAACAAGCAACTAACCCCCTGTACTTTAACACTTGCCTGAGCAGCTCTGTTTGCATTCCTTGGTGAGGGGGGGGGTATCAGAGAATTAACTATAAACTAACGTTCACCCAAAGTGAACAAATACTACAGCCCAACAACAAAAAAAAGGTTACCACTGTTTCAATGATCCAGTCTTTGTCAAACTGATTTTGAAATGGTATTTTTTTAGCTTCTTATATCAAGTGGCTTCATGCTTTGTCTTAAGTAATTTCCATAAAAAAAACCTTCATAGCAAGTAGTTGCCTAGCTATAAACACCGCAAAGAATTTTTCTTTCTTCTGTGTACCTAGAATCAAATGAACTTCCATGAACAGATGTTTTTTCTGAAAAATTTGCATTCCATACAATACTATGGAAGTGCTTCCCTGCTGACTATAACATAGTCATTTTCAAGTTCAATGTCAACAAATACTTGTTTGGCTATCCTCAAATCAAATCCTGTCTTTTCACTCACAGTTTCTAATCCTTTCATGATATTGTTCTCCATCCAATTGACAATCTCATTAATTTTATCCTCATATGGCTTTTGGTCTATATAATAAGTATTGACTCATATGTCCATATTATTTGGATTTATTGGACGACTGTTCTCATCTTGAGTGTGATTTTCACAACATTTCGGTCGATATAACCTCTGACCTTCTTCAGGTGTATCTTGTCGAACTCGGGAATTTTTCTGTCGAACTCAGGAATTTGGGCGGAATTTTGAGCAGAACCCTTTATTTACTTCATGGGGGTAGCATGCTCTTGTTCTGTCAGTCATGACTGCAGCCTAAGTAATTCGCAATTATATTTTTCACTCGCTCACACTGAGGATTGTAAAAAGTGATATCTTCCTGAAGGTTGAAGGTTCAATCCTCAGTATGGGCGACCGAAAAATGCAGTTGCGAATTACTTAGTACTTCTATCTAGTCATGGCTGACGGAAAGAGAGCATGCTACCCCCATGAAGTAAAGAGGATACACATGATGATTCCCTTGAGATTGGCTGGAGCATTTTGAGTGTATATCAACAACTTAGTGCTGCCGAGAAGACTGACTTGACGGCAGTTAAAAATAAACTGTACAAGGAATTTGCCATGAATTCATGTATGGCTTATGAGAAATTCGCTTCGAGGAAACCCATGCCAGGAAAAACTGTGGATGTTATTTTTGCTGAAAAAACTTGTAATCTTGTTTGGTGGTGGAGTATCAGAATGGATATATGCGTTTGTGGCGGACCTTCCAACCCGTGTAAAACAACTGCTGAGAGTCTCTACCAGCATTTCAGCAACGCCTATAGAACACTTGCTGGAACGCGCTCGAGCCATCATCATATATATACAATGCATATATTATATATAAGGTTAAGAACAAGCTATGATGAATAGCAGATAAACTTTGTTTCTATTGCCTGACAAGGAGACTTTAGTTTTTCAATAAATCAATCGTTCCGAAACATTAGCATGTTCAGTGTAGTTACTATGTAATATTTGTCTATATAAATAAAAATATTATTATAATTTTCTCTTTTTAATGAGCACGCTTAATAACCTCGTTTTAATGTATGTGTTTTATCTCCTGAATACCTTTAATTTGGAATATTATATATATATATATATATATATATATATATATTATACCATAATGATATTTTTTAACCAAAATATTAATATGTAAAAATCTCAGTAATGTTCATGTACTAATAAAATCAAAGTAAAAGTCAGAAAATAGATTAAATAAAATAATTAATAAGATAAACTTTCATTCTCAACCGCTGCTAATTTGTAATAATGGGAAAATAAACAAAATGGTGAATAATAATATGATTGAATCAAGTGAACTAAATTTGGAGAAAAAATATATGAATACCTATTGAAAGGCAATTACTTAATTTCTACAATTGTATACAATTGTGAGGTTAAGGTGGATAATAGTAAAAGGGTATACCTAGGGGGAACTGAATGTTTTTTTTTTAAGGACAGATACCGAAACCATATTGCATCATTTAAAATTCGTTCAGAGAATGAATGAGATGAGGATAGCGATAGAAATAAGGATGGAACAAAAATAATTATCAAAAATAAGAAGAGGAACACCTGAGTTAGGAAACAACAAAAAAAAAAGAAAGAATTTGAATTAAATTGGTCAATATAAATAAAGATAGAAAGTATACACAGAATGAATAAAAAAAGCTGTAATCTATATTTACTTGAGGCATACCACATAGTGAATTATATAGAGGAAATTTTAAACAAAAAGTTAGATGTTGTACAAAGCTGCCTTCATAGAAATAAATGCCTGTTATCACGCCTAAACCCTGATTAAAATAACTTTTAAAAAGAAATAAATTTGTTGGTGATGAAATGTAAGTGTGGAAAGAGAATGTTACATTTTATGATAAGATTTTAAAATATTGCAATCTCTATATCTATCTAGCCTTAATTTAAACCTACGTCACTTCTGATTTGGCGGTGGTCGTAACAGCAAAGGCATCACGTTTTTTCCTCGTTCTTTTCCTCCTTCACGGTATGGGTTCGAGCCTACCTTCCTACTACCATTTTTTTTTTTTTTGCTCAACATACACCTCCAAATACCTGGCCAACACCAGGTACCCATGCTAGTATATATATATATATACAACAATGTATATACGGGCAATACCAGGCTGAAATGCTAGTAAACAAGTGAAATTATTAGTTCATCAACTTAGCATATGGAAACTAAAATAGTTATAACTGAAAAAGGAGAAATAGAAGTGATTTTGATTTTAATAATCATTATTAGCAATAAAATAACACTCGAGTAATTTCAATAACACAAGAATGAAAAATTCTAACATTAGGTAACTGCAAGATATAAAGACAAACAGATTAGGATGGATTAAAATAAATTTAATCAAAGTATAAAGTTGAAAAAAAAAACTATTTCAGAAATTGTTATAAAGAAGATAATGTTAGAACTATAAGTTTTAAATTAAATACTAAAGTCAAAATATTAAAATATGAGTGCATGGAGTTACGATAAATTGATAAAAATTGACAAAATAGAGTTATCTCCCTTAGAACGTAAAGATGTTACGAATGATAATGGAAAAGATAAAAAAGTTCAAATAAAATACTTAGATAATTATAAGACTTGAAAAGATAAATTTTAAATTTCAATTATTGACATAATAATATGGGATGAAGATAAATTTTAATCAATACTATTTAAATAACCATTTGATTACAGTTCTTAAGAAAAACATGTTAAGCTAAACTAATTAGTAGATCGTAATATGTAAACAAAGTTTATACAAAACTATTGTAGATTAAGAAAGAAGTAGTATAACAGCTAAATTTAAACTAGAATTTGAAGGGGTAGGTTAGTATTTGGGAAATAACTCAATTAAATAAATAAATTGGGGAAAAACAATTATTAAAATAGAAAAAAAAACATACAAAAGATGAAATTAATATTAAAATAGGTAATTGGTTGAAATATCATTTAAAAAGTAGAAATACGAAAATGGGACGATTACTAAATTCAGAAGCTATCGAAAAAATAAAAAGTAAATATGAGTGGTGGAGAGGTAGGTTCAACTGCTTGATCTCTTAAAATAGAGATTATGAGTGTATTCGTGTATGTGTAACTAGTGTATTTTGCCGTCTGAAGAGTAGCTATTTTGGAATATTTTTAAATGATATAATATTTAAAATTCTTCAAATGGTTATGAAACAATTGTAGTGCATAAAAAAATACACGATATGATGTTCTCATTTTATATTTTGTTGTCTTGATCTTTGCAAAAATTTTATATATTTTATTTATGTATATATATTACTGGCTGGACGCCTGACGTTGCTTGGTTGTACAATACGCTTAAACACGATATTTTAATTTATACAGATTGCATATATATTACTGTAGAATCAATCCTCTACTAAATATTATATATTATTAGGAATTATTTGCCTGGTGGACTAATTTGCAAAAAAAAATTTTAAACAGTAATGATATTGTTGTTCATCAAATTTCGTCTGTGTTTGTTTATAATATCACATCAGCTGATATTTGGGCTTGACGATGAATGCCCTGGAAAAGTCATTTCTGATTGATGTTTAGTTTTAAAATATGCAAGCGAAGAAATGATTTGTGTCGATTTTAAATGGTACCTCTTCTTTTATTGTAAATTGAGTTCATTAGTAAGAGAAAAAAAATTAAAATAAAATGCAGAGGTAAATCCGAGCTGGAACACGGGATCATTCGATCTGTATTTAAATACTCTACCACTGAACTATGTTTCCAGATGTTAACAAATCTGCTTTTTTCTAAGAAGAAATTATTTGTTGAAATTTTATTATTTCCCTTGCTGGTGCAAACTAAAATATTTCCTTGTAAAATATTACATATATTACATATATTATATTTATATATATTATATTTATATTATTTATATATACTATATATATATTATTCATATATATATTATTTATATACAGGGTGTCCGTAAAGTTACTATACAGTCTTATTGTTTTATTGTATTATATTTGTATTAATAGTTAATATTGATCTTGACTTGTGCATCAAAGTTTGTCAGAGTGTGGTGTCACGTTGTCGAGAATGTATTGGAGCTGAAGGCCTCCAATTTGAATATTTGTCATGGAAATTGTTTGCCTTGATTGTTACAGTCTTTTCGGATGTAACACGTGTATTTTCTGAGATTTTTATAAACATAAAGGTGTTATTTCTTTTTATTTCTTTTGTTACAAATAAATATTTTAATACAATATCTTACTGTACTGTTAATATATTATAGGGTGTCTGTATAGTAACTTTACGGACACCCTGTATATTACTAGAATTTCGGCCCGGCGTTGCCCGGGTGTTTGGAGGTGTACGCTGAGAAAAAAAAAAGGTCAATTTTTTTAACTTTGACCCCTATTATGACCCTTTAACATTTATTGTTTCGGGCTCAAATCAAGTTATTAAGTTAGATCCATGTCCAAGGAACCTATATCTAAAGTTTCAAGTGTTTAGACACAAAATTGCCGGAGGAGTTTGGTGGAGTTCTCAAAGGTGAAATCGTTAAACTTTGACCCCTTAAAAGACAAATTTCTTGCCGAAAACCGATCACATCGATTTTCCCGAATCTCAGTACCCTGTATATCAAATTTCGAGTCTGTAGACTAAAAATTGACAGAGTTATTGCGTAGGGAAATGTACACAGACACACAGACAGACACACAGACACGTTCACTTTGATAGATATGTAGATATATATATTATTTATATATATATATATATTATTTATATAAATTATATATATATATTATATTATTTATATAAATTATATATATTATCTATATATATATTTATATTTATTATATATATATTATACTAGCAAACGTACCTGTCGTTGACAGGGTTCAAAAACAGCCTGCAGAAAATGGACTCTGATTTATGATAGGTTATGAAAAGGGTTGTAAATTTGGATTGAATTTTGGGGTATCAAAACCAAAGCAAAACATGATGAAAGTAAAAATAAAATAGATAAACCCCATAATTTATTATACCATACCTGTTCACACTGAAACACTTATCACAATATTCTGTGAATCTATATTAAAAAACCTTGTTAAACTTTGTGACATATTTCCATTCTATGCAGGTCAGGTGCGAACGAACCCCCCATAATTTTATTATACCATATTTCTTCAAACAAACATAATTATCAAAGTATACTTACGCAGATATGAAAAGTCTTTATTAAAGTTTGTGCCTATTTCCATTCTATCAAGGCCAGGCGCGAACGCAGACCCCACAATTTTATTATACCATCCCTATTTAAGTTAAAACATACTTATCAAAGTATTCTTATGTACATCTATATCAAAAACACTTGTAAACGTTTTTTATTAATTTTTACATTTTTTATTTCCATACTTTGTGGACTAAGCGCGTATGCAGACCCCACAATTTTAATGAACCATCGTTCTGCCAGATCAAACATACCCATTCCTGTGTCTCTATACATCTTCTATCATTATATGTGATCAGTTTTTTTAAATAGTCAACCATATAGGAGCCTATTCGTGACCACACACACACACACACAGCTTTATATTATAGATATATAATATCTATATATATTATATATGTAATGTATATTATGTATATATTATATAAGTATATACAATATATATATTATATACATTATATATATTATATACTAGCAGTTCAGCCCGGCTTTGTTCAGGCTCTATGTACTGTTCATAACTTTATGTGCATATATATATATATATATATATATATATATATATACTAGCATTTCAGCCCGGCGTTGCCCGAGTGTTTGGAGGTGTCTATTGAGCAAAAAGAAAAAATGTGGTCATTTTTTTAACTTTGACCCCTGTTATGTTTGGGGCTCAAATCAAGTTATTAAGTAAGATCCATGTACAAGGAACTAATATCTAAAATTTCAAGTGTTTAGGCCCAAAATTGGCGGAGGAGTTTGGTAGAGTTGTCAAAGGTCAAATCGTTGAACTTTTACCCCTTAACAGCAAAATTTCTGGCTGAAAATGGATTAGAAAGATTTTCCCAAATCTCAGTACCATGTATATCAAATTTCGAGTCTGTAGACTTACAATTGACAGAGTTGTTGCGTAAGAAAATGTACACAGACACACAGACATGTTCACTTTTATAGATATACTAGCATGGGTGCCCGGCGTTGCCCAGGTATTTGGAGGTGTATGTTGAGCAAAAAAAAAAAAAGCAGTCAATTTTTTTAACTTTGACCCTTATTATGACCCCTTAAAATTTATTCTTTTGGGCTTGAATCAAGTTATTAGGTTAGACCCATGTCCACGGAACATATATCTAAGATTTCAAGTGTGTAGAGCCAAAATTGCCACAGGAGTTTGGTAGAGTTCTCAAAAGTCAAATCGTTGAACTTTAACCCTTTAATCACCAAATTTCTGGCCAAAAACCGATCACATAGATTTTCCTAAATCTCAGTACCCTGTATATCAAATTTCGAGTCTGTAGACTAAAAATTGACAGAGTTATTGCGTAGGGAAATGTACACAGACAGACACATAGACGGACAGATAGATAGATAGATAGATAGAAAGATAAATAGATTAAACAAAAATATATACGTCTACATAAATATATATGGAAACAATATTGTGTGTCCTGTAAACTTTTTACACAAATATTATGCAAGTATAAATCATGTAGAATATCTGCAGGAATATAATTACACGTAATAGTTAACTAAAGATGATCATCCCATAAGAAAACCGAAAAAACTAATAGGGAATTAATTAAAATTAATATTTAAAAGAATATGCAAATTAGCTAGATCTTTTGCAGATGAATTCAATTCCATGACTCATATATAAGAAAATTGAATTTCTTTTTAAATGAATAGAAAAGAGAGTTTTTAATATGAATATCAATACACACAATAGAAACACGAATTTATAGGTAATGTGATGTGATTGATAATTTAAAAATAAAATTATAATTAAATTAAAAATCCGTTTCATAAGAAGGAACAACAACAAAATTAATTATTTGTACAATCGTTTTGGAAAACAATGTTTTTATTGTGGTAGACATCAAGTTACGGACAATAATTATTACATATAGTTTTTTATTAAACAAGGTTTCCTCATCAGCAAATATTGGAAAGGGTTTTTATTAAATGTAAAAGACACCATAAATAAACCTAGCATTAAAGTAAGGCAGATGTATCTGGAAAAAATTAAAATAAAGGTATGGATTTAAAACTTGATAAGAAAGTTAATATGAGTTAGGGATAGAAATAAAATAGAGTAAAATTATAAATATAAATTTGGTTTACGTACAATATTATACATACATATATATGTATATATTAAAAAGTTTGATGCATGTCCAGAAGTTTGGTAGAGTGGGCCCTCTCGATGCCATACTAGTGGGTAATTGTTACGGCTTTACCTTATCATTAACTACAAATAAAAAATAAAAAAAAATTCTTCGTTTCTTTTTCTCTCTTAATTTCCCCTCTCTGTCCTGCTCTAAGTAAATCTGTCGACCTAGTCCACAAATTCCAAAATTTCATCATGACAAGTTTCAAGAAAAAATACACGATTAAACCCGGTTCCCCAACTTCCAACGTAGACCCCTACTACCATGTCTCCTTCTCCAACATCAGGGGTCTTCGTTCTAACCTTCCAGAGGTTGAAACCCAATTACAGGAGACTAAACCAGACCTTTTATTTTTAAGTGAAACTGGCATTGGACAGGCTATTTCCCTAGATGAGTTTGCAATTTCAGGATACTCTAACTTAACTTCTAAATCTGACCCCCAAGATCGCCATGGGCATGGAATATGTGCCTATATTAAAGATAGCTTTCCATGTGGGAGGGACATCTCCAGGGAAGATCCTAACTTACCCTATATGTGCTTCCGGGTTGCTTTAGCTCACACTACTGCATTTATATTTACTCTCTATCGCCCCCACAACAGTGGAGTTACTATCTTTCAAAGCATATCTGAGAAAATTGACCAAGTCCTTTCTACTTATCCTTCAGCTAACATTCACGTATGTGGAGACTTCAATGTTCACAACGTTGAATGGTTGACCCACTCAAACAAGACCGATGATGAGGGGAGGTTCTGTCATGATTTCTCCATTGCCTATGACCTCACTCAGATTGTTCAGGAACCTACCCGTGTGCCCGATAATGATGGCCAGTATGCGAGCCTACTAGACCTTTTTCTCACAACTTGCCCTGAACTATGTTCAGTTTCTGTTCTGTCGCCTCTTGGATCTTCCGACCACTCTGTTGTATCAATTAAGATAAAAATGAAATGTAATAAGTCCCCAGATGTACCTCTTCATCGTACAGTATATCGATACACTAAGGCTGACTGGGATAGCTTCCGTACATTTATATCTGATCTACCTCTGCATTCCATGTTTAAAAAGGATGTGTCCTCTATAGTATTAGACCTAACTGAATGGTTAATTGTAGGTATTGACCATTTCATACCCTCTAAAAAGTTTCAGAAAAAACCTAACAGCCAGCCATGGTTCTCTCCAGAATGTGCTGCTGCCATTGCGCACAGAAATCACTTTTTCCACTGCTTCAAACGTAATAGATGTATGGAAACTAAAGCCGTTTTCAGGACTGCCAGCAACCATTGTAAGAAAGTAATAAGGAACGCAAGAGAGTTGTATGCTCAATCTGTTAAGTCCAAAGTAGCTGAGCAGCGGCTTGGTTCCCACCAGTTTTGGCAAATAGCAAACAGAATCCTGAACAGAAGCGTGTGCTCCATCCCAACTATTATCAATGGACCTGAGGTAATCTCGTCAGCATCAGACAAAGCCAAACTCTTTGTCAAGAACTTTGCAGCAAATTCTACCCTTTGCGACCAAGACCGCCAACCCCCAATATTTCCTCCTGTATCAGAAAACACGCTATGTGATATACGTATATCTGTACGTGATGTTGTGAAGCTAATCAAAAACCTTGATTCGAGTAAAGCAACTGGCCCTGATGGTATTCCAATTATAGTACTCAAAAAACTTCAACCTGAATTAGCGCCCATACTTACAAAACTGTTTAAACGTTGTCTTAAGGAGAATAGTTTCCCATCTCCCTGGAAAACCTCATCAGTATGCCCTGTATTTAAGAATTCAGGTGATCGCTCATCCCCCTCTCAGTACAGGCCAATAAGTCTCCTGTGCGTCATGAGTAAGTTGCTAGAATCTGTGTTAAATACAGAAATAATCAAACATCTCAACAAAAATAACCTTCTTAGTGACACTCAATATGGTTTCCGTTCTGCTAGATCTACAGCAGATGTCATTACAGTTATATCGCATAGGATTAGCAAATCTCTCGACGGTGGCAATCTTTCTAGAGCAATTGCTCTTGACATATCTAAAGCCTTTGATAGGGTATGGCATAAAGGTTTACTTCATAAGATCGCTAGCTATGGTATAGCTGGAAAAGTCTTCTCAATTATTAAATCATTTCTTTCTGATAGGTTCATAAGAGTAGTAGTTGAGGGGCAAAAATCAGAAGCTCACAGTATTAATGCCGGTGTCCCTCAGGGATCCATCCTGGGCCCAACTCTTTTCCTGATCTACATTAATGATCTTCCAAATCATATCCTTACATCATTTGTAGACATTTATGCTGACGACACTACCATTTATGGTACCACATCTAAGACAGTAAACGAGCAAGTTCTCTCCAATTCTCTCTCCTCTGATCTTGAGCACGTAGTACAATGGGGAAAGGAGTGGCTGGTTACTTTTAATGCATCTAAAACCAAGCTTCTCTCTTTACATCATCAACATTCTAATCCACATTTGTCATCAATTGAAATGAATGGCTCTCGTCTTCAGGAGGCCTCAAGTTTTGACAAGCTTCTGGGCTTGACCATTACTCCTGATCTTAAATGGAACACGTATATCAAATCTGTTGCCAAGGCCGCTGGAAAAATGGTGGGATCTTTCTATCGATCCAGTAGATATCTCACTGCTGATGCTATTCTCTACCTATATAAGAGCCAGGTACGTCCAAGGATGGAATACTGTTGCCACATCTGGGCAGGAGCTGCTAGAAAGGACTTGTCCTGCCTTGATAGAGTTCAAAATAGACTTCGTAGCCTCGTAGGAGATGTCCTTTTCTCCTCCTTGCAACCTCTATCTCACAGAAGAGATGTTGCGAGTTTGTCTCTGATGTATCGTTATTTTCATGGAAAGTGTTCAACTGAGCTTCAATCTTTGGTCCCCCCTCGCCAAACTTTCACAAGAAACACTCGTCTAGCTGTAAACACTATCAATAATTCCCCCCACTCTTTATCTGTGGCTAAACCTAAACGTAGATTCCATGAACAAAGCTTCTTTCTTAGAACTGCACGCCTGTGGAATTGTCTTCCGTTTTCCTGCTTTCCGGCTGACTACAATATGGTTGTGTTCAAGTCTAAAGTAAATAAGTTCTTGATGAGCCGTTCCATATAAGTTATTAAATTTACCAAATTTTCATTACTAATGATTACTATATTGACCAATTTCTACTGTACACTCTTTAACCCTTATCCTTGAGTGGCCTCTGGGCCTTGATAATGTGGTGATGCCTTTGTAAAAAAAAAAAAAAAAAAAAAAAAGAGTCTTCAAAAGTCAACTCTTTCAACTTTGACCTCTTGGCAGCCACATTTTTGCCCCAAAACTGATTAAAAAGCTTGCTGCATGTCTAAATACCCTTTATGTAAAATTTCAAATGTTTAGACCCAAAATTGGTTGAATAGTTTGCTAGAGACTGCAAAGGTCAAATCTTTTGAACTTTGACCCCTTTGGCAGTCAAATTTTCGGCCAAAACCGATTAAAAAGCTTGTCCTATGTCTGAATACAGTTTATGTAAAATTTCAAATGTTTAGACTAAAAATTGGCCGAGTAATTTGGTAGAGACTGCAGAGGTCAAATTTTTTTTAACTTTGACCCCAATTTTAACCCCTTAACATTTGTTGTTTTGGGCTTAAGTCAAATTAAAAGTTTGATCCATATCCAAGTAATCTACATCTAATATTTCAAGTGTTTAAACCCAAAATTGGCGGAGGAGTTTGGTAGGGTTTTCAAAGGTCAAATCATAGAACTTTGACCACTTGACAGTCAAATTTCTAGCCGAAAACCAATTAAAAAGATTTTCCCCAATTTCAATACCCCTTATCCCAAATCTCGAATCTGTAGACTGGAAATTGACAGAGTAGTTTGGTAGGGAAATGTACACACACAGACACACACACAAACACACAGACAATGTCACTTATATATATATATATATATATATATATATATATATATATATATATATATATTATTCAAACACAGTAGTGTTTGAATATATGGTTAAGTGGCAGTTTTAGTGATTTAGAACTGCCTTAAAGTTTCACCGCTCACTCATTTTTTGACCAAATTTCAAACAATTATTAGTTTATAGATCACCTTCTTAGCTATATTGTGAAAAAAAATGTTCAATTTTTATTCAGTAAAACAGAAATTATGATGAATTTACTGGTATTCAAAATCGTAAAAAAAAACATAAGGAGGTGAGCGACGTTTTTTATGACTGGTTTCCATAGCAACCACGTCACTTCAGCTGGTACTACTGGTATTGCTAATTCACCACTCTCACGAAAAGAGAAGTAACAAGTGAAACAGAGAATAAAAGCATGAAATGGAGATAATTGGGAGGATTTTATTGAAAGCATACAAGTGCCATACATTGTTATTACATATGTGTATGTTATGTTTATGGGGACAAAAAAATAAGACTGAAATTGAACAAAGAACAAGTGAATTTACTGGAAGCCTAGAAAAATCATGGATTACAATAGAAAAATGCGAGCATGAAAACTAATATGGTTACGCTTAAACATGGAAAAGTAAAGGACTAGTTGTTAAAACTGGAAAAGAAAAGGACAAGATATTCTAGTAAAAAATAATGCTGCAATATTTTAAGTTATAAATTTATTATATTTTTTACTAGAATATCTTGTTCTTTTCTTTTTCAGTTTTAACAACTAGTCCTTTATTTTTCAATGTTTAAGCTTAACTATATTACTTTTCATGCTCGCATTTTTCCATTGTAATATATTATGTATGGATAGTTTTTTTATTACTTTGGATAACTGGATTTTTCATTACACAGATACTGTTTTCATCAAGACAAGACTGACGACAAAAGTAAAAAAAAAAAAAGTAGTCATAAAATTCTGAACAAATATTGTCCACACTATGTAGATTTATTTCTATAAATTTGACACCTGGTCAACGTGAGATCTGCCTGTATGTGATACAGAAATGAGCAACTACGTTATTATTGTAGCTTTTATGATCTACTTCTAGAAATTGGTATGTTTGTACAAGACAGCCAGCATTCTTTACTTGGGGTGGGGACAAAAAAAAAAAAAGAAGGTCAGCAGTTACTTTTCTTTTAGTGTGCAAATATTTTAGTAGTGAGTATATAAATATTTCTTTGATCTGCAAGATGCAGGCAAGCACTTTTTTGCGAAGGGATGCAAATTTTTTTATCGTTTTGTCACTAGTATCATTTCATTACTGTTTTAGAACTTGGGTGACTTCGCATCTTCTGTATATTAAATATGCAGTTTTATTTCTGGATTGAGAGAAAAAATAAAAATGGCCTCAGTCTAGAAGGATATCACATTTACTGAATGAGGACAGAATAGACTAAGTGTAGCATCAGAACAGAAACTACACTGACTTATTTGCTATAAATTTAAACTTTTACAATGCGACAAATGAGACACAAGGGCATCAAAAGTGGGGGCAGGAGGAAATGGGTGTCTATCATCATCTGTAGTTTGAAGAGATGAAAAATGTTGACCACAATTTGTACTAAAATCATTTCAGTCACCAAAATACCGCGTTTATTTTAATGCACCAGGTGGAAGTTATATTTTGACGTTTTATCATTTTTTTTTTTTATATTTTAACCTAGCAGTTTAAATTCCATTTTTTTAAATGCTAATCATCACTCACGAAGGGTAAAAGCCATGCAAGGATAAGAGTTAACGAAGCAGATGCATTAGATTTATTGTATTGCAAAGTTAGAGCAATGAAGAATATTATGAGAGGATTGAGAATGATAAATGTAATGAACAATTTACTGAACAAGGAGAGAAAAGATGACATGCAGTATCAGAACAGATACTACACTTTTTAATTTTCTTAAAATATTTTTTAAAAAATAATATTTACAACAAATTAGGCACAAGGCCATTCAAAAACGTGGGGAAAATGGGTGCTTGTCATCCTTTGTCACAATCACAGAAAATGTCTATCCGACTCTTAACTAGAATTACCAGTCACCATAATACCGCATTTACTCGAGGGGTCGTCCTATTTAAGATTTTCTCAAATGGTTAAAACTTTTATTGTTCATGACTGTAAATATGTCTATACATAATTTAATTGGAAAGAAGCATGGAGTGGGGGAAAAATAAAGAGCAAAAACATTTTGTTAATAACAAAAAATTTGCTCCGATCCAAAAAGCCAACAAATGGATGCATAGATTGAATCGATAAATCTTATTCAAACTACTTGGTTCGTTAGCCATATCTAAGTTTAAAAAAAAGTATTTCCACGGCTAACTTAGGAGAGTATAAAGTGAACCTTAGGTTTACTTTCAACAGCCTTTCTCTTATTTTGTCCTTTAGTCCCCACATTCCATGAATTATGTTTATGACAAAGGGGGAAGAATTGCTGTTTTCTGGACTGGAATTTATCCATATAACTCTTGTTGTTGACCAGTTTTTGATTTTGAAGTTGTATTTTTATTTACATCAGGTGGCTTCATGCCTTGTCTGGAGCGATTTCCATTAAAAAATGTGCAAATGTCCATAGGTCAGTTTGTCATTCTTAAGTTTGAAATATCATTTTCATTGACATTTTTCTATCTTCCTCTATTCATTTAACGTCACTATTCTCTTGTTCAGTAGGAGACATTTTCGGATATTTATGCAAGCTCACTCTCCATTTCTTATGGTTCAGTTGGCCAGGAGTCTCCAAATTGACCATGTGTCATCTTGTTCAATCAACTGCTTCCAAGTTTTCCTTGGCTGGCCAACCTTTCTGTGATTTAAGACATTTGTAGCAGCAGGAACAAATATACCCACGGCTTAAGACTTTGAATATGTTCATTTTATAACAGCATTGTTGATTGGTTGTAGCAGTCAAGTTCCTTTCTGGCTTGCCTAATCAGACGCCATTTCTCTAGTGAGCTGAACACATCATGAAGCGCATAAAGGTTGAACAGCAACTCTCTCTCTTTATTTCTTACTGGCTCCTGGATTGAAGACATCTCCACGTGGCATGGACCAATCCCCAACTGCTCTCTTGGGATGCTACACAACCCACCCAGGGCTTTGACTAAGACGAGGAGACAAAGAATCCATTCATGACTACCTCCAAGCAATAACTTCAACCGCACATACATGAACTCGCCTTCTCCTACAAAACTGCCTAATCGCTTGTCCCTGTCCATACATGGACACACGCTCCTCCTAACTTCAACGCACATCCATGAACTCTCTTTCAACAGGACTGTCTAATCATTCATCAACATCTCTACACAGAAACTCTTCCCAATACTAAGACATTTTCTATACTCATACTAACGAGGATAATCAATATAGTTGTTCTAAAATGATACAGAGCGATAGTTGTCTTTCTTATTCGACACATTCATACTTCTCCGACCGTTTATCCTGGAAGATGAATGTTCCACTCAAACATACCATCATAATCGATTCATCCTCAGGAAAAATTCCAGCCTGAACAAGTGTAGTGCTTCAATAAATTCTCTGACTAGATGTGTAAGGTTTGGTACGATTTCACATTGCAGATATAGCTGATCATCGATCTATCATTCCGCTGCAGACAGGTGAGAGAGGACTGGGCGAGAGCCCAAAATCCACTACCATATATATGTCATACATAATTTTAAAAGAGTACTAGCAAGGGGTGCTCAGCTTGCCTGATTATAAAGTATGTTTAAATATGATATTTAAATTTATGCAGATTTCGTATTTATTATTATAAAACCAATTATTTCATATTATAGTGTACCCAATATATAATCATGATTTCAAAAGTAAAAAAAAAAAAAATGTGATTTGAGTGCCATCAGCTGGAATCAAAACCAAAACATAACAAAACAGTTTCATGATTGAAACTATGTCTACAAGTTAAGTAAAAACTGAGGTTTATTTGTATTCAATATGGTTGGGCTGTGGAAAGTAGTGTGAATTTTATTAAAGGCAAGCTGGTTTCCATGACAACAATGTTGTTGATAGATAAGATTCAAGCACGGACGGTCGGACAGTTTTATATTTATATAGATTTTCATTGGTCTGTCATGCATCTGTTTGAACATTATTCTCATTGATTTGTCATGATTGACAAAAATGTATATTGAGAGATAGTTTTAGCATGCAGACAAGCCGATCATTAACACTTTGCTGGCATTCAGAAATGCTTAAACACCACACTAAACTTGATCTTTGGATCCTATATACTTGGCTTTCCACGAGGGCAAAGTTAGACACAAGGTTTTTAAAGTGGGAAAAATCCAATTCTGTAAAATTGGGTATTCTGGATTGGGGCCAAAATAAAAATTGCCTCAGTCTAGAAAGGTCGTCATCAAAATATTTTTTAAGTAAACAAAACGAATCTCAATTAAAAATAATTCTGCTTTTGTATTACATTTTCGGTGATTGAGCGATCCCAACTGTTAAAAAAGGGTGATGGACGATAACGTATCTAGAAATATGAAATTGCATTAGCATGTTATTATATAGATTACTAGTAGGCCATCCAGCATTGCCTGGTTAAAGAATCAGCTTAAATATGATATGTAAATTTATGCAGATTTCGTATTTATTATTATAGAACCAATTATCTATTGATTATTATTATTGTGTACACAATATATAGTAGTGATTTCAAAAGTTAAAAAAAAAAAAATGTGATTTGAGTGCCATTAGCTAGAATCGAAACCAAAACATTTAGCTCTCTATTGGTATTTGCTACGATCTGAGCTAATAACACATTCATATCAAAACTTGACAGATTAACGCAGCTAAACGTATAAATGCATACAGATTACGTCAAACTATGCATACCAAGTTCCAATTTTTTCAATTTTGACCTTGTAGCAACTATTTTTCCCAACTACAATCTAAATCATGTGTTTGAATACTCCATGTATCAAGTTTCAAGTCTGTAGATTAAAAATTGACAGGGTAATTTGGTAGAGACTGTTCCACAGATAAATTCACTCTAAATGCAGCTGTAATGCTATGCAATTATACACGATGTAGAAAATATACACAAATAGGCCTGTGAAATGAAACTAATCATTCAATACAAAAACTGAAAGAATAAACAAAAAGTAAATTAATAAAAGTTTGTTTTTTAAAAGAATATGCAAATTAATTATCCTTTTTGAAGTTGCTGGTATATTGACGATTAAGTATGTAAGGAAGTTGTATTCAATGTTAATATAGAAAAGTGGGCTTTTAATAGCAATGTCACTTGCTGTTCGTCATGGTTTCGTACATTATCTGGAATGACTTCTATAAAAAAAAATCTCTCTTCAATAAAGAATGTCGAAAAATTACCCATCTATTTTGATGCTGATTTATTTCTCAAAATACAAGATAGTTAATTTTGAGACATCATATACTCTCTCTCTCTCTCTCTCTCTCTCTCTCTCTCTCTTCTCTCTCTCTCTCTCTCTCTCTCTCTCTCTCTCTCTCTCTCTCTCTCTAGGGAGAGAGAAACAAATTGCTCAACTTTATTTTACTAATTATAAAACTCTGTGGACCGTTCGGGAGTTCTTGCTTGCATGAATCTTGTCTTTGACGATCGGTTAATTCCAGATGAATTTACATATGTATATATAGGCATTGCTCAGAGGCTAAGGAATGAGGGTGAAGAGTTGTTTGTTTTGGTTTCGATTCTAGCTGATGACACCAAAGTCATATGCATATTTTTTGGCTCTGATCTCCCTACTATACATTAGGTTCAATAAACGATAGAAAATTGTCTGTCTAATAAAAATATGTATGAATTAAAATATCATATTTAAGCATATCTTACGGCCGGGCATCGCCAGGTGGCTTGTTTGTATATGTATAGATAAAGTGTACACATCTAAACTATCTAAAAATCAAGAATTTGAAACTCAGAAAAATATGTTTACACGTTGCGAAAGCAGTGAGTCTAAAATTAGGTTTGCGTTGGCTTTCTTTACTGCAATCTAATGAAAATATAAGAAATAAGGTCAGAATTTGTTTTCTTTAAAGCATTACTTCCTGAGCTGAACGAGTCTTTGACAAATGGATGCATGCAGTGCCAAAAACAAAGGAGACACAAGCATCACGCTTTTGCATGAGATGCCCATGGGAAGAGAGAGAGAGAGAGAGAGAGAGAGAGAGAGAGAGAGAGAGAGAGAGAGAGAGAGAGAGAGAGTCTTTGTTTTGAAATCACCAGATGTGGTTTATGGTCTGTAGGCTGTGTGTGTGTGTGTGTGTGTGTGTGTGTGTGTGTGTGTGTGTGTGTGTGTGTGTGTGTGAGAGAGGGTATACTTTAGGGCGAAAATAAACAGAATATTATTTTTAACTCCCAACATAGCTCGTGGAAAAACAATTAGAATACATTCAAAACAACTTGAACCAATACTCTTTTATGTGCGTGGGGAGTTTTAAAGTTAAATTCAATTTAAAACAAACAAAAAAACTGGAAATAAGCACTCATTTACCTACGTTCTCATCTGATATTCTATGATAATAATATATCGTTCTTCAACCAGCTAACAATCTCATTAACCTTGTCCTCGAGTATCTTTTGGCCTTGTTGACTCATTACTATTACAGATATATTTGCTCTTTACAATTTTATAAAGAACTGCTTGGCATTATTATATTTTAGAAAGGCTTATTAATGTACATACTCTGCTTAACATGTTGGCATTTGTTGGACGGCTTAAAGAAATTGACTCCCAAAGTAACTTATCTCTGGCCAGCTCTTTATTTATCCCTCTTTACCTCGGGCCCATTTTATCATCTATTTTTTCTTGATCTTTCTCTGTGACCTGAATCTGTTACCTCAACTGTTCTACATCTACTAACCCAAGAGCTCTCATCCATTCTTCTAACATGGTCATACTATCTAAGTCTACTTTTATGCACACATCTCCCAATACTGTCCAGGTTAATTTTCCTTTGGGGTCATCAGAAGTAGGTCTTTCTTTAAAACTCACGTTACACATCCATCACATAATTCTCAAATCCTTTCTCTCTATGCAACACATGTCCTCAACTCTCACTAGCGAAGTTTCACTTCCATACATCGTCACATGCACACGTATGTCTGATAGACTCTCTCTCTCTCTCTCTCTCTCTCTCTCTCTCTCTCTCTCTCTCTCTCTCTCTCTCTAGAGAAAGTGAGAGTGAGTACAGGATGTCTCAAAATTAACTATCTCATATTTTGAAAATTAAGTCAGCATCAAAATGGATGGGTAATTTTTTGACATCCTTTATTAAAAGGAGTTTTTTTTTTATTTTTTTTTTTTTATAGAAGTCATTCCAAATAAGGTCGTAAGCCATGACTTACAGCAAGTGACGTAGCCGTACCAGTTGAGACATTGTTGTGTGACATGCTTCCTCATGGAGTACGTACAGGGAGAATTGGAAATTGATAAACAATTTAATATACCTTTGCCACCTTATTATATATTGATTTTGACTTTACTTTGTATATTAAACACGGTTCTGTCTGTAAATTAATTCGTCAGACTTCAGTTTTTTTGTTTTTTTTTGTTTTTTTTTTACACAGTGATCACCACTTATCAAGGCCCGGAAGCCACTCAGGGATAAGGGTTATTGCAAGTACATTACGTTAGTGAGGAGATTTGCTGAAATGTTTACTTAAGGGGGCGGTTCATTAGGAATTTGTTAACATTGGACTTGAAGACATCCAAGTTGTAGTCCGGAGGGAAGCAGGCAGACGGAACAGAGTTCCACAGGCGTGCAGTTCTAAGAAAGAAGCTTTGTTCATGGAATCTGCGCTTTGATTTAGGCACAGATATAGAGTGGGGGAAATTTTTCACAGTGGATTCAGCTAGACGGGTGTTTTTCGTGAAAGATTGGCGAGGGGGGACCAGAGATTGGAGTTCAGACGAGCATCTGCCATGGAAATAACGATAAAACAAGGACAGGCTCGCAACGTCTCTTCTGTGGGAGAGAGGCTGCAGGGCAGAGAAAAGGGCATCCCCCACTAAGCCACAAAGTCTATTTTGTACTCTGTCAAGGCAGGATAGGCTGTTTTTAGCAGCTCCTGCCCAGATATGGCAACAGTATTCCATCCTTGGACGTACTTGGCTTTTATATAGATAGAGAATTGCATCCGTAGTGAGATATCTTCTGGAGCGGTAGAAGGATCCCACCATCTTTCCAGCGACTTTGGCAACAGACTTGATGTACGTGTTCCATTTCAGATCAGGAGTAAAGGTCAAACCCAGAAGCTTGTCAAAACACGGGGCCTCACCCAGACGAGAGCCATCCATCACAATTGATGCCAGATGGGGATCAGAGCGTTGATGTTATAGTTTGAAATAGTATTTCCATTGCTGAATGCATATTTTGACTGGCAAAACACTGGATACTCAGTACATCTGCTAAATAGTTAAAAAAAAAAAAAAAAAAAAGCATTGAAAGGTGAAAATCAGCTGTGTGTGTGTTTTTTGTTTTTGTTTTTTTTTAAGTTAACACATGAGAAAATCAAACTGATTTTTTTTCATTGGAAATTTAGAATTTTATCTTATTACAACTATTTTTCTCATAATTTGAATATATTTTTTTTATTTTTACAAACACTCAATAGAAATATGTTTTGTTACTTACATATAAAATAATAAAAGGATCTGCAGAGATTCCACGGAATTGTAAATATATTTAATCAGCAAATATGTTTTGATAAAGCTGATATTTTTCTGGATAACACAAAAAATTAGTTTTGAGAACAGAAAAAACAATAAAATACAGCAAATATGAGTTTTTAACATTTCTATGAAAATAGTGTCCGTTATATTTTAAATATAGAACTGGCCCAAATGAGATAAATTAATAAGTACTAATAAATACTCAGAAAGTAATATTGTGCTACATAGTTCAATAAAAATAATAAAATCACTGTGTAATTATAAAAGACAATTTTTAATTTACTCCTTCCATTCATTATCTCTTGTCAGACAATCTTCTTCTTTTATTTGCCCTGTTTCTTTCGAATGTTCCCTTTTATTTAAGGTTTAACTGACTTTTTTCTTTGGCGAAGAACCACTGTTACTGAAATTACTATGAGTTCCATTTTCACACCATTACAACAATATTATTATAATGATATTAAAAAACGAGGCTACATCAAAGGGAGGTCACTTTCATATTCTTGTCCAGGATTACCATATTGATCTTTTTAAAGTCATATTTCATGAATTTGGCCATTTTTGGAACGTGTTTGGCCTTAAAAAATTGTATTTGGCCTTTTTTGAAGCATAATGTACAGACTAGCTAAGGAAGGAACTAGCAGAAATATATATATATATATATATATATATATATATATATATATATATATATATATATGTGTGTGTTTTTGTACGAAAATAATTAATACGGAAAATATATTTTTTAATAATAAATAAATGTTTTTCTTTCCTTTTAAATATATATTCGATAAAGAAAAATGTGTTTTTGTCCAAAAATATGAACTGTGTAATTTTTTTTTTTTTACATAGGCATCACCACTTATCAAGGCTCAGAGACCACTCGAGGATAAGGGTTAAGAGTGTACAGTAGTCAATTGGACAATATAGTAATCGTTAGTAAATGAAATTTGGTAAATTTGTTAACTTAAGTGGAATGGCTCATCAAGAACTTGTTTACAACCATATTGTAGTCAGCTGGAAAGCAGGAAAACAGAAGACAGTTCCACAGGCATGCAGTTCTAAGAAAGAAGCTTTGTTCATGGAATCTACGTTTAGGTTTAGGCACAGATAAAGAGTGGGGGAATTATTGATAGTAGTTTCAGCTAGACGAGTGTTTCTTGTGAAAGTTTGGCGAGGGGGGGGGCATAGATTGAAGCTCAGTCGAACACTGACCATGAAAATAACGATAAAGCAAAGACAAACTCGCAACATCTCTTCTGTGAGATAGAGGTTGCAGCGAAGAGAAAGGGACATCTCCTATGAGGCTACAAAGTCTATTTTGAACTCTTTCAAGGCAGGACAAGTCCTTTCTAGCAGCTCCTGCCCAGATGTGGCAACAGTACTCCATCCTTGGACGTACCTGTCTCTTATATAGATAGGGAATTGCATCAGCAGTGAGATATTTACTGGATCGATAGAAGGATTCCACTATTTTTCCAGTGGCCTTGGCAATAGATTTGATGTACGTGTTCCATTTCAGATCACGAGTAAAGGTCAAGCTCAGAAGCTTGTCAAAACTTGAGGCCTCCCCAAAACAAGAGCCATTCATTTTAATTGGTGCCAGATGGGGATCAGAACGTTGATAATGTAAAGATACAAGCTTGGTTTTAGATGCATTAAAAGTAACCAGCCACTCCTTTCCCCATTGTACCCCATGCTCAAGATCAGAGAAAAGAGAATCGGAGAGAACTTGGTCGTTTACTGACTTAGATGTGCTACCATAGATGGTAGTGTCATCAGCATAAATGTCTATGAATGATGTAAGGATGTGATTTGGAAGATCATTAATGTAGATAAGGAAAAGAGTTGAGCCCAGGATGGACCCCTGAAGGACTTCAGCATTAATACTGTGAGCTTCTGATTTTTGCCCATCAACTACTACTCTTATGAACCTATCAGATAGAAATGATTTAATAATTGAGAAGACATATTCAGCTATACCATAGCTGGAGATCTTGTGAAGTAAACCTTTATGCCATACCCTATCAAAGGTCTTTGATATGTCAAGCGCAATTGCTCTAGAAAGGTAGCTTCCATCGAGAAATTTGCTAATCCTATAAGATATAACTGTAAGCACATCTGCTGTAGATCTAGCAGACCGGAAACCATATTGCGTGTCACTAAGAAGGTTATTTTTGCTGAGATGGTTGATTACATCTGTATTTAACACAGATTCCAGCAACTTACTCATGACGCACAGAAGACATTGGCCTGTACTGAGAGGGGGATGAGCGATCACCTGAATTCTTAAATACAGTGCATACTGATGAGATTTTCCAGGGTGATGGGGAGCAATTCTCCTTAGGACAGTGTTTAAACAGTTTTGTAAGCATGGGTGCTAGTTCTGGTTGAAGTTTTTTGAGTACTATAATTTTGAGTGCCGTCATTGGAATTGGGAATTTAGTATTTTCTTTTATTTATAAATAATCAAATATGTTATTATTTTACATATATATTTATTTAAGTGAGGCAGGCACGAACCCGTGCTGCAAAGGAGGGAAAGACATGAAAAAAAAAAAGATGTGACGGCTTTGCTCTTGCGCCTCATCACCAAACCGGAAGTGACATAGGTTTAAATTAAGGTTAGTCACTCGGAAAGAGGGGATGACTTTCGAAAATATCAGCGAAAAAAGCGACCCCTCCCTGAACAAAAGTGCCCAGTTGAGGGTGAAGGAATTAATATTTTTATCAGGGGGGAGTGTGGCGAAAATTGTGGGAACGCAGGATTACCTCTTAAACTGCCTCAGTGTGCGCTTTGCCGACACAGCGTCATGATGCTGAAAAGGGTCCAAGATGGCGCCTGCGGCCTTATATGACAATGCAGTCTCACAGAGTCTTGTATACTCTCATGCACATATGCAAATATGTAAATTTGAAGGACTCTGTCTTTTATAAAAACAGGCCACTGGAGCAGATGAGGCAGACGTGAAAACGAGTCTACAGAAAGTACCGACGGATGACGCTGCTGCAGTGAGCTGAGGTTGTACTCTTTTTTTTCTTTGTAACAACACAACCTATCATCAGTTTAATAAAACATGATACTTTTCACTAGTAAATTTTAACATCTCTGTGAAAATTTAAAAACTGTCGTCCATTTTGGTAATAAAGTCGGTGCTTCTATATTTAAATAACAAAAAAATATTGAATTTCAAGTAAAACAAATGGTACCTTTGTAATTGTCACGTCGCATATAGTAACGTATCCCAAACTTACGGAAAACGATACGGTAGAAAATTAATTATGAAAAAAGACATTTGTAAAATCTGCTGATTTGGTTTCAAAATCTTCCAATTCAAATTGGAGAGTTAACAGGGGAGATAATTAAGTTTTCAATTTCTCAGAAATATAATGCCAAAATTCAATCACTTATTTTTTATAAAAAACATTAAAAATTCAACCAGTTATAAAAAAAAAACTATTTTTAAAAAAATTCACAAATGATGCATATATGTTATGTTTATTTTTGTTTTCTGAATAAATTCTGTCTGCTATATATGGTGTTTTAACAGAGTTACTTCCCCTTTTCTTATGTCATGTGACCCATTATGTCCACCTTAGCGTGTAACCTTATCAAAGTATTTTTACCTTTATCAGAACTGTTTTTCACAAATAGTACTTTTTCTACCTTATCATTTTCCATAAGGTTTGAATATGTCACTATTTATGACATGATAATTACATAGGTGCTGTTTGTTTTACTTGAAATTCAATATTTTTTTATCTATATGTATAAAAGCGAAAATGTATGTATGTATGCATGTGTTCGCTTTTTGTGTATGTCTACTAAAGGCTTTTTTCGCCGTGATTCTCGGTTGGCTCGCTCTTTCTTAAAACTTTTTATATGCTGTCTAAATAATAATATCTATGACTGAGGAACTCTGGTCACAGCTATCTTTAATTTACCCGACTTTTACAAGCTATTTTCGAGATATTTTTTGATCGCCGCGTAGCACAAAACTAGGTCAAACATCACGCGACTTAACATTCTCGCACCTGTTGATTTCGCTTTATAAACATCAACTTAACACACTTATCAATTTATCTATTCCCGTGGTCGAGATGGTTAGGTCGCAGGTTTTTTTTCCATTTCCTTTCCACTTTTCTACGCTATGTGATATACGTATATCTGTACGTGATGTTGCCAAGCTAATCAAAAACCTTGATTCCAGTAAAGCAACTGGCCCTGACGGTATTCCAATTATAGTACTCAAAAAATTTCAACCTGAACTAGCGCCCATACTTACAAAACTGTTTAAACGTTGTCTTAAGGAGAATAGTTTCCCATCTCCCTGGAAAATTTCATCAGTATGCCCCGTATTTAAAAATTCAGGTGATCACTCATCCCCCTCTCAGTACAGGCCAATAAGTCTCCTGTGCGTCATGAGTAAGTTGCTGGAATCTGTGTTAAATACAGAACCATCTCAACAAAAATAACCTTCTTAGTGACACTCAATATGGTTTCCGCTCTGCTAGATCTACAGCAGATGTGCTTACAGTTATATCTCATAGGATTAGCAAATCTCTTGACGGAGAGATTTGCTAATCCTATGAGATATAACTGTTATATTGATAGGGTATGGCATAAAGGTTTACTTCATAAGATCTCTAGCTATGATATTGCTGGAAATGTCTACTCAATTATTAAATCATTTCTCTCTGATAGGTTCATAAGAGTAGTAGTTGAGGAGCAAAAATCAGAAGCTCACAGTATTAATGCCGGTGTCCCTCAGGGGTCCATCCTGGGCCCAACTCTTTTCCTGATCTACATTAATGATCTTCCAAATCACATCCTTACCTCATTTGTAGACATTTATGCTGACGACACTACCATTTATGGTAGCACATCTAAGTCAGTAAACGACCAAGTTCTCTCCAATTCTCTCTCCTCTGATCTTGAGCATGTGGTACAATAGAGAAAAGAGTGGCTGGTTACTTTTGATGCATCTAAAACTAAGCTTCTCTCTTTACATCATCAATGTTCTGATCCACATCTGGCATCAATTGAAATGAATGGCTCTCGTCTTGAGGAGGCCTCAAGATTTGACAAGCTTCTGGGCTTGACCTTTACTCCTCATCTTAAATGGAACTCGTACATCAAATCTGTTGCCAAGGCCGCTGGAAAAATGGTGGGATCTTTCTATCGATCCGGTAGATATCTCACTGCTGATGCTATTCTCTATCTATATAAGAGCCAGGTACGTCCAAGGATGGAATACTGTTGCCACATCTGTGCAGGAGCTGCTAGAAAGGACTTGTCCTGCCTTGATAGAGTTCAAAATAGACTTCGTAGCCTCATAGGGGATGTCCTTTTCTCTTCCTTGCAACCTCTATCTCACAGAAGAGATGTTGCGAGTTTGTCTCTGATGTATCGTTATTTTCATGGAAAGTGTTCGACAGAGCTTCAATCTATGGTCTGTAAACACTATCAATAATTCCCCCCACTCTTTATCTGTGCCTAAACCTAAACGTAGATTCCATGAACAAAGCTTCTTTCTTAGAACTGCACGCCTGTGGAAGTCTTCCGTTTTCCTGCTTTCCGGCTGACTACAATATAGTTGTCTTCAAGTCTAACATAAATAAGTTCTTGATGAGCCGTTCCATATAAGTTATCAAATTTACCAAACTTTCATTACTAATGATTACTATATTGTCCAATTTCTACTGTACACTCTTTAACCCTTATCCTTGAGTGGCCTCTTGGCCTTGATAATGTGGTGATGCCTATGTAAAAAAAAAAAAAAAAAAAAACGTCTGCGTCAAAGGTTCGGGGTTCAAGCCTACCTTTCTACTAAAACTTTTTTTTTCTTTTACACCTCCAAACACCCGGCCAACATTTTTCTTTTTTTTTAAACAAGGGTGTTTTGATCTACCCCCCCCCCGCAAACACACACACACCTCCAACGCCTGGTACCCCCCCCCACCCCGCTAGTTATTAATAAAATACAGAAGCACTATAAGGTCTTTTAAAGATATGTTAATAAAACATAGGTCAGCTGCTGTAATGACTTTCTCAACGATTTTATCCATATTTGTTGTTTATTTGTTGGTGAAATCGTTGAACTGATTTGCCTGTCACCACTTTCTTCTGAACTACTTGTTAACCGGAAGTGGTAAATCTTTGTCATCATGACCTTTTATATCACATATCTAATCTGAAATATCTTTATATCACATATCTAATCTAAAGTGGTAAATCTTTGTCATCATATCACATATCTAATCTGAAATATCATTATATCACATATCTAATCTGAAATATCTTCAAAACTTTCATGAGAGGCTCTCTCCATTATTGTAAACCATTTTTATTTTAGTTCATTTTAGAAAAGGCAATCACTCATTCATATTTTAAGAATCAGATGATACTATTGTTGACATTGGCTTCTAGAAAGAAATCAGGTTCTTACGGAAAGGATTATGTGAAGGTTGCTTAAATGAAAGTGGTGCTATATAAAAACTGGATTCGAACTTAGCACACTCAGGTCATCATTCCATGTCATTGACTATCTAACCATAATCATCTTCCCCATAAAAGCCATATGAAGAATCTATTCCTAATAACAAAAAGGGAGGAAGGTAGAAAAATTAACCCTATGTGAGAGAGACCCCACTGTCAACGTTCAAACCCATTGACTCCAAACAGGATAGCTAAAATGTAAGCTTTTTGAGAGCTCAATATGGAAAAAATTTACCCCTTACTTACTGAAGTGACTGGCCAAAAATCAGTGTTTTTATTGAGAACCATCATTTATTTATTTTTTAGTTTACTTTATAATCAGGGCTCCTTCAGTCTTTGACAGATTATGGATACCCACGAGGGGGTGCCTGCGCATGTAATTCTTGTGACAGGAGGTGCGCAATCTCCAACCACACCTCTCCTTAGTCGACATTGTTTAATACCAGTGGCCAGTGAAGTGTGTACAGGACGACTGGAAACAAATGCCAAGATGAGCAGAGTGCTCATTACTAACCAGGCTCGACGTTGCTTAACTTCGGTGATCTGATGAGAACCAGTGTGTCAACGCGATTATGCCGTATTTACTTTATAATATACTTGCATATATCTTGGTATAAGTTAGTGTCCTCAATGATTTTTGGTTAAACAGAGCTGAGAGGGCTAAGGTAATGAAATCCCAACGTCTTATGTACAACATGAAAAGAAACCGGAATTTTAAGGAGATTACCATCATACTCATATGCACTATATTACACAAAGATGGCGGTGTTCATATGACAATTTGGATTTTGTTTAAGTATGCTGTGGATATTCCAGAAATATGTGTAAGTTTGTTTGTTATTTTGCTCTGAAATTGACATTAAATCGTAATATAACTTTGATTTGTCATTTTATTTCTTATAAGCTTTATATAAAAAAAAAAAGAAAGAAAATTTTTAAACAATTTTTTGAATATTGAATTTTATTTTGCTTTGGAAATTTATTCTCTTTCTTCCTCTCTCTCTTTCTCTCTCCCAGCCTGTTAAAAACTGGCAAAAATTATTGCTTGTTGACTTAGAATGAGTGCTTCATACCAAATTGATGGTGGAATATGGTTAAATTTGTGCTCATTAACTGAGCACTGAACTGATACCATAGTATTTAGTTCTCTGCACCTCAACATAAGAAAGGTCTATACAAAATTTAAGCCAGATCGGTTCAGTAGTTTTCAGGAAAATATAGAAATGTAAGTCGCACTTAGATAAGTATATTTAATTTAGATCAAAGCATGTACACAAATATTGTGGAATATGGTAAATTCCATGCCAAATCATTCAGGCCTAAAACCCTAACCCCCTTCACTTTTTGAAAAAAAATTTTCATATTACTTCTTCTTTATATAACAACTCAGAGAAATCGGCAATATCACAATCATTGAACTAATAGAACCCTATTTTATATGCCAATGAAAATTAGACCAAATCTCATTTTTCTTGTGTTGGACGGTGTCCAAAATCTGACTACGGTGGTTTACAAAAACTGCAGTTTGAAGCCAAAAACTTAATGAATTGCTTAGAAAACTTTACCATGTCAGTTTTTTTTCTGTTTTTTTTTTGTTTTTTTTTTTTTGAGCAAGGATTCCAAAATTGGTACTTAGAAAGGCTAAAAAGTAAGTGAAATCGTTTTTAAGCTAACGTTTTAAAAAATGTTATACAGAAGAGATTAAAAATTGAAAAATAAATATGATATGAAAGAATAGTTTTGTTTTATTCAACAAACAAAATATGATGGAAATATTCAAAACATTTAAAGAAGTTCTTGGGATATTTGCCACACTTGAGAAAATTATGCTTGAAATTTGCCAAGTTCAAGTATTTTTGCACATAAATTTTTAAAGGAATTGGTATAGACAACAAACAAAAACTCGATTTATGACTGTTTAAGGTGTTCAAACGGTAATATGAGGTTCCAAGCTTTAGCAGGAATATACAGGGGTTCACATTAATTTCCAGAAAATGTTGGTGTGTACCACAAGGAGGATTAAATACTAAAAACTTACCAAAAATTATTTACATTATACTTACATCGCTTTTCACCCAATCAGTGTTGAATATATGCTTGGTGTTACGTGTTACATAACGAATGCCATTATGTGAATTAAAAGTTTGAGTGAGTTGTCTCCCTTAGAACAAATTAATTATCTGTGTAAGTTTTAAAAAATAGGTAATCAGAAAAAAAAGTGAAAACTAAAATGACTTTATTGCATCCTGGGCAATGCCGGGTAGGTACAATTCAACAGTATTGGTTAATGGTGGTCGAATGGGTTAGGTCCTTGCTAATGAAGCCAGAGATGGCTTCTGTTGCCAGGTTCGAATCTATCGATCGGCCTACACTGATGATTCCCAAAAGGATGAAACACTAGTGTCTGGAGTTATTTAATAATTATTATAGTAAATAATTATATTTATATATAATTATTTCATCTATAATAATGATATATATATATAATATGTTACGAGATATAATATTTCATGCGTCAATTTTCGGTATTTACTTCAATAATGTTTAATACACGAGTAAAGTTAGGTAGTAAGTTATGAAAATTTAAACTACAAAAAATCTTTCGCATTTCATCCCTGTAAGAAATCGTTGGGTTAAAATGTATTTTAACCTAACAATTGTCTACATGTATGACATGCAGAAGGCTCTGGATAGCTTAATCTATATATCTATAAAAGTGAACATGTGTGTATGTGTCTGTCTGTGTGTGTGTGTGTGTACATTTTCCTTCGCAATAATTCTGTCAATTTTAAGTCTACAGACTCGAAATTTGATATACAGGGTACTGAGATTGGGGAAAATCTATGTGATCGGTTTTTGGCCAGACATTTGGCTGTTAAGGAGTCAAAGTTCAGCGATTTGACCTTTGAGAACTCTACCAAACTCCTCCGACAATTTGGGGTCTACACACTTGAAATTTTAGATGTAGGTTCCTTGGACATGAATCAAACTTAATAACTTGATTTGAGCCCAAAAGAATAAATTTTAAGGATCATAATAAGGGTCAAAGTTAAAAAAATTAACCTTTTTTGCTCAGCATACATCTCCAAATACCCGGGCAACGCCGGTCACCCATGCTAGTTACCTATATTTTCATAACTTACTTACTAGTATATATACATTAGTATTGGGATGATTAATCAGAATCAGGAATCATAAAAATCGGGATTGTTTTGGGTATCAGAATTGGAAAAATTTGCATTGTTTTCCGAAACCAGAAATGATTCTTTTAATTGTTTATTTTTTTTATTTTTGTTTGTTTTTGTTTGAAACTTAATTTTTCATTTCTGGTAGTAATGAAAAAAATGATAACTCTTTATCAATTTTGTAAATACCAATAAAACTAAAACCAATAGATCAACCTATAATTGTATGTTTACATTTGGGGAAAATATATGCATATATTGCATAAGTTTTTACAGTAATCTGAAAAATAATTAAAAAAACAACAACTATAGTCAATTCAGATTTTTAATGATAAAGATTTCTTAAAAATCAGAATCGGAATCAGTAATTGTATCAAAATTGGAAATTTAACAGAATCCGTCATTGTATCAGAATGGGAAAAATATTGGAATTGCCCCATCTCTAATATATAAGGAACAAAATAAATTCATGGGTAAGATTAATCGATATAACTTGTTTTATTTTAGAAACTAGATAGAAATTTCTCAGAATATAATTAAATACTGCAGATAAAAATAAGCTCAATTATCAAAATATTATATCAATCAGAGCTATATCAATTAAGACTGCTTGCTTTTTGAATCCCCTTTCTATTCCCTGTTTCCCCCGACTATACCAACATGCAGGAATTTAAATGTAATGTGAACAAATATCTCACTGCACAACTTCTATTGTCTCTCAGGTTTGAATGGAAGCTCATTTATTTTTTATTGTTATGTTTGCATGTTTCTATCGTTATTTTCATGGCAAGTGCTCGTCTGAGCTCCAATCTATTGAACCCCTGCCAAACTTTCACAAAAACACTCATCTAGCTACAACCACTACCTACAATTTCCCCCACTTTCTATCTGTGCCTAAATATAAATGCAATTTTCATGAACAACGCTTCTTTCCTAGAACTGCTCGCCTGTGGAACTGTTCCACTGGTCTGCTTTCCAGCTGACTACAACATGGTCGTCTTCAAATCCAATGTAAACAAGTTCTTGTTGAGCCGTCTTCATAAATAATCAAACTATATCCAATTTCCACTATTAACGATTACTATGCCGCTATCCCGAGGACCACCATACACTCATTAATCCTTATCCTCGAATGGCCTTTGGGCCTTGATAAGTGGTGACTCTTTTGTAAAAAAAAACAAAAATGTCGAGAAATCAGAAGCTCACAGTATTAATGCCGGTGTCCCTCAGGGATCCATCCTGGGCCCAACTCTTTTCCTGATCTACATTAATGATCTTCCAAATCATATCCTTACATCATTTGTAGACATTTATGCTGACGACACTACCATTTATGGTACCACATCTAAGACAGTAAACGAGCAAGTACTCTCCAATTCTCTCTCCTCTGATCTTGAGCATGTAGTACAATGGGGAAAGGAGTGGCTGGTTACTTTTAATGCATCTAAAACCAAGCTTCTCTCTTTACATCATCAACATTTTAATCCACATTTATCATCAATTGAAATGAATGGCTCTCGTCTTCAGGAGGCCTCAAGTTTTGACAAGCTTCTGGGCTTGACCATTACTCCTGATCTTAAATGGAACACGTATATCAAATCTGTTGCCAAGGCCGCTGGAAAAATGGTGGGATCTTTCTATCGATCCAGTAGATATCTCACTGCTGATGCTATTCTCTATCTATATAAGAGCCAGGTACGTCCAAGGATGGAATACTGTTGCCACATCTGGGCAGGAGCTGCTAGAAAGGACTTGTCCTGCCTTGATAGAGTTCAAAATAGACTTCGTAGCCTCGTAGGAGATGTCCTTTTCTCCTCCTTACAACCTCTATCTCACAGAAGAGATGTTGCGAGTTTGTCTCTGATGTATCGTTATTTTCATGGAAAGTGTTCAACTGAGCTTCAATCTATGGTCCTCCCTCGCCAAACTTTCACAAGAAACACTCGTCTAGCTGTAAACACTATCAATAATTTCCCCCACTCTTTATCTGTGCCTAAACCTAAACATAGATTCCATGAACAAAGCTTCTTTCTTAGAACTGCACGCCTGTGGAATTGTCTTCCGTTTTCCTGCTTTCCGGCTGACTACAATATGGTTGTGTTCAAGTCTAAGGTAAATAAGTTCTTGATGAGCCGTTCCATATAAGTTATTAAATTTACCAAATTTTCATTACTAATGATTATTATATTGACCAACTTCTACTGTACACTCTTTAACCCTTATCCTTGAGTGGCCTCTGGGCCTTGATAATGTGGTGACTCTTTTGTAAAAAAAAACAAAAATGTCGAGAAGTTAATAAATGTTTACCGTCAATCTTATAAATCGTCATGGTATAATGAAATGAGATTTATTTTCTTAAATGCAACACCCATAAAGGCATGAGGCATAGAGCAACTGTAACATATGTTGTCACTATGCTAATCTTACACAGGCTCAAGGCCAGTTTCCCAACTTTTTCTTTTCATGGACTGCTTCGTTTCACACACACACACACACACACACACACACACACACACACACACACACACACACACACACACACACACACACACACACACACACACACACACACACACACACACACACACACACACACACACACACACACACACACACACACACACACACACACACACACACACACACACACACACACACACACACACACACACACACACACACACACACACACACACACACACACACACACACACACACACACACACACACACACACACACACACACACACACACACACACACACACACACACACACACACAAAAAAAAAGCCATAATTAAATTTTTATAATCACAGATGTATTTTTTTCCTTTTTATAATATTCATTTAAATTTTCTTTTTTTTTTTTTTTTTTTTTTACTGTTTGTTATGGAAAAAGATTTTATCTGATTTTATGTTACTCGTGTTTCTGATCTGCAGTAGAGTTATTCTTCTTGTAGGGAGCCATTTTTATTGGAGTTTGTTTCTGGTAGATGCACTTTTTATTTTTGAGTTTACAAGAAGTAAAATCCACTAGTAATAATATTTATACACTTATAATCGGCTCAATGAATTCAATATTTGCTATTATTAAAATTTATATTTAATATGTAAATCTCTTTCTCTCCCCCTCTCCCTCTCTCATAAGTGCAACCCATTTTGGGTAGAGCACCTTCATTAAATATCATTCATTATATCGCCTGCTACTTAGCTTACAACAAACAAATGGAGCAATTTCAAAGTAGTGGTCAGTGTTTATATAAATAAATTGGAAATATGATTTAGGAGCTCCAATTTCGTTGGCTGAAGGGTAGAACTGCCAACTATCAACTAGATAGTTGTAGATTCGATTCATTGCTTGGGATGTGTAGCAATCTAGCCACACTGAAGTGCTGCGATACATCTGTGCGTAACTATATATAATATACATTCTCTCTATATATATAATATATGAATAAATGCTAAAAAAAATTTTCCACATATTCTAACTACATTAACATCGAAACAAGTTGTGCTTATTTAATTCTATGATACTATGTAAGATTTTGAAATACAATATATATAGTAAACTGCAAATATCCACAAATAGATTTAGGTCTTTTTAATTTGCCTATTTATTTATAAACAGTTTCTGATGAATTAATAGCCTGTAATATACAGATGTCATTTTGCATTGTCATACTTTCTTTTATTTACACACTGTTCTATATATATATTTAAATTTTGGCTTGTTCATGCTCACATTTGGGTGCACACAGTACCTGAATATAAGTCAGTGTCCCCAATGATGCTTGCTTGAACAGAGCTGGAGGGGAAAAAAATAATGAAATAGCAAGTTCTTATGTACGACATGAAAAGAAACTAGAATCTTAGGAAGATCTCTATCATTCCAGTAATTATAGGAGTAACCAGACTCATAAAAAAGAATTTTAAAAATATACCCAGTGAACTAAGTACAAGAGAGATACAAACAATTGCACTTAAAGGGGCAGTTAGACTTCTATTAAAAACCTCTCGGTTGGAATGTATGAGATAGCAAGTGAATGTCTGGCATCTGGTAGGATGCCCTATCCCCAGCTAGAACAAAACGATGAGAAAATTGAAAAAAAAAATGTAAAATAGAAATACACTTCTGATAATCGGATTTATTGTAAAACTGCAGCGGGGGTATTTAGATCAGTTCATTTTAAATATATATATATATATATATATATATATATATATATATATATATATATATATATATATATACTAGCAAAAGTACCCGTCGTTGACTGGGTTCAAAAATAGCCTACAGAAAATGGACTCTGATTTATGAAAGTATCATAGGTTATGAAAAGGAAGGGTTGTAAAGAGATAGCTTCGAATTTGGGGATATCAAAACCAAAGCAAAATATGATAAAAGTAAAAAATAAAATAGATAAACCCCATAATTTATTACGCCATACCTGTTCACACTGAAACACTTATCACAATATTCTGTGGATCTATATTAAAAAAACCTTGTTAAACTTTGTGAAATATTTCCATTCTATGGAGGTCATGCATGAACGAACACCCCATAATTTTATTATACCATATTTCTTCAAACTGAAGCATAATTATCAAAGTATACTTACGCAGATAGATATGAAAAGTCTTTATTAAAGTTTGTGCCTATTTCCATTCTATGGAGGCCAGGCACGAATGCAGACCCCACAATTTTATTATACTATCCCTATTTAAGTTAAAATATACTTATCAAAGTATTATTATGTACATCTATATCAAAAACACTTTTAAACGTTTTTTTTTAATTTTTAAATTTTTTATTTCAATACTTTGTGGACCAGGCGTGTATGCAGACCCCACAATTTTAATGAATCATCATTATGCCAGATCAAACATACCCATTCCTGTGTCTCGATACATCTTCTATCATTATATGTGATCAGTTTTCTATAATAGTCAACCATATAGAAGCCTATTCATGACCAGACACACACGCAGAGACGTTCAGCTTTATATTATAGATATATTGGACAATATTTTGGACAATGTTAAAACATGGTTAATTCACTGCCCGCATAGCAGCAGCCGTATAGCGCAACAGTTAGAAGCTCTGATTGTTGTTTGGGCGATTGGGTTTCAAACCTGGCTTGAGGTAGTTGCTAGTCTCTCCGCACTGATGAGTTGTGAAACAGCGGAACAGTACTGTATGTGGATGACATATATATATATATATATATATATATATATATATATGATTACTTCATTTAATCATATAGATTAATATACGAAGATATAGTTTTATGCGTAAATTTTTCAGTATTTACTTCAACAGTGCTCGATACATAGGTAGAGATAAATAGTAAGTTATGAAAATATATATGGCAATTAAGCTACACAGAATATTCCGCATTTCATACTCATGAGCCTGACGAATTCTCACGAGAATGAAACGCGGAATATTCTGTATAGCTTAATTGCCATATATATTTTCATAACTTACTATATATATATATATATATATATATATATATATATATATATATATATGCGCAAGTATATTATAAGGTATACTAAAAAAAAAAACAAATGGTGATATGTCATGATAAAAATACAGGCTTCTGCTTGCTCAGTCACTTAACATGTTTAGGAGAAACCTTTTTGTCAGCCAGTTTTGTGACACATTTCTTTAAGAGTTTACTTTTTGATTAGCCTGTTTAGAGTCCAGTGGCTTGAATGTTGATGATAGTGCTTATTTTAGACTTGATTTGTCATGAAGT
Organism: Euprymna scolopes; assembly: GCF_053919585.1. Lineage (NCBI taxonomy): Eukaryota > Metazoa > Mollusca > Cephalopoda > Sepiida > Sepiolidae > Euprymna > Euprymna scolopes. The sequence goes on along the minus strand of NC_136486.1, from coordinate 98,059,632 downwards.
GATGTTACCTTCCCCTCTCTTTTTATTATTAGGTAGATAACTTCTTTCATCAAGTGGAGCAACTTATACATATATATATGGTGGTTATCATGAATAAGAACTACTATAAAACAAAAATTTTAGAATCACTAGGGAACGAAAATTATTACAAACAATTAGCTCTAACATAGACGACGCAACCAACTCTGCGCAACATACAATAGTACACTAACTAAAAAAGAAAAAGACTTCCTTACAAACTTCACAACAAAAACAAACATCTTCTATGGACTACCCAAAATACACAAATCTAACCAAGGAAGACATGTGCCATCAACATACAAAAGTCAGAGTACATAAGCACCCCAAACCCCAATGACCTTACATTCAGACCTGTGGGAACATGGTGAGAATTGGCAGCCAACCGGATGCTAACGTCTCCAGCATAAGAGACAAAATGAAAAGTCGTCTTTTGCACATGGCTCCACGCATCGTTTCCGTTTGAAAAAAGAAAAATAAGATAACCACAAAAGAATTATCAACCAATGGCAGAGCTCCGCGCCTAAAACAAAGGCCTAAAATATCACAGTCGCTGGGAGCCGGTTTACCACTATAAAATGAGGGGACAAGTAAGAAAAGAGAGGAGATTCGCCCAGCTGCGTCAGTGAACGCACGGACAATCTTCCACCCGACCTAAAGAAATGAAGAAGAAAAAGAAAAGAAAGAGGAGATTCACCCAGCTGCGTCAGTGAACGCACGGACATTTTCCCACCCGACCTAAGGAGATGAAGAAGAAAAAAAATAAGGCACCAGTGAACTGAAACCGACTACGCTCTCAAGTTATGGGCCAAGACGCCTTCAATTCTAACAACGCCTATTTCACACAAACGAAAGAAGAAAAAGAAGGAGAAAAACACAGGAGGCGAAGACGCCGCACTGCTAGTTGTTGATGAAAGTAGTCGCCCCTTTCAAGTTAAAAGCCTGGACACATATCACCGAAGTAGCACGACCGGCCACCCACTTACCACCCTTGTCGTCCGAAAAGATAAGTACGCTTACGAACATTTATTCTTTGTTTAATTATACAAGCCTACAAAAGTTCATTCCTTATCAATGCATACACACCTACAAACATCCTACAAACACTTTACCTCTTCTAATTAAAACTGTGATTAATAAATAAAACCAGTTCTCAACTTCAATATTCGTCTGTCCTTAATTGCATGGAGTCAGATTCTACATACTTCAAACGTTGTCAATTAAATGTATTCTTTGTTGTGACCTCTATGGCCTCATTTCTTTTACCCCTTCTCGATCTATAAACCAACCAAAAAAAACCTCAGGGGCCATAGACCCATAGTAGCAGGACCATCATACCCAACAAGCAGACTTAGCAACTTAATAGATATATTATTACAGCTCTTCACCAATCTAGTCAGAAGTTATGTAAGAGATGGCACACACTTCCTTAGCTCCCTACCACAAACAGTAGACGATGGGACAATACTAGCCACATTCGATATTAGCAGCCTATATGGCAATATCCCACACGACCTAGGAAAAGAAGCTATCTCATATTGGATTGACAAACATACAGACTTTACACCCCAGATTCACTAAACAATTCGTGATTGACAGCATTGACATAATCTTCAATAACAACTCCTTCCAATTCAATAATGACAACTACATCCAAATACTAGGCACAGCAATGGTACTAAAATGGCACCAACATATGCCACCCTTACACTCGCCTTCCTAGAAGAGACCTTTATGAAAGGATAGAGCAGAAATACGGGCACAATATAAAAACACTTTTCATAAAATCTTGGAAAAGATACCTAGATGACTGCTTTATACTCTGGAGGACCACATGGGGGGATATCAAAGAACTCCACACTTTGCTACAAAATCTACACCCAAAAATAAACTTCACAATAGAACAAAGCCCCACAGAACTACCTTTCCTAAACATCCTAGTAACAATAAAAAACAACAACATAATCACAGACATCTACCACAAACCCACAGACACTCAACAATACCTCTACTTCAAAAGCCACCATCCTAAAAACTGTCTAAAATCAATACCCTGATCCCTAGCATGTAGAGTCTGCACCATAGTAACAGACAGACACCTCCGTTCAATTAGACTGAATGAACTGCAAATACCCCTGCGGAAAAGAGGATATCCACTACCACTAATACAGAAAGGTATTGAACTGGCAGAAAAAATTCCAATAGACTAACTAAGAATCCCAAAAGAACACAACAAAGAACAAATTTTAGCATACATCTCCACACACAACACAAATAACCCAGAACTATTTACACAGATAACAAAAAACCTTATCCTCCTCAATCAGAACGACAAACTAAACAACATACTTAAAACAACTAAAATAATAAAAAGCAAGCGCCAACCCAAAAACTTAAAACACATCCTAAGTTCCTCAAAACTTGTTCCACACACTACAAAACGGGTTACAAAATGCAACAAACCGCGATGTGGAGTATGTGACATAATAATAGAAGGAAACACATACACATTCAAAAACCCAGCACAAACATTCAAAATAAAAAAGGATCTAAATTGCACCTCCAGAAATGTAGTATATGCACTAAGATGCACAGCATGCGACAAATCCTACATAGGCACCACGAAAAATTTCAGCAATAGAGTGGCCTTACATAAGAACATCAAAATTGCAGATAACAGACACCTGTATGTTTCAAAACACGTACACACATGCAGTGGAAATAGCTTCAAAATAATGCCAATCTTCCAAACAGACAATTATTTTTATTTATTTTCACAGGAAAAATATTTCATAACAAAATTCACTCCCGAACTAAACAGAGTCTAATATCAACACACAAAAACATGAAATTCAAGGCACACTCGCATGCATGTACATATACACCCACACATAAATCAGAACCGACACATTAAAACACACACAGACACACACGCATACAGCCACACACACAGACATAACACCCCTGTCTCTAATACAACACATTGAACAATACCAACCCTACTTTACCTTGAAACCAACAACACTAGGAAACACCTTGAACCATAGTGTAGTATCTGCTCCAACACCTCGCCCTCCCCTCAGTCAGTGGAGATAAAATCCTTCATGACTGAAATAACTATCATTCTTCCTCCCTCCAAGTGCTCCCTCCCCTCTGGGAAACGAGACCTTCCCCACACTAAGAACCGATCCTGGATCTGGCCATACCCACATGGGGAGACAAATAAATAGAAAAATTAAAAAATCCCCTACGTATATTTATAAATACACTTCTTTATCTAAACAAACATAATATTAAGAATACCCGAACAGTCTAAGAATGAAACGAAAAATCACAATACTAAAATCTAAGAATCCAAAAAATAAATATCAAAATTGAATGAAAACACTCTTACCCTTATTTCAGAGGAGCTGGTTGCCCCCCCCTCTTCACACACACACATTAGTAACGAACATGGATCACAGTTGCCTTCCTAGGGAAGCAAATAATTTTATAATACTATAAAACAGAACACACATTCTTCAAACCAATAAAAGAAAACACACACGCACATCCTACCCTATGCACCCAGTTGACCAAGTACCAATGGGCCCCTCACTCCCACTCAAGTAAGAGTAAAAAAGGAAAAAAGTGAGAAAAAAACAAAGAAAGATAAATAGAAACACAAGAAGAGAGAGAGAGAGAGAGAGAGAGAGAGAGAGAGAGAGAGAGAGAGAGAGAGAGAGAGAGAGAGAGAGAGAAACATAAGACAGCAGTGACCACAGTCCAGCCCAATGAACCAGTAATAAAAATTGAACATACAAATGAAAAGTAGAATCATTTACACATGTTTCCACCGCTCGGGAACATTTCAAATGAACTACGAAAATGTTCTTTTACATTTTAAGCATATCTTGAGTATATTCTAAAGATTTTAAATACTTTCTGAAGAGGACGCTTCACAGGACGTCTGAAACGCGTTAAAAACGATTTCAATGATTTAAAAACATACAATGATCTAAACACAATTTTCAATGAAAAACCAAAACACAGAATAATAAAATAATGTTTAAAAATACACATCGTTGGTGACCACCCCCTTATTTAAATATATATATATATATATATATATATAAACAAGTGATGATGATGATGTCTCGTCTCATGTAATAGCCTGAATAAAAATAAAGATGTATATGGCCATGTCCGAACCCTAACAGGTGGTGATGAAATACAAAATTACTGTTAGTTTGTTGAACAGTGGTCTTCCTTCATTTAATTTCAACCGTTTTAAACAGTCGGTGCTGGTCGTGGTTACTGTAGAGTTTCACTCTCTCTCTCTCTCTCTCTCTCTCTCTCTCTCTCTCTCTCTCTCACACACACACATATTCAAAGAAAACAATAAGAAACACTAAACGCAAACAATTACTATTGTTGAAAATAAGGCTTCCTTTTGTTTATTTATCATTTGATGAGTACAAAACAATTTTTCTAACAATTTCATTCATACATTCTTTATGAGACCGTTACATGCTATCGTCTGCTGCCTCAATACCTGATTGAAGCATAAAATCATCTGTATTGACTTTCTCTTCCTATTTCTTTTATTTGTATCAGTATATCATCACATGTTTTTTTTTATTAATTCAATTCGATTCGATAACTGAAAAGAAAATATTTGATCCTGCTTGGCCACTGAATTAACAAAGTTTTCAATCTATTTCTGTATGTAGTGAAAAATAAACTCCATTCGATTTCATTGATTCCCCGTTATATCCAGTCAGACATATCTTTTAGTAGAAGAAACTTTATGATTAACACCACTAAGTTGCTTAAGATACTTATCTTTGTTACTTAGTCAATTGAGTTGTATTTGTTACGAATAAGTGAAATCTGTTTGAAGTATTAGTATTATCTGAAGAACACTTTATTCCTGAACGAAATAAAAAAACATAAGCAAAAACATAATACCCAACCTGCTTTCTGTAAATAGTTCCTCTGCAAATAATGTTAACTAAGTGTTATGGCGATCTACCCAGCCACTCATAACGGAATCTGCTTACTATTATATAAACCATGAGGTTAATACTGTCGTGGGGAAATATCACAAACTCAAAACTACAGACTGTCTAACTTACTAGACAGAAAGTACCGATAACCTTTCTTTTAATTTCACTTAAGCCTGTTGTTCATGTCTTCCATTACGACAATTTCCTAGGGCTACAACACGTTGAAGTTTTCTTTCAAATTAAATAATTACAAAGACTAATTCTATATTTATGGCCGGCATTAAGTAACCTACTGAGATTGTTATGCCGTAGAACAAAAAAAAAACAAACAAAAAAAACAATCACTCTTTGTCTCCAAGTACCTTCTGCACATAATTTAATTATTAATATGAGCACATAAATAAAATAAAATATTATAACATATAAAATAAATAATTAAAATCATAATCGTGATAATATAAATTAAGAAAAGCAAATAAAATCGTGATAATATAAATTAAGAAAAGCAAATAAAAAAAAACTATCAAAATTAAACTCATATAATGTATTCACTGCAGAATTAATTTAAACAACTATTTTTTGCACGTTTTAAAAATAGAGTTGAGAATCCGCATTTATTGTCATCAGTAGAAGGGACTTCCCCCTCCCCCCAAATATTGTCATATGGACCCTAACATTGAGTGACTTTCACTCTAAGTAAGATTTGTTGTTATGATGATGATGATGAAGAAGAAGAACAACTCCTCCTTCTCCTCCTTCAAATTCACATTCAAATTCCAATGAAAGCAATACTTTTTTTGCCAAAAAGAAAGAGGTGGAAAGTACTGGCAATCTAAGGAAACTTGTTGTCACTCAGACTCCAGGGAGTACCATAGGTTGTTCTCAAAGAGAGATCTTTGATGATGGCCTGTGAGTAGTGAGTAATAATAAGTGGGGGGGGCAGAAAGATTTTTTTTGTATGCGTCTTTCTTGTCTTGCTTTCAATCCGCTTATATCCAATACATCTCCCCATGGGAATCGCCTCCTATAAATTAACTGTCTTTATAAGCAAACTACGTCAAGCTCTTTTAGTGCTTGCTTTGAGTTAAATGTGACTTATGTTCCCAGTTTGGAATTGTGCAACAAGTTTGAACAGTTATCTCCACACGGAAGAAACATATGCATATGTGGATAATTATTAAATGTTTATTATCAAACTAGCGGGATCTGTGGAAATTCCACAGGGGACTCATTCATATGTAATATATTAATGTTGGCATTCTGAAGATGTTCAGCATAAATAGAGATGCTCTGATATTATTGTAGCTCTTTTGTTAAAACTGCAAAAGTATTTATCTAAGCTAATAAGGACGGCCAACAAAGTCCGGTCGTAAAGTACACTTAAATATGATATGTTAATTCTTGTAGATTTCGCATATATTATTATAGAGTTAATGTTCTATCGATTTTTATATGTTATAAAGTTGCGGTTTAAAATATATATATATATATATATATATATATATATATATATATATATATATCCATATGACTTGGGTGCATTAGCCTGAATCGAAACCGAAACCAAGACTTATGAAAAAATATATGTATACGTATAACGTAATGGTAAGAAGCATTGACTATCATTTTGGCGGTCGGGTTTCAATCCTGGCTTGAGGCAGTTGCCTGTTTAGCTGCACTGATGAGTTGTGAAACAGCAAAACAGTACTGTATGTGGATGACTATGATGCTCCCTATCTTGGGTTGAGCATATTGGAAAGTGATATACAAACTGCCATTAGCGTATTAAGCGACGCTCTTTGTGTAAACAAATCGAGCGGAGGCATTTGGCCGATGTCAAAACATCGTTAATTCATTACCCACACAGCAGCAGCGGTATAGTGTAATAGTGAGAAGCCTTGACTGTCATTTAGGGGGTCGGGTTTCGATCCTGGCTTGAGGCAGTTGCCTGTCTAGCCGCACTGATGAGCTGTGAAACAGTGAAACAGTACTGCATGTGGATGACATATATATATATATATATATATATATATATATAGGAAATTTATTACTGTGAGTCCAGAATGAGTTAACTCATTCTGGACTCACAGTAATAAATTTCCTATATACTGCTCTGACTACACATTGAGCACTCTAGTCCGGTTTTTTTTTACCACTGGTAAATATATATATATATATATATATATATATATATATATATATATATATATATATAACTTGAGTTCCTTCAGCTATAATCGAAACTGAAACCAATACTTATGAATTCTTGGTAAAATTATTTGTAAAAAAAAATAAATGACTTGAGTGCTATCAGCTTTAATCAAAACCGAAACCAAAACTTATGAAGAATTTTTGGTAAAATTATTTATTACAAGAAATATTGTCGAAATAGGTGAAATCATCTATTTTTTAATCAAATCAGTTGATTGCCTGCTCTAGTTGGAGATCCAGGGAGTAAGCACCAGGAGAAAGCTTCACATGCCTCCCTGCAGTAACTTAATCCACTATAAATTGTAGTCTATATTTCACTGTAGAGAACCTACTGTTGATTTTATAAAATTATTTGTTATATATAATGGCTTGAATTAAAGTTTAAAATGAAAAAGTAAAGTATCATGGTTCAGTTATGTTCTAAACGGAAAAATTCATTTCAAATGTGCCCCTGTCATATCAAAGAACCTACTGTTGATTTTATATGCTTGACTTTTCTGCTTGTGATGTGATAATAGCTTGAATTGAAGTTTAAAATGAGAAAGTCAAGTATTATCATTCACTTGTGCTTTAAACAGAAGCATTCATTTTTAAGACATCCCTGTCATATCAAAGAACCTACTATTTATTTTATATTCTAGCCTTTCTGCTTGTGTGGTCATAAAACTTCTCATATGCACATGTGATGTTAGACTTTTTCGGTGTTAACTTTGGTGAAAATCGCTTGTTCCTTTTTTTCATTGGATTTTTTTTTGATTATCAATTATCGATACTAATCAAAGACATTCAGACACAAACCTATCTAAGAACACTACTAAGCACATAAGTAAATTTGTGTGAAAAATTTCATAAAAATCGACCCAGCCGTTTAGGAGTTTATAGGGAACGAACTCACACACACACACAAAATTCTTTTTATATAATATTAGAAATATGCTCAGAGAAATCAGTATACAAACACACAAACGTCTCATATACATATGTGTATGTATGTATATGCGTATTTTGTATGTATGTATCTATGTATGTGATTATTCATAGGAATACTCTTCAACCTCCAGAGGAAGTCAACTGGATGGAAATTGCTCAATTTGTATGTCACATCTGCTTCAAGATATGCAAATCTGCGGTGGGAGTGCAGAGTCATCTGAGATGGCATGGACAACAAGATTGGGAGAACTCAATATGACGGCGATCATCTGGAAAGATTCAGCAATCATCATCATGTATGTGTATATAGCATAATCACGTTGACACACCAGTTCTGGTCAGATCACCAAGTTAAGCAACGTTGAGCCTGGCTAATACCAAATGGGTGACCATTTGGGTATTCTAGGCGCTGTATGTGCTCTCCACTTAACTCGGCATTGTTTTCAGTCGTCCTGGAACTCAACTTGCCACTGGTGTGTAACAAAGTCGACTCGGAGAGGTATGGGTGAAGAATGCGCAACTATTGCCACAAAAATTCCAAGCGCAGACACCATTGCAGTGGGGTATTCATAGTCTGTCAAGATTGAAGGAAGGCAACGTGTGTGTGTGTGTGTGTGTGTGTATATATATATATATACACACACACACATACACATGTGTGCATATAGATACGAGCAAACAGTAATTGTAATTTATATATATATATATATATATATATATATATATATATATATATATATGTGTGTGTGTCTGTATGTATATATATAAATAAAGACACATATATATAAATACACACAAACGTGTGTATCTATATATGTGAGATTTTTTTTCTTTTTCTACTTTAGCAAGCAAATGTGATAACAAGTTGTTAAAAACTTGATATTTGGAATATAATCTCCAAACCTTCTGGCTCTGAACCACTGATCTCTATCTCCAGGTGCACCTTAAATATTAGATATGGTGGAGGTGGGATTCTAAGTAGCTGGGAATTTTTATGAATCTGATAATAAAAGCAAAATAACTTATTTTTCTACAATTTCTTTATTTGTTTTTTTTTTTCTCTACTTCTTTTACTCTTTTTTTCTCCATTTCTTTTTTTCATCTCTTTATCCTCTTTCAACTTCATCATCTCCTCCTCCTCCTTCATCTACTTTTATTGTGTCTCCTGATGCTTCTGTTGCGCCTCTTTTTTCTTCTCTTTCGTGTTCCTTTTTGTTTTTTTCCTTTTTTATTTCATTTTGTTTCATTTTCTTATTCTTTTTCATCTTCTCCTTCTCTTTATGAATTGAACCTTTTTTTTTTTTTTTTTTTTTTTTAATAAATGAAAGTAAACAGGCTCCCAGGCAATTCCGGAAAGGGACGGCTAGTAATAATTACAATCACAATCTATATTATAATTGTGCATTTTGGCAAAAAACATTCATTGGGAAACTGAATGCGTCATTGAGGGGTTACTATTACTATTATTAATAAAAATATCACGTATAGACTTTCACTTCATTTAGTACAAACAGCACTTAGGATGATGGGTGTGTCTTAAGAGGGATACCTGCAATTAAATACTATAATATTTATTATAAACACTTATAGTTACAAATATTTATACATTGTTATAAACACTTATGGGCTCTAAAACTACTGTTTTATATTGGATCACTTTTGTTATAAAGAGTTCTTAAGAAGCCGGATGAAGTCTAATTAAAAGTACTAACTATAATGGTTTAATAAAACCTCAATTGCTCTCGTGCTAAACTGAAAGGTCGTTTTGTTTTGCTTTTTTAAATTTTTTTGTTTTTGTTTTTTTAGGTTTAAAACACTCATCTAGCGAGAATCACTATCAACAATTTCCCTACACTTAAACGTAGATTCCATGAACAGGGCTTCTTTCTTAGAACTACTCGCCTGTGAAACTCTATTCCGTTTGCCTGCTTTCCAGCTGACTACAATCTGATTGTCTTCAAGTCCAATGTGAACAAGTTCTTATTGAACCGTCCCCCTAAGTAATCCAAGTTATAAATTTCCCACTCATGTTTACTATGCTAAAATCACGATGATAAATGTATACCCATTAACCCTCATTCTCGAGTGGCTCTAAGGCCTTGATAAGTGGTGACCACCATGTAAAAAAAAAAAAAATTATTTTTTGCTTTCAATGTCTCCTGTCTTTCAGATTTAAGGAATTTGAATTTATCAACAGCAGCTCTGCAGTGAGCTTAACCACATGGTGCAATGGGGCAAAAGGTGGCTGGTTAATGTTAACACACCAAAAACCAAGCTTTTATCATTTCCCACTATCAACAATTTCCCCCACTCTCTATCTGTGCTTAAAATCCAAATGCAAAATCCATGAACAAAGCTTCTTTCCTAGAGCTGCCTGCCCGTGGAACTCTGTTCAGCTGGCCTGCTTTCCAGCTGACTATGCTATGGTCTTCTTCAAGTCCAATGTAAACAAGTTCTTGTTGAGCTGTCCTTATAAATAATCAAACTATATCCAATTTCCACCACTACCGATTACTACACTGTTATTCCAGTGACCACTGTACTCATTAACTCCTATTGAATGGCCTATGGGACTTAATAAGTAGTAACGTTCTTATAAAAAAACAAAAAGCTAAACTAATTTGACTTATAACACCTAATTACAATGTTGTTTGCATATAATTTTAAAAACAGCCTTTAATGTCCATTGTGTATTTATTCCTGAATACTGGATCAGAGTTAGACACAAGGTCGATTTTTAATGTGGGAAAAATCCAGCTCCCCAAAAAGGGGCACACTGGATAGGAACAAAAATTTAAATTGTCTCAGTTATTAAGGATTTCTCCTCCATTGACTGAGGACAGAAAAAGTGAACTGTAGCATTAGAACAAATACTACACTGTGATATTGGCCTGAAGGCAAAAAACCAATACTGAAATTAATGAAATTGTCATTATATGAAAATGTAAAACTTCTAAAATTTATAAATAATTTGTAGCAATCATTATTGGAATGCATGCAACGTTTTATTTTATTTTCGTTTTGAGAAACCAAATTTTTCTTAATTTTATTTCAGTTCAATAAATGTTAGATAATTAATTGTTTTATTTTGTGTTATTGTATTACTTTAGTGCATTTGTTTTGTTTTTAACTAAAAGTTATGCAAAACTTTGATATTTTTAGATTAAGTTGTTTTTTTAATTGTCTCCCACACAAGGAGTTGTTAAAAAATGAAAACAAAAAAAAAATTGTCCAGAAAAAAAAGAAAAGAAAAAGTAATGCACAAGTGCCGATATATTTTATGTCCAAATCATGAAAATTATAAAATATAAATACTACTAAATCGGCTAAAGATACTAAAAATAAAAAGCAAAAATGAAGTTTAAGATAAAGTTCAAGGGAGATAATTGTGTTTCCTTATGCGGTTAATAAATTAAAGTTTGCATTAATTATTTTTAACATGAATTTGGTGCAGTAATGATCCTGTAAGGAAAGATGACTTTTTTTACTCATTTACATACATACAATATGTGCTTTATTTTATTTTCATCTTTTATTTTTAGAAAAAAGTACACTTTACACAAAAAAAACAAATCTCCAGCAAACAATATGCTTGCTTGTTTCTATTATTCAGTTCCTTTTTGGCATTGTATAAAAAGTATTATAGCATTATTAATTCCTAATGGATTAAGAACTATAATACAGCAGCATTTTTTAAAATTGTATTAAAAAATAATTGTAACATCGACTGTACTTAGATCTATCTTTCTCTTTTGCTCCCTTCAGCAAATAGGTCTCCACGTTAACAATGACAGTTTAAATTTAAGAAAATAATAAAAGAAACAAAGAAAAAAGTTTGATGTTAGGTAGGAAAAAACAATTTTACTTTATTTTCGATTATAATTTCAATATTGTTACTCACAAAGATTATAAAATAAAAACGAGGTTCAAGGCTTGGAGCAGGAGTTTCTTAGATTACTCACTTTTTTCAAGACAATTCTGGAACCGGTCCCACTAGTATGTATATGTATATATAAATATGTATGTATGTGTGTTTATATATATATATATATATATATATATATATATATATATATATATATATATATATACTAGGGGAGGGGGGGGGCTTTACCCCCAGTCATAAAATACGCTTAAATATGATAGTTTAATTTGTTCAGATTTCCTGATAATTTTTTAACAAAATCTTAAAACAAATTTTGGATCAATTATACTTGAAGCAACCACTCGGGAATGCTGATCATGCAGTGATAATGGTCGAAATCGCCCTAAACTCTAGATGCAAAACTGAAGAGCCAGTGCTCAAAACAATGAGATATTATAAAAAGGCTGACTGGGAAGCCATCAGAGATCTTATCAGAGATGCCCCATGGGGAAATATTTTTTCTCTTCCTGCTGAACAGTGCGCAAATGAGACCACTAAATGGTTCAAAACAGCAATTGAAGCACATGTTCCCATGCGGAAATTTTATAGCAAGCCTCACTCTCCCCAATGGTTTACTTCTACTTGCGTAACTGGCATTGCTCAAAGGCAGCATGCATACCGCAGATTTAACTGACATAAGTCCAGTTCAAACAGGCAGAAGTATATAGAAGCTAGAAGTAACGTTAAGAAGGAAATAGCGACAGCTAAGAGAGAATTTACTGAAACCACAAAAAAACGCATCGAAGCACAAAAATTAGGAACTCGTGACTTCTGGAAAATCTACAACAGTGTAATAAATAATGGGCAATCAACAATTTCCCCACTAACCAACAATCACAAGGTTGTTTGCTCAGCAACCGACAAGGCTAATATGCTTGCCAGCCGGTTTGCCTCTAACTCCACAATGGACCCTCCCAACAACTCCCTGCCTGACTTTCCTTTGCAGACAGACAACACGCTAGACGATCTAAAAATCACTCCTGCTCAGGTGCATGCTATCATAAAAAACCTTGACACCTCAAAAGCATGTGGACCTGATCTCATCCCAGCTGTGCTATTAAAAAAGTGCTCAGCTGAAGTAGCTCCAGTTCTCTCCAAACTCTACAACAAATGCCTTAATGAATCATGCTTTCCGGGCTGTTGGAAAACTGCTTCTGTGGTACCAGTAGTCAAGATTTCTGGCGAAAGAACTGATCCATCAAATTATCGCCCCATTAGCCTCCTCCCACTTTCCGCCAAAATATTTGAGACCATAATTAACCATGCTCTATTCCGTCACCTTACAGATACTAAACTTCTGACTGACAAACAATATGGATTTAGACAAGCCTGTTCCACCACAGACATCCTCACTGTAATCTCTGAACGTATATACCATTCACTGGACAAAGCGGCGAAGGGCAGAGCAGTAGCTCTTGATATATCTAAAGCTTTTGACAAGGTATGGCATGAGGGTCTCCTCAGGAAAATTAAATCATACAGTATCACTGGTAGAATATTTAACATAATTAAATCCTTCTTAGATAAGAGAAAAATCCAGGTTGTCCTCGACGGTCGTACATCTAAACAATATGATATAAATGCGGGAGTGCCTCAGGGGTCTATCCTTGGGCCTCTATTGTTCCTAATATTTATTAATGACCTCCCTGACAAAACTGCCTCTGAGATGGATATATACACTACACTCTATAACAGGCACGACAGGAAAACAAATGAACACATATCTAAAGAAATGGCAAAAACACTAGAGGATGACCTCCAATCTGTAGTGGAATGGGGACATAAATGGATGGTCATATTCAGTGCTGCCAAGACTAAACTGGTTTCCTTCAATAATTACAAGAAACCTTCTCTGCCACCAATAGCAATGGCCAGTGACTCCCTGTCTGAGAGTACATCTTTCAAACTGCTTGGCCTAACGTTCACAGGAAACATGAGTTGGAACAATCATATTGAAAACATTGCCAGGGCTGCTGCGAAAAAGGTAGGCTCTCTCTACCGTGCTAGAAAACTACTGACACCTGAAAGTATCCTGTACCTCTATAAGGCCACCATTCGCCCATGTATGGAGTATTGTTGTCACATTTGAGCTGGTGCATCTGCTACTAGTCTCTCGCTCCTAGACAAGGTTCAAAAGAGAGTCGCCAATCTGATAGACCCTGAACTGGCATCTAAGCTTCAGCTTCTGTCCCATCGGCGAAACGTTGCATCCCTCTGCCTGTTCTACAAGTATTTTAATGGTGAATGCTCTGACGAACTGAAGACACTTGTGCCCCCACGACGTAAATACCCCCGACAAACCCGACAAGCAGCTAAATCACAGTAGAGATCCCTAGATGCAAGAGAGCCTTTTACTCCAATAGTTTCTTCCCCAGAACCGCTAGACTCTGGAATTCCATTCCAGGTCCCTGCTTCCCCAACTGTACTGATATGCAGAAGTTCAAGTGTAACATGAACCGACATCTTGCTGCCCAAATCCCTACATAGTGCCCCAGTAGTTGCTGCCCCTGATAGTAGCCCCCTACACCAAAGTGGCAATGTGCCTTGTTTGGGGTGAAAATGTAATAATAAAAAAAAAAAAAATTTTAATCCAGAATTAAAAAAACAACCAAAAGGATTCATTTTGGTTTGACAGCTGTTTCTTTTCTTTTTATACCTGGTTAAATTTTAAACAACACACTTGCCTTTGCTGATACATTTTTAACTTTAGAGATTTGTACATAAATAAAATTTGATTAAAAAAGTTACAAGTTTTATTGAAGAAAAATATATAAACAAGCAAAATCAATTTAAACTCTTTATCTACAAGCATAAAATAAAACTTAAAAATACATAAACGTTTTATAATAAACAAACAAAACAAACAAATATATAAAAACACATTACAGAGATGGCAATCCCTATTTACTTGCCTGTCCACAAAGGCAGAGTTAGACACATGATCTGTTTTTAATCTAAAGAATACCCAGTTCACTATAAAGGCACTTCTGTATTGAAAAAAGAAAACAAAACAAAAGCTTATTTACAAAAAAAATAACAACAAAAAAAAGGTACACACTTTTTATTCAACCAAATATATAAACAAACAAAAGCAAGTTTAAGCAAAAAACATTGTAGTGGATTTTGTGCAAATTTATTTACAAGCATAATAAAACAAAAATACTAAAAATACATAAGTTTATTTATAAAACATTTTAAAATAAACAAACAAAATAGACAATTGTAAAAAAAAAATATTGCAGAGATGTCCCTATATACTTGAGTTAGATACAAGGTGAACAAAAATAAATTCAACTTTTTTTCTTTTTTTTTTTTTTCAAAATAATTGCAAATAAATTTTAGTTTTGTGCAAAAAATGGTGTTGTGACAATGACGATTGTGTTGAACTGAATGTAGGATTGGACTATTTAAATAATTTCATTCTCAAACAAAAAGCTTTTATCTTTAATCATTAACGCTCTGATCCTCATCTGGCATCAGTTGAAATGAATGGTTCTCGTCTTGGGGAGGCCTCATATTTTGACAAGCTTCTGGGCTTGACCTTTACTCCTGATCTGAAATGGAACACATACATCAAATCCATTGCCAAGGCCGCTGGAAAAATGATGGGCTCCTTCTATCGATCCAATAGGTATCTCACTGCTGATGCAATTCTCTATCTATATAAGAGTCAGGTACATCCAAGGATGGAGTACTGTTGCCACATCTAGGCAGGAGCTGCTAGAAATGACTTATCTCGCCTTGATAGAGTTCAAAATAGACTTCGTAGCCTCATAGGAGATGTCCTTTTCTCTTCCTTGCAACCACTTTCTCACAGAAGAGATGTTGCAAGTTTGTCTCTGCTTTATCATTATTTTCATGGCAAGTGCTCGACTGAGCTTCAATCTATGGTCCCCCTTCACCAAACTTTCACAAGAAACACTCGTCTAGCTGAAAACACTATCAATAATTCCCCCCACTTTATCTGTGCCTAAACCTAAACATAGATTCCATGAACAAAGTTTCTTTCTTAGAACTGCACGCCTGTGGAACTGTCTTCCATTTTCCTGCTTTCCAGCTGACTACAATATGGTTGTCTTCAAGTCCAACGTAAACAAGTTCTTGATGAGCCATTCCACTTAAGTTAACAAATTTACCAAATTTCCATTACTATCAATTACTATATTGTCCAATTGACTACTGTACACTCTTTAATCCTTATCCTCGAGTGGCCTCTTGGCCTTGATAAGTGGTGATGCCTATGTAAAAAAAAATTGATATCTCTAATCAAAAAGAAAATTTAGTAAAAATCATAATCATTTGATGAAATATTGGATCAATTATGCTTGAGGCACCTCAGAACTTCCGATTATAAACAACACACTTGCCTTTGCAATTGTTTTACAAAACGTTTTGTTTTGTAAACTTATAAATTTATGAAGAAAAAATAATTTTTTAATTAAAAGTTCCAACCAAAATAAATTTTTAAAAAATTGAAATAAGATGCTGTGCATATTCATTTACAAGCATAATAACAAAAATTTTAAATACATAATTTTATTTACAAAACATTTTATAAAGACAAACAAATGAAATAAATGTTTTTATAAAAACAAACAAATGATATAAAATTTGTAAAAAAAAATTATTTTATTTACAAAACATTTTTAATAAACAAAACAAACTAATAAAATAAAATTTTTAAAATACATAATTTTATTTACAAAAAATTTATAATAAACAAAACAAACAAATAAAATAAATTTTAAATACATAATTTTATTTACAAAACATTTCAAATAAACAAACAAAACAAACATCTAAAATAAAAAGAAAAAATTGCAGAGATGATGTCCCTATTTATTGGCTTTCCTACAAGGACAGACTTAGACACAAACTCGGTTTGTAATGTAGAGAAAATATGTACATCTTTCTTGCAAACTCGTTCATAATTTTCCCCAAACAGTTGCAAACAATGTCAACCGAGCACAAAGGTAAATATGAATGTGGTTTCAGAAATTTTATAGTGATGAGGGAATCTTTGAAAGTGAAGAAGGTGAAATACAACCATCTACTCTTGTCCAGGAACAATTTTTGAACAAAAGCTTTTGTGATATAGTGCATATGGGTGCATGGAAAAGTATCAGCAGCAGCAAAGGATGACTGACTGTGAAAAGATTAACGGCAGCAACAGTAGCCAAAAAAAAGACGTATACAAATTAGGAAGGGTGTGTGAAAAGAAAAAGGAAAAAAAAGAGAAAAAATACAGTACGTGCTTGGGGCAGATACAAAGTAGACGATGAACTTGGCCTTTTGGTCAAGATCAAAGTGTAGTATCTGTTCTTCAAATGCTGCACTTCCATTTCTTGTTCTCTTTCGGTGGATGATCAGTCCTTCACGACTGAGACAATTTTTTATTTTTGTACCTTTTCTCCACATTAAAAAACGACCCTGGTGTCTAACTCTGTCCCGTGGTAAATAAGTACAAAGTAGACAATGAAGAAAATTGATGTCTAAAACAAAGGTGAGAAATGGCTGGCTGCAGCCGTAATGGGGTCAAAGAGGAAAAGTGTACATGGTGAAAGACTTTTAAGTGGTGTCCAAACAATTATAACTAGTGTTGGGATGATTAATCGTAAGTTTGGGGGTATCAGAATCGAAAAAATTGATGTCTATTTTCCGATGCCAAAACGGTTCTTTAATTGTCTTTTTTTCTTTTACTTGATTTTGTTTAAAGCAAAATCTTCCATTGCTGGTAATAATAATAAGATAATAATAAATATTTTAAAATATCAGTAAATCTAAAATCTATAAATCATTCTCCACCAGGGTATTTTTACATTTAGGAAAATATCTGCATATTTAACATGTGTTTTTTTTGGGGGGGGGGGTTGTTTTGTTTTTTACAGAAATCGAGGACAATAGCAACTCTATGGTTAAATATTTAGAGATTTATAAAGAATCGGAATCGGGAATTTAGTACGGGATCGGTAATTGTATCGGAACTGGGAAAATTACTGGAATCGTTCCACCACTAATTATAACGGTCATAAAAAAAACTTTTGTTAAAAAGGAAAAAAATGACAGCCCGGGATTTTATTTATTTATTTCCATTTTATTTTTATGAATTACTAAAGTAAAATTTTATTTTTATGAATTACTAAAGTAAAATTTTATTTTTATGAATTACTAAAGTAAAATTTTATTTTTATGAATTACTAGATTAAAGTATAACGGTCACATTACATTTAAAAAAAAATTATTTTAAAAATCTAGAATGACTTCTCTGACCAGTTTTTCAAAGCACATTTTTTTTTTTTTACTTTTACTTTTTCAAATATCCATTATAAATAATTTATTCCTTACAATATAGGCTTTTAGCAAAATGACCTATTCTCTAGTAGAATGGGCTAAAAATGGTTAGATTTAATGCTACTAAGACAAAACTCCTTTGATTTAACAATTATGTTGTCAAGCATAAAACTCAAACTGAAAAACACTTTTTTGGTTTTCAGGCTAGGATGAAAGTGTAATTTATGTTTTGTCCTACTTCAAAGGTGATATAATAATATTGTGCCGTTTATGTCTATGTTGAATGTCCATGAAATTTCACAATTCCTACCAGAGTTTTGGAGAAAGACTGTAATAACAAGATATATTATGAAACTACATGAAAATCCAAAGAATGGAAACATTTTAAGCACAACAGCAATATACAACAAATAAAGCATAAAACTGTGGAATTTCCATGGTTCACGCGAGTAAATATAAATATGTCCGTATGTTTACATACTTTCTCCCTTACAATGTTTTTATCTAAGTATTTTTTTTATTAAGTGGTTAAGTAATTATGAAAGAAACAAAAATAACTCTCAAAATATGAGGAACTTTTACTTGTTTATATAAATGGCTTTAAAACATTTGCTTGCTTCAATATGGTAGAACATTGTATGTTTATATATATATATATATATATATATATATATATATATATATATATATATATATATATGCAAATATGCTTGGCAGCTGTTTTGCTAGAAACGCACTATCTACAAAAAATACATTCAACATTTTTTATCCACTTTAAACTAATATATATATATATATATATATATATATATATATATATATATATATAATGTTTATTTTTTTCTGTTTATCCATCTGGAATGATGTCTGCACTGGATAATTCCATTCAGATTTGTTTGATTATGACAGTTAAACTCTAACTAATATGAACCACACCATATGTCCCCAGAGCTCCAAAGAGATTTTTACATACATCATTAAGTCTTTCCAAATAGTCGCCCATCTAAATAGTGACTACAATTAATGTAATTTCTGTGTGTCAAAATTATATATATATATATGTACAACCATACCATAAATAAAAATACTAATAACGAACAAGATAAATGCAATTGTAGACACCGCACACTTTGCCCAGTCCAAAACAAATGTCTAACAAAAAGCGTAGTCTATCAAGCAACAATATTTGCAAAAGAAAACCCGAATAACAAAAAATATTACATAGGCATGACTTCCTTAGATTTCAAAACCCGATACTATGACCACAAAAGCACATTCAAAAATAAAAAACACCGTATAAAAACAACACTAGCGAATAAATACTGGGAACTCAAAGAAAGCGGACATTCGCCGGTAGTCGAATGGAAAATAATAAGACAAGCTACCACATGCAGACATTTAGACGACCCATGTAAATTATGCCTCCATGAAAAAAATTTTCTATCCTGTACTTTAAAGAACCTCAAAATCTATTAAACTGTAGGCGGGAAATAGCAAACAACTGTGTTCACAAAATAAAACTTACTCTAGGATAGCGATACAAAATAGCTTTAAAACTAACAATAACAATAGAAAACAAACAAATAAATAAATTAAATAAACATGAATATACATAAACGATCACACGCATATGTGTATATATATATATATATATCTATATGTATATATATGTGCATTATTGTGTACGCATAGGTATATTTATATGTATATAAAAAAATTAAAAAAAAAAAAAAAAAAGAAGCAGAACGGCCACCTAAAACCACTAACCTAGCTCTAAAACAGATCCTTTGTTTGATAAAATGCATGCCCATTGGCTGGTAGGAAGGGACGCGGTGGATACTAGAAAGCTGATTGGCCAACTAGTAATCCCCAACATGTATAAAAACAAGAAGCAATGACAGAATTCGCGCATAAGCCTGACGAATCCTATAGTTGGATGAAACGCAGAATATTCAGTGTAGCTTAATCGCCATATATATTTTATAAATTACTATATATATATATATATATATATATATATATATATATATATTGTGATTGTAACATATATATATATATATATAGCACAATTACATTGACACACCGGTTTTCGCCAGATCACCAAAGTTAAGCAACATTGAACCTAGCCAGTGATGGGTGACCATTTGGGAAGGCTGCGCTGAATCATATAAATTTCCAGGTTGGTATCTAGAGGCGCATTAATTCACTGGGAGAGATGCCCCCCCCCCCAGTCTTTGTTAAGACATGCATCTAGGAGAAGGAAACTCTTATGTAAAAACCTGTGGTTTACTGTTTACTCTGTCCCGTGGTAGTCATCTGCATCGACAAAGGTTAGCAGTAATACCAACAAGTGTAGTTGGTTCTACACAAAGCTTTTACCACTATAAACAAATGATCTGTGTGGATTTCTAAACAACTTATTTGTTGTGGCAGAAGCTCATATGTCGAAATTGATGGGAGAGTCCATCATATATATATATATATATATATATATATATATATATATATATATATATATATATAATAATTATGTTATCAAAGAGTAAATCTTTAACAAAGCAAAACTTATCAAGATAAGAAAAGTTCAACACTATCAAGGGGAGCAAAAAACAATAATATTAAATGAAAGATGAGGAATAAAGTTATATATAACTTTATTGTATAATCAGAAAAATAAGGAAAAGTAAAAGGGAAATTTAAGGGAAACTCTCTTTAGGGTATGGTATTTTGAAGCTAAATACTTCTCATCAGAAGAAAAGGGCCACAATTATGCAAATATAGAAAAAAAACTGTCTTAATGACATTTAGAAGTTATATCGATTTTTAACTACTATTTTCCATTTTATCCTATTCCTTCATTTTCATTTCATTTCTAAATGCCATTAAGCTAGTTTTTTTTTTCTATGTTTGCATTTTGTATAATTCTGACCCTTATCCTCTTTTGATGAGAAACATTTAGTTTTGAAATGCCATGGCCTAAAGAGTTTTTTTTTCTTAAATTTTCCCTTAACTTTTCCTTTTTGTTCTGATGATATAATGTAGTTATATATAACTTTTACTCCTCATCTTTCATTTCATATTATATATATATATATATATATATATATATATATATATATATAATATATATATATATATAGAGAGAGAGAGGGAAAAATATTCCAGATTCCATCCAAAAACACTTTATTATCAGACAATTGTTTCTGCCCATACTGATTTCTGTTGTTTACTATTTCACTTCTACAGCTTAATAGCTTTTGGGAATCTTTAAAGTTTAGAAGTTAAAATTTCTCAACCAGACATAATCTCTGTGTCTGTTTTAATGGATTATATTATCCTTTGGTTACTTATTTATTCATGATGTCATAAAAAATTTCCGCCTTTTCGTGATGTCTCCTGCTTGTTTTAGTAAATGAAATCATTCCTTTGTGGTGTCGTAAAGGATCTTCCCAATGTCCTTCACCTGTTTTATTCGATGACATTTTTTTTTTTTTTACATAGGCATCACCACTTATCAAGGCCCAGAGAGCACTCGAGGATAAGGGTTAAGAGTGTACAGTAGTCAACTGGACAATATAGTAAGCATTAGTAATGGAAATTCGGTAAATTTATTAACTTAAGTGGAATGGCTCATCAAGAACTTGTTTATGTTGGACTTGAAGACAACCATATTGTAGTCAGCTGGAAAGCAGGAAAATGGGAGACAGTTCCATAGGCGTGTAGTTCTAAGAAAGAAGCTTTGTTCATGGAATCTATGTTTAGTTTTAGGTACAGATAAAGAATGGGGGGAATTATTGATAGTGTTTTCAGCTAGACGAGTGTTTCTTGTGAAAGTTTGGTGAAGGGGGGGCCATAGATTGAAGCTCAGTCGAGCACTTGCCATGAAAATAACGATAAAGCAGAGATAAACTCGCAACATCTCTTCTGTGAGATAGAGGTTGCAGGGAAAAGAAAAGGACATCTCCTATGAGGCTACAAAGTCTATTTTGAACTCTATCGAGGCTGGACAAGTCTTTTATACTTTTGTGACATCATCCTTTGTGCATGGGACACAAAGCATTATCATAGTATAGAGATGGTGCTATTACATTATTTATATTCACAAAATAAAAGTTCAATGCCATCTGTACAAACACAGAGCTTATATATATATATATATATATATATATATATATATATATATAAATGCGACACTCGCTCTTTGTTTATAAACAGGGCAGTTAGAGCACTGTACAAGTGGTGGACGGATGTTTGTTTAAATAGACATTTAGCGAGATTATTTATGGGCGCTGTTCCCGTGAGTCGATTGGTAGAACTGCTGACTGTCAACATGATGGTTCTAGGTTCAATCCTCGGCTTGGGAGAGGTACTAGTCTAGCGGCACTGGTGCGTTATGATACAACGAAACAGGACTGTATGTCGATGACTACAAATATATATATATATATATATATATATATATATACTAGCCTGGGTGCCCAGCGTTGCCCGGGTATATAGAGAGTATTTTTTGTTGAACAAAAAAAAAAATAATAAAGTGGTAGTAGGCAGGCAGGCTCAAACCTGTACCATGAAGGAGGAAAAGAACGTGGAGAAAAAAACGTGATGTCTTTACTGTTGCATTCATCGCCAAACCAGAAGTGGTGAAGGTTTGAATTAAGGCTAGTTAATTGAATAGAGGGGATGACTTTCGAAAATATTGGCGAAAAAAGCAACCCCTCCTTGTAGAAAAGTGCCCAGTTGAGAGTGAAGGAATTAATGTTTTTAACGAGTTTTTCGATATTTGTCATCCGAAGGGGGGAGCTCCAAAACGACACTGATTTTGTGAAAATCCGTTGCCTCTGACGAAAGTTTCATACATACATACATTTAAACAGACAGGTGTGAGATTTATATTATAGATATATATGTTCTCAGATAATTTGAAAAAAATTTTAGACTGTATTTTCTTTTACAATTGTTTCAAAGCCAATTTATTTTAAAAACTTATATTTTAACAAACAAATTTTAATTCATCATATCCATTTATTTCTTAATTTTTGAGATAGGGATTGATAATTTGGATTACAGTAGAACCCCGGGATATGGCATTAAAAATTAGTCACAAAATACAGTACAGTATATGATACACATGTATATAATCAAATAACATTATAAATAACACCGTAAGGTGGGACAAATACCGTAACCAGGGGCTTAAAACATTGCATTCCACATTGCAACTTGAAAAACCATATCCTAGGGCCACCGTATCCGAGATTATACTGTATTTGGTTTATTTGGATTACTGTTCTCATCTTGAGCATCATTTTCACACCGTTTCGATCGATGTAACTTCCAGCCTTCTTCAGGTGTATCTTGTTGAACTCAAGAATTTTTGTATTGAACTTGGGAATTTGCACAGAATTTTGAACAGAACCCTTTATGGGTGTGGTATACTCTTAGTTCGTCAATCATGATTTCTACCTGGTTATAACTGTTGGAATGAGAACATGTTACCTCTCTGGATTAAATATAGGTTTCCGTTCGAAATTCTGTATAAATTTCTGAGTTTAACAAGGTACACCTGAAGAAGGTCAAGGTTTATATCAGGCAAAACACTGAGAATAGCACTTAGGATGAGAACAATAGTCTGAATACCCGAAATAATACACAAGTATTGTTCAAACAATTACAGAAAAGAAAAAATCAATTTTCCTGCCAGTTATTGATAAAATTACAACTTGTCTACAATTTAGTGTATACAATGAATTGTTTGCAATAGGTATTGTTTCAAGACAGTAAATAATCTCAAAATGGTTGATTTGCTATTTTTGTGACTTTCAAGGGCCGATCACTAGTCAACAACAAAATTGTTGCCTGCATTTTTTTTCATCTAATTTAAGATGAATCTGATGACTGAACCCAAAAATCACATTGCTTTTGCTCAATCAATTCGAGTTTTTGAATTATAGCCACATGTCTTTTTTTTTTTTTTTTACGTTTTTGTTCACATGTATGCATGTTTGGAGCATTTTAGAAGAAGTTGATGGGCTAAAATGTCATGTCGAATAATTGTTTTTATTGGAAATGATTATTTTGATGACAAGAAGTATTCAGGTCGACAGTTCTGAGTGATTATGTCAAAAAGGGATCAGTTTGAATCAGTTTGAAGTTATAACATCTCGAAATCTTCCCAGAATTGTTGCTCAGCATACACAAAGAAGTATTGGCTTTTGCAGGAGGAATTGGTGCCTTGCAAAGAAAGGAACATCATTAGCGACCTTCTGGTGAACAGAGACAGAATACTCTTTCCACTGCTGCACATCAAGCTCGACTTAACCAAGCAGTTCACCAAGCATCTGGACAAGGATTGTGACTGCTTCACTTACTTGTGCTAGGCTTTTCCAGGATTAACCATGGAGAAGTTGAAAGCTGGCATCTTTGACTGTCCTCAGATTTGGCAACTCATCAGAGATCCAGATTTCAAAAACTCAGTGAACAAAATGGAACTGGAATGTAGAAGGCATTTGTTCTGGTAGTAAAGAACTTTCTCGGCAACAATAAGGCCAGAAACTACACAGAACTTGTCAGCAACATGCTGACTGCTTCCAGAAACCTGGACTGCAACATGAGGATGAAGATGCACAACCTATTTTCACATATGGACTGGTTTCCCGAGAACCTGGGTCCAATGAGTAATGGGCAGGGGAAGAGATTCCATCAGGACCAGAAATAGATGGAGACCAGGTATTAATGTCACTGGGATACAGTTATGATAGCTGACTACTGTTAGAATCTGAAGAGACCTTTCTGCCGCTGAGCATTCTAGGAATTCGAAGAAATGGAAGTTCAAGACCTGAAGTTTGAACAATGGTGAAGCAACATGCAATTTACGTGTACTATCCTTTTATCAATTCACAACATTTAGTTTTTGTAATTGATGTTGCTATCAGGTAATCAATATATGTTGTTGCCAAAACATTTTTTGCTCTTAAAAACATATTTAGGATGATATGTGTTGAAAAAAATCAGCTGATAATGCCACAAAAATGTAATCGATTTTGTCGCACGATCTGATTTTTTTTTTTTTTTCAAATACAACATGCTGGCACATTTATAAGTGTTTTTTACTTATATTATTCTTTTTCTTTTTTTTTTTCTTAATTTTATTATGATTTTGTTCAAGATAGGGATAGGGCATCCTACCTGGCGAATATATCTGGTGAACCAAGTGCAAGAGAGATTCAAACAATTAAAGGGACGGTTAGAATCTTAAAAAGAGCTCTCGATGGGAATATTTGAGTTAGTAGGTGAATGTTAGGCATTCGGTAAGATGCCCCATTCCCAAACTGAACAAACTGATAAGAAAATTAAAAACAAAAACAAAAAATCTAGAAGAGTCCATATAGTGCAAAATAGGGTAGATTACCATCACACTATAACAGACATGTGTTATTCTCATTGTCATTAGTATCTATACTAATAATAAAATTCTAAATGTTTATTTATGTGTGTGTGTGCATATATTTCAATAAAACTTTTGAACGGATGCACCGAATTAAAAACTTATTTTTTCCCCTGAAAGGTGTAAGTCTCTAGATTGTCCTTATCAATATATGTTTTTTAATGAACAACACCGAGTCACACAAAAAGCCCGAAATAAGGATTTTGATGCCGTTTCGTTTTTGCCGAAAAAGTTAACTGCCCATGTCAATGTATACAGTCTATATACAGTCGCGGTAACATCTTTCGGCCTACGGACAGGACTTGTGGTGCAATGGATAACGCGTCTGACTATGGATCAGAAAATTCCAGGTTCGAATCCTGGCAAGTTCATAATAATTTTAACCATCATTTTATCAAACGTTTACTCATTATCTACTTAGAGTATTTTTGCTTTTTCAGTGATTTTGTTTTGTGCACATGAGAATTTCCCATACTCCGAGTTCACAGGGTAAGCGTTGATGGTAAGACGATGTTGAATATACTCGATTTTGTGTTTGACTCGGCGTTGTGTGTGCCGACACGGCACAGCCGCTAGTTTGTAATATAATTTTTCATAACCTGATATGACACACCAGAGATATTTAGGGTGTTTCATGTTAATTTGGGTGAATTCTGTGCAGTGTTTTTTTTTTTTTTTATTTAATATTTTTTTATCTCTCTCTCCCCCTCCCTTCCCTCTTCCTCACATCGCAATTATAATTTTGACTTAAAAGAATTTGTTAATATTTGATTTATTTATACAAAGAAATCGAATATAGTTTTGATTCCATACTTGACAAAGACGGTCCAACTAGCAAGTATATATGCCCTGAAGCCAAAAACATAAGTTCATAACATATGTGTTTGATATTCCATAGAAACTTCCTTCTTCGCTGTGTGTTTGATATTCCTTAGAAACTTCCTCCTTCGCTTTGGAAGAAGCCGGTTCAACCCACTTAGGGTGAAGTCAGCTAGCAAAAACAAAAAAACGACTATCCATCTACTTGTCTCCCCACAAGGGCAGAGTTAGGCACAAGGCCAGTTTTTAATGTGAAGAAAATCCAAGGTACTTATGTATTTGGTACTACGCTAAAATAATAATGTTATTTCGAAAACAATTCTTAACATCCAGAGGGAAAGCTGTTTTGTAACTATTCTGTGCTTCCACTGTACAATTTAATAATAAAAAAAAAGATATTGTGAAACTTGAATTTAACCTGAAAAAATATTTAAAAATAGCGGGGTACCAAAAATATATAAGCACCAAATCCAAGAACTCTTATGTGTTCTTTCAATGTGACTAAACCAACCAAGTCTCCTGCTTTGCACACATCTCCTTATACTATCCAGATTTTATCTTCCACTGAGGTTACCAGATCTAAGTTAGTCTTTAAGACTCACCAAAAAAGAGGCACTTTGGATTGGAGGGGAAAAAAATTAATTTTCTCAAGCTAGAAGGATTTCTTCCTCATGAATATAGGACAGAAAATGTGAATTATTGTATCAGAACAGATGCTATACTTTGCTTCTAGCCAAAAGACTAAGGAACTGAGCGAAAAGTGGAATTTCAGCTCACAGGATCGTAAAGAAAAACAAATGTTTACATTGTGTAAAGTTTTAGAAAGGAATATGTTTTTTGTTTGTTGTCTTTTGTTGTTGTTGTTGTTGTTGTTGTTGTTGACCCTTTGTGAATTGATGCTGGTATTAAGTACAAATTACATTATCAAGGGACCTTAAAAAAACACATTTAGCCATCTGTAATGCAGGGAGGGGGGAGCGGGGGTAAGAGCAGACAAAGTATGCAAGCATCACCCTCCCTTCCCCAAAATGTGGCGCTCAAATGATAGATGAGAAAAACTTATCCTAAATATTATAGCAAACTCAGGGAGGGTGGGGTGAATCCCTTGATAAAGACCCAATGTATAGGATCTCTTTTTTTTTTTTTTTTTTTTTCTGTCTTGAATGTTTGGGATTTTGGGATTAGGCCCTCGGAGATCTTAAATCTTTCATCGGTAGATTATTTTTACATTTCTTTATCTAGAAAACTTCAAGTAATTCCTTTTCTCTCTTTCATCTTTTCCTCACATCTCTCTCCTTCTTAAGTCTTTAACTTTGATTCTTTAATGTCACTTTCTTTCTCTCTCTCTCTCTCTCTCTCTCTCTCTCTCTCTCTCTATATATATATATATATATATATATATATATATATATATATCCCTACATACAAGAGAAAAAGATCTATAGAGTCAAAGGTGACTAGGTTTGAATCCTTCAACTGCCAGTAACTATTACTTCCTACACTGATGCTTGCACTAGTATCTATAAGTAAAAATAATATTTATTCATAAAAATATGATAACACCCTTTCAACTAGCATTGGGTCTCTTTAAGAGAGTTATAATTAGCTGTCTACCTTAACGTAATGCAATGTTCTGGCATTTGTCATTAAACTCTATCTGACTTTTTTCTCTATTTAACATTATACATAGAACTTAATTGTTTTTCTTTTTCTCTGATAATTCTTAGTAGCCAAGGGATTGAATTCCAGGCTGCAGTCAAAAGTGATTTTGTGACTGAGTTTGAATCCTTCGACTGGCCATAATTATCACTTCCTACACTGATGTTTGCATAAGCCTGAAAAACTAGTCTCTATAAGTAAAAATATAATTAACATTTATCAGGGTTCTATGGACAACTTAAAATTTAGTTGACCTTTGACAACTAAATATTTTCGTTTACTGGCCAAATAGAAAAGTTATTAGCCAAACTCATGCAATGTTATTTCACTTTAATGTTATGAATATGACAATTCCAGGTAAAGTTTTGTTTTATTTTCTGATTCTCTAAAATAATGCAGATGAAATTTATGGGAGGAAATTAAGGAATTTCAAGAACAATTACATTCAGTGATATTGTTACCTGGCAAATATCACTCGGAATAATTCAGTCAACTGACAAGATGCATGTTTGAAGATCGCATCAGTTTCAATATTAGTTACTAGACTTGAAACAACAGCCTCATGAAAACATTACATTCACTTCAATCTTTAACTGTCAAACTTTGAAAGGTGTCATTTAGAAATATCCAGTAAACTTTCTGACGAAATTTAAATGCAAATTTGAAGTCTTCAAGATATCATCAGTTTCGATATTACAAAGTCTGACAGTCACTGGACAGACAAGTTGCTCCATACATCACTCTTTATTCTCTTCTGCGCAGAAAAGGCTATCACACTCTGCAGAGCTGATTGAAAGAATGAATATTATTCCTACAAGATGACATTACATAAGGCAGTTTTGTATGAGTCCTTGTACCTTTATATGGCCACGATTCGCCCATGTATAGATTATGTTGTCACATTTGGGCTGCTGCATCTGCTACTAGTCTCTCCCTCCTGGACAGGGTCCAAAAGAGAGTCGCCAACCTGATAGGTCCTGAACTGTCATCTAAGCTTCAACCTCTGTCCCATCGACAAAATGTTGCATCCCTCTCCTTGTTCTACATGTATTTTAATGGCGAATGCTCTGACGAATTACAAGCACTTGTATCAACGTAAATACCTCCGACAAACCTGGCAAGCAGCTAAATCCAACCCCTGCACAGTAGAGATCCCTAGACGTAAGAAAGCCTTCTATTCCAATAGTTTCTTCCCCAGAACTGCTAGACTTTGGAACTCCCTTCCGAGTTCTTGTTTTCCCAACTGAACTAACATGCAGAAGTTCAAGTGCAATGTGAACAGACATCTTCCTACTCATCTCCCTTCATAATGTCCCTGCAACAAGTAGCCCCCTACTTCAAAGTGGTACTGTGCCTTGTTTGGGGTGAAAATTGAATAATAATAAAAAAAAAAAGTTCTCTTTTGCATTCTGACCATGTGTCATAATTGAATACGTTAATGAAGCTTTTAACCACACTTTGAGCGTCTACACTTTTATTTGTTCCCAATAAATTTTGAAACCTCGACTCAAGTTCTTTGATTGTAATTTCAACATGTTTCTGTAGTTTTTCTTTGATTTCACAAAAAAAAAAAAACTTGAACTTTTAGATCACCCTGCAAATTTTCAGACTTCTTCTCCAATACACAGTATAACCTTTTCATACATTCCTGGGGAATGTATGAAAAGTTGATACTCTCTTCAATGCATAGTATCAAATTTTCATACATTCCTCCAGGAATGTACTCCTCTTTCATACTTGAACCAGTTTCCATGCAATCCTTAATTGATGCAACTGCTACATTAAAAGTCAAATTGTTTGATACAGTCAAAATTTTATGATGCATGTAATTGTCAAAGAACAAAGATGTCATATTGGAAAAATCACATGAATTGATCAAGTAGTTTTTTTGTTTTTTTTTAATAAGAAAATCAAATTTTATAAAAAAAAAGTAGGAGAGGACTGAGGATGGACATATTGGTTTAGAATGTGTTAAAATTCAAAGGCCGGCAACTCCATTTGAATATCAATATTTATTGTCCAAGCTATTTTATTTTAATTTTTCATTATTAATCGTTAAACATCGTTAAATTTGATTTTCTTATTAAAAAAAAATACTTGATCAATTTATGTGAATTTTTGAACATGACATTTTCGTTCCGCGATGAGTACGTACTTCATAAAGATTTTCTGTATGTTTTTTTTTAAATAAGTGTAATTCTAAATATGCACCGGATTTTATGTTGAGACTTGAAGATATTAAAGTTCAAATTTCTGCAGATGTTTTTTAAACAACCTTCGTTAAAAAAAAAAGAGTATATTGTTATATTAAACCTTTAATTGTATAAATAATTTGATTTTTCTCGTTTTATTAAAGAAATAAAGGTTGAGAAGACATTTTTCACTCAGAAATGAGCTTTGGAAGATTGTCAGGGAAAAATGCAAATAAGCGTTTTGTTATTTCTTGTCGCCCCTTGGAAAAATCACTTGCAAATGCGGCTGTTTCACTCACAATGTAAAGCCCTGTTTGAGTTCTGAAGTGTTGAAATTTAAGTTTTAAACTGTCGAATACTGTTTCGTGCACAAAAAAAAAAAAAATCTGTCATTCTTTTTTCCCTTTGACATGCGAGGTAACTGTATGAAAAAAATAATCTGTTGTTCTTTTTCCCACTGACACGCGAAGTACATTTTAAACCCCCGTCTAGCTGAAATCACCGTCATTAATTTTCCCCACTCTTTATCTATGCCTAAATCAAAACGTAGATTCCATGAACAAAGCTTCTTTTTTATAAGTGCACGCCTGTGAAACTCTCTTCCGTTTGCCTGTTTCCCACCTGACTACAACTTGGATGTCTTCAAGTCCAACATAAACAAATTCCCGATGAACTGCTCCCTTAAGAAAGACACTTCATCAAATCTTCATTACTAACGATTACTACAATACTATCCCATTGATTACTGTACATGCAATAACCCTTATCCCCGAGTGATAAATGGTGACCTCCATGTAAAAAAAAAAAAAAATACATACAAAACGATGCAAAAAAAATCTCCTCAATCAAATAAATAAAGGCTTTTTATATGCTCAAATTCGACATATGCAAATTAAGACGTGATTGAATTTGAGCATATGTTGCTTTTTCATATCCTATCAGTCAGTTTCGAGTTTTGAGCATCACACATGCCATCCTTAACCACTTGTTTCCGTGACTGTTGCCACAGGTTCATTGAATAGCAAGGATAGTTCCTGGTTGTTTCTCTCGCAATCTGCCTTCCCCATTTGGTGGGTCAATGTTTGAACATTCTGATTTAGTGTAAAAAAAAAAAAAAATTGCCATAGCCACGAACATTTTCAAATGTCCTATAGGACTAGGAAAATATGTCTCCAAAAACAATACATATATCGGCATGACTAGGACTAGTATTTCTCGCTGGCTTACATGTCACCTGTTTTCCCCAAACAGCTCCAGCTACCAACATCTAGTAACACATGACACCTCCAAAATTGAATTTAGAATATATTAATAAAAAATATTGCCATTTTAGCCATCTCACCTTATAACCTGAACCTCCCAATCATAGAACCCTTACTCATTTGCATAAACAATATGAGGGAGAGGGTATGCTTAAGTGCTTTTAAGCGATTTCAATTGATTTTTTCCAATAAATTCACTAAACACAATTTTTTTAATTCATCACTCATCTGAAGATGACTCAGTTTCAATGTTCACGACTTTCGGTTTTGCGATGGATGCATCGGCAGAGAAATCATGTTTTTTTTCCAACTTCTTTCCTCCTTTGTGTTACGGGTTCGAGCCTGTCTGCCTACTACCCCTTTATTTTAACACCTCTCTTCCCCCAAACTGCCTACTATTTTGATTCTACTAGTTGAGTAGTTGAAAATCAGAAGTTGTGAATTTTGAAATTGAGGCTAGTCAGTCGAAAATAGATGTCACTTGCAAAAATGTTAGTGGAAGAACCAACTCTTCCTTGTAGAAAACTGGCGAGTTGATGGTGAAAGAATTGATGTTTTTAGTCAATTTTTCGATATTTGTTGTCCGAGACATTGAGCTTTAAAACGATACCAATCTCGTGAGGATCCGTTGCGTATGTTGAAAGTTTTTGGCAGACATACAAACACACACACATATTTTGCCCTTTTATATATATAGACTGGGGGGGGTACCCGGCGTTGCCCGGATGTTTGTAGGTGTGTATATGGGGGGGAGGGGTTAAATAATAACCCTGCAATGATGTTAAAAAAATCGGAAAAACCAAAACCCAAACAAAAAAACAGCGAAAAAAAACGCTGTATGTATAGGAGGGGTGGGGTAAACTAAAGAATAAGCGAAGTAAAAAAAAAAATGTTGCCCGAGTGTTTAAAGATGTAAAAGGAAAAAAAAATAGTTTTGGTCGGGAGGCGGGATTGAACCCGGAAGCCTTGAGGCGGAGGTGAAACAAATGCCAACCACTTAACCGTCTAGGCCAGGAGTAAGAGGAATTTATTAGAGTGTCAAAATAAGGCTTATAAAGCGAGTGAAAGAGGTTTGATTGACAGATAGCCGCTAAATGATGTCATCAAGGGAGCGTTACAAAATGACGTAGCAGTATTTTATTTAATGCGGGACAGCTTTTTGGGGTTTGTTACTTTGTTTCAATTCGGGGCAGTTTTCGCTTCCCCAAGATGATGGTTCCCCAAGGTGATGGTGGGGGGGGGGAAACCGGCTCCTCAAATGAAAGGGGATTAGCAATTGTTTGATATAAGGAGTTTAGCCCCAAATTGATCAAAGCTGATTGCTTGTGGACGTTCCTGGCGCGATGCCAAGAACACCGTGTTAGCTTTGAATTAGTTTTGCTTTTTATACAAAAAAGGCGAATCAACATGTGAGAAGCCAAAATAGCAATAATTTTGTAAAAGTCGCTGTAAGTAAATCTAGACGCTACACGCATTGCCAAATCCTAAATATTATTATCTAGGGCCTATATAAACAGTTGTAAGCGATAGTAACGACCCCGGGAGCATGTGCGAAAGAAGCCTTTGCGAGGCATACATGAAATAGTCACACACATTTTGCCTTTTATATATATAAATTTAAATTTAAAAATAAAAAAAAAGGACATCTCACACCACGATTCGAACCCAAAACCTTTAGATAATGAGGCCGCGCTCTAAGCAAATGAGCTAAGATGACGTCACCAAAATTGTGGCAGTTTTTCAAATCTTTAAACTAAATCAGGTTACGATGCCGTTTGCGCATGTGTAGAACTGAACTCGTCATGAGAGGACGGTTTTTGCTGACCCCCCCCCCCCCCTGTAGTAAACTGCTGATTTCAGGGTGAAGAAATTAACGTTTTTGACCAATTTTTCGATATTTGTCGGGCGAAGGTTGGAAGTTTAAAATGATACAGATCTGGCAAAAATCCATGACCCGTGTGGAAAGTTTTTGCAAGACATACAAACACACATACATACATACAAAGAAACACACATACATACATACGAACACACATTTTCGCTTTTATATATATAGATTTAAATTTAAGATAGTTGGACGTAAACCAGATAAAAATTATCATATTTCTAAGAGTGGAAATTAAAAAACTTTCATAACACTTTATAGATAAGCAAAGGATTAAATAATAAGTTTTTTTATATTCTGTAATTGACAGTTTAAAGACGACATAATTACTCAAATCAGCTTGCCTAGTCGTTGAGACAATATAAATAGTTTTTATAATTTTATACAATATAAACCTTTTTATTTTTAATTTCAAACAATATAAACAGAATTTTTTTAAACAAATATTGTTCATGGATGCTTTTGATTATACAGGGAAAGACAGCACAGTTCAAGCGTCCAAATTTTTTAAAAGGATTATTTTGATTGTATTTTCATTGCAAGTTGGAATCGTTTTCAAACAAAAAAAAAACAAAACATGTTTTTCTAATTTAAAAAAAACTACTTTATCAATTTGCATATTAAAAAAAAAAATATTTGGCATTTTTTTACGCTCTAACCCAGCATAGTTTACCTCCTAAAAAGAAATCCAAGTCAAATCAAATTTTCTTTTGGCTAATACGTTTCAACGGACTTTGAAGATGATATAAAAGAAGGAATTTTTTTTAAATAATAAAAATTTAACATTTTAGAGTTGAGGATCACTTTCCTATATAAATTTAATGTAAAATGGGCACCCACTTCTTAGCCACGTACGAGCAAACGAGATTTGTAATTGTTAGCATTTTTTCAAGTTTGGTGGCGGAGGTGGGGGTCATAAGTTCCAAACATTTTAAAAATACGTAGAAACACTTCAAAGACTGGGGAGGGATTTTTTTAAACAAGATTTGCTTTGAAAAGGTCCCACCGTTAAATATTACTTAATTAAATATTATTACCCGATATTTTAAGGCTGTTAACACACACACACACACACACACACACACACTAAACTAGGTTGGCCGGGCACCAAGGCTAGTATTATTATAAAGTTTACCGAAAGTAAACACAAGGTCCACTTTCTATTTTCCTAAAAGAGAATTGAGAAAGCAAACAGCAAATTAAACAACCATCTGCATTTAATTTATGTCCCATAATGAGCCGCTTTTTTCTTTTCTTTCTTTTTTCTATTTTTAAACTTTCCAGTGTGAGACGTTTTCAATTTTTCTTATTAATTTCACTGATTCAGACATCATTTTATATAAAACTTGTAGTAACAGAAAAGCAGAAGCCTTTTCAGAATCTTGTTAACTTGATACGTGTTCATTGAACCGAGAAATGCTGGTACTGAATCTTACTTGCCGTGTACATTGATGAGTAAAAGGTGATTATGGCCGGCAGGATTACTGGATCGCAACCTGATGAGATTCATTGTCTACTTATGCTTGGTTATAAGTGGACATGGCGAGTGCAGCTAAACAATTCGTTTAAGTGTTTTTATGCGCAGGATAACAGATTTTCACATCTCCTTGATAACAATTCAAAACAGCTTTGAGCTGCTCAACTGCTGGAGTAGTTCATGGGCAGATCAAGCCAGAAATGTGTGTGCATGGGTAGAGGGTAAGACTCTATCCAAACTGATAACAAACTTTATCTATTCATAAATATATCAACAACTCTAACTTATATATATACTAGCCTGGGTACCTGGCATTGCCCAGGTGTTTGTAGGTATGTGTTGAGCATAAAAAAAGTGGTAGTAGGCAAGCAGGCTCGAACCCAAACCGCGAAGGAGGAAAAGAATGTGAAAAAAAAGGTGACGTCTATGCTGTTGCGCCCATCGCAAAACCGGAAGTGATGTAGGTTTAAATTAAGGCTAGCCAATCGAAAAGAGAGGATGGCTTTCTAAAATATTAATGTAAATACTGAAAATCTATACGTAAAATATTATATCTACTTATAAAAAGGTAACTGTATTTTTTCCGAAGAATTTATATGTCTCTGAAGATTTGTTTGAATTTCTACGATTCAATAAAACATGTGTAAGATGTAACATATCAGCAATAAAACAGTATAAATGTGAAATAAATAAATCTGTGGCTTTTGAAAGTTTACTAATATATATATATATATATATATATATATATATATATATATTTGTGAACTAATTTTAATATGGCTACAGATCATTTGTTTTTTTAAGCATAATTGATTAAAAAAATAAAACAACTGAATGGACTAGCTATCTGGTTTCGATCATCGCTCAATAGAGCTAAAGGTTAGTATTACAAAAAATATGATAGAATGGAGATTATAATAAGCGCAAGAGGGGGGGGATCAAATAGAAACCACATCAAGTACAAAAAGATTTTCCTTTTTGTTTTTTTGCAAAGCGAAGGTTCCGAAGACTTAATATAAAGGGTTATTAGAATCTTCCGTCTTTATATAGCCATGTATATATATATATATATATATATATATATATAACTAGCCTGGGTGCCCGGCGTTGCCCTGGTGTTTGTAGGTGTGTGTTGAGCAAAAAAAAAAAAAGTGGTAGTAGGCAGGCAGGCTTGAACCCATACCGGGAAGGAGGAAAAGAATGTGAAAAAAAAAACATGATGTCTTTGCTGTTGCGCCTACATCGAAACTGGAAGTGATGAAGATTTAAATTAAGGCTAGTCAATCAAAAAGAAGGGATGACTTTCGAAAATATCGGCGACAAAAACGACCCCTTTTTGTAGAAAAGTGCCCAGTTGAGGGTGAATGAATTAATGTTTTTGGCCAATATTTCGATATTTGTCGTCCAAAGGGTCGAGCTTCAAAACGATACTGATCTCGTGAAAATTTGTCGCCTCTGTCGAAAGTTTTAGGCAGACATACAAACATGATGATGGCAGCAACTCATTCTCGAGTATTTTCTTTTTCTTTTTTTTTAGATAGGCATCACCACTTATCAAGGCCAAGAGTCCACTCGAGGATAAGAGTTAAGAGTGTACAGTAGTCAACTGGACAATATAGTAATTGTTAGTAATGAAAATTCAGTAAATTTGTTAACAAGTAGGACGGCTCATCAAGAACTTGTTTACGTTAGACTTGAAGACAACCATATTGTAGTCAGCTGGAAAGCAGGAAAACGGAAGACAGTTCCACCGGCATGCAGTTCTAAGAAAGCTTTGTTCATGGAATCTACGTTTAGGTTTAGGCACAGATAAAGAGTGGGGGGAATTATTGATAATGTTTTCAGCTGGACGAGTGTTTCTTGTGAAAGTTTGGCGAGGGGGGACCATAAACTGAAGCTCAGTCGAACACTTTCCATGAAAATAACGATACATCAAAGACAAACTTGCAACATCTCTTCTGTGAGATAGAGGTTGTAGGGAAGAGAAAAGGACATCTCCTACGAGACTATTAAGTCTATTTTGAACTCTATCAAGGCAGGACAAGTCCTTTCTAGCAGCTCCTGCACAGATGTGGCAACAGTATTCCATCCTTGGACATACCTTACTCTTATATAGATAGAGAATTGCATCAGCAGTGAGATATCTACTGGATCGATAGAAGAATCCCACCATTTTTCCAGTGGCCTTGGCAACAGATTTCATGTACGTGTTCCATTTAAGATCAGGAGTAAAGGTCAAGCCCAGAAGCTTGTCAAAACTTGAGGTCTCCTCAAGACGAGAGCCATTCATTTTAATTGATGCCAGATGGGGATCAGAACGTTGATAATGTAAAGATAGAAGCTTGGTTTTAGATGTATTAAAAGTAATCAGCCACTCCTTTCCCCATTGTACCACGTGCTCAAGATCAGAGGAGAGAGAATCGGAGAGAACTTGGTCATTTACTGACTTAGATGTGCTACCATAAATGGTAGTGTCATCAGCATAAATGTCTACAAATGATGTAAGGATGTGATTTGGAAGATCATTAATGTAGATCAGGAAAAGAGTTGGGCCCAGGATGGACCCCTGAGGGACTCCAGCATTAATACTGTGAGCTTCTCATTTTTGGCCATCAACTACTACTCTTATGAACCTGTCAGAGAGAAATGATTTAATAATTGAGAAGACATTTCCAGCTAGAGATCTTGTGAAGTAAACCTTCATGCCATACCCTATCAAAGGCCTTAGATATGTCGAGCAATTGCCCTAGAAAGGTAGCCTCCGTCGAGAGATTCATTAATCCTATAAGGTATAACTGTAAGCACATCTGCTGTAGATCTAGCAGAATGGAAACCATATTGTGTGTCACTAAGTTTGCTGAGATGGTTGATTACTTCTCTATTTAACACAGATTCCAGCAACTTACTCATGATGCACAGTAGACTTATTGCCCTGTACTGGGAGGGGGATGAGCGATCACCTGAATTCTTTAATACAGAGCATACTGATGAGATTTTCCAGGGTGATGAGAAGCAATTCTCCTTAAGACAACGTTTAAACAGGTTTGTAAGTATGGGCGCTAGTTCTGGTTGAAGGTTTTTGAGTACTATAATTGGAATACCGTCAGGGCTGGTTGCTTTACTGGAATCAAGGTTTTTGATTAGCTTGGCAACATCACGTACAGATATATGTATATCACATAGCGTGTTTTCTGATACAGGAGGAAATATTGGGGGTTGGCAGCCCTGGTCGCAAAGGGTAGAATTAGCTGCAAAGTTCTTGGCAAAGAGTTTGGCTTTGTCTGATGCTGATGAGATTACCTTAGGTCCATTGAAAATAGTTGGAATAAAGCACACGCTTCTGTTCAGGATTCTGTTTGCTATTTGCCAAAACTGGTGGGACCCAAGCCGCTGCTCAGCTACTTTGGACTTGACGGACTGAGCATGCAACTCTCTTGCGTTTACTTAATATATCTCTGGCTCAAATGACGCAAACATGAGCGCAACTAGCAACACGTTCCAGATGGTCACTTCTGTGAACTTTCTATAGTCCTGCACATTCACTGATGACCAGGTCCAAGCTGTGGTGCCCCGAACATCTACCAGGCCAGACTCTGGAAGTTCCAGAGCCCTTATTGCCATTGACACGCATATTTACATCAGTCCTTATTGAATGTCTGTTTGGCATTTAGGCTAAAGCCAACCTTTTTGTTATCGAGATACACACTGATTGGAAAATGCGTATTCCATCGCATATCAAGTAATGCCTGTGCTTGAAGCTTTTTATAGTGAGGAAAGACTTTGCACTGAGACAATATGAATACCACTCTCTAAATAACTGCCACATTGAACCAAAAAGAAGAGCAAGTCAACATCATTGGAAGCAGCAGTTGCCGCAGGTTTTATATCAGGGTTTTCCTTCTCCTAGAGAGGTTGCCTTCACCACAGCTTATGGGAGCCCTCTCCACTCACCATGCCATTTGATCCATGACTGGGACTTAGGTTGCTGGGCACCAGAGCATAATCCACATGCCAGTGGGTCATGTATGCCGCAGCTGACAGGGCCTAAGCTCCTCTAGAGGTTTCTGTCAGGGTTACCTCACCCTTAGCCTTTGGTTAAAAAAACCTTGGCCCACAAGGCAGTGGAGGTCCAGTTATATGGCGCAGGACACTCGCCGTTCATCAGAACCCTGTCAGCATGGCAGTGGTCATGACGTGCAAGTGGGGTTGATTTGTCTGGGAGAGGCACAGTATAACACTAAGACATTTGTGTGCTTTTAACACACGTCTACACCAAACCTTGACCACCAACTTAACTTGACTACATACATATATACATGATGATTGCAACGTCTTGTCAGACGAGTGCCACTCCCTCAGACACTTAAGTCCATGAGCTCAAAAATGACTTCCATCGCCACAGGACCATTTTAATAGACAAATGGCTGAGGGGGTATCTATACACAGATGATGTTACAGAGTCTTAGCTTTGTATGGCAGCTAAGTCTCTCTCTCGGTTCAAAATGTTGAGATCCAGCAACAAGCAAGAGCAAGACAGCCAGCAACAAATTAAACTGCAGATCAGCTTTATGAGGGTACTGGTCTCCTGGTTTTTTTATATCAGAGATTTGCTTCTCCTAGAAAGGTTGCCTTCACCACGGCTTATGGGAGCCCTCTCCACCCCAACACACATATACACACACAAATATACATGGTGCTAGTTGGCCGTTCACCCAGAAAAAGGGTTCATTTGCCCTTTGGAAGGTCTTGTTTTTAATCCTTCAGGGAGACTAGCCACCCTCCTCACCAAACAAGTCTGGTGGAGGAACCAGTTTAGTCGCCGGTGACCCGATCATGAGGCAGCTAGTACTGGGTTACATGGTAACAGTAGCACATGACATGACCTGACATACATACATACATACATACATGCATACATGATGATTGCAACGTCTTGTCAGACGAATGCCACTCCCTCAGACACACATACATACATTTAAACAGACAGGTGAGATTTATATTATAGATTATGTGTGTAGAATAGCTGCTATTAATTTGAATAAAAAGATACAAGGTGTGAAATTGATGCATAGGATCGCAGACTTAACGCAAACATTATCATCAGTCATCATCAGTTCAGTTTAATGGACATTTTTACATACTGCCATTTGTTGGATGCCTTTTAGAAATTACAAGCTTTCAATAAGTTTCCACACTTCTTTTGTATGGGCATTTTTATTGATAGTACAACACATGAAACTCTAGTCCCCCTTCAAAGTTATCTCCCCCAGCTGTAATGCACTTGTTGTACCATTCCAACAACTTCTGGAAGGCCCCATGGAAGTCCGATTGTACAAGCGTGTCAATGACCCTTGTCACAACCTCTTTCATCTCCTCAATTTTCTCATAACGACAGGCCCTAAGGTTTTCCTTGAACTTATGGAATAACAAAAATCACAGAGAACAAGGTCTGGACTATAGGGAGAATGAGGAACTGTCTTGGTGCCCATCTTGGTCAAATAGTCTGTGACAAGGATGAAGTTGTGGACTGGTGCATTCGTACAAATTTTCCACATCTTCAGTTCCTCGCGAATAATTGTGTGTACAGTTTCCACACTGACATCAAACTGTGCACTTATTGTCTCTATAGACACATGACGGTCTCTATCCATGAAATTCTTTATTTGGCCAATCAACTCTGGTGTTATGGCTTCCTTACTCCTTCCACACCTCTCATCATCCCTTACAGACTTCCTGCCTTCTTTAAATCTCTTATGCCACTCACAAACTGATGCTCGATTCATTCAAGATGGTCCAAAAGCAATCTGAAGCATTCCATACATTTCTGCGGCATTTTTTCCAAGTTTAAAACAGAATTTTATTGCATATCGTTCTTCTAAAGTGTCCTCACATTCAGATTGCATTTTTGAAATTCATTAGCTGTGACAATCGGGCTTTAGTGGGGTGTATTCCAATTCCTGCTGTAGCTGTTCATTTGAACTTGAAATCATAAAAATTGGTCAGTCATCTCATAAGATATATAGCAATAACATACTGAATTTTCAAAAATCTACAACAATTTTAAATGTACAAAAAAGTCTGGAAACTTACTTAAGGTACCTTGTAACTTCCAAGCTAACCTATCTGATATTCTTTGGAAATCATTTTTTTTTATCTGGAGCAAAGAATTTTTTATAAGCTATATGCCTTTCTTGATGCCAACCCATTGAGGTGATAGGGGCAAGTACTCTTATCAAGACGCCATCTCTGCATGATTGACCACCAATTCTGGTCTAGTCGATAGCAACAGCGCTAATCAAACAATATTATTGTTTTAAGTGTAAATTCACGGACTAACATCAGTATGTGATTAAAAAATCAAGGGTATAACCAGTCTTGTTTTCCATACTTTTTGGACCCCTCCCCTCAGAGAAGTCGACCAAAATGGTTTTTCCCTAATTTAAAGAACCAGTAGGATAGTCAGAGATAGACAAGCATTTGCTTTGTAAATTATTTGTCTGCTAATGAGGGAATTATTTACTGCTTGTAAATC
This sequence comes from Euprymna scolopes, assembly GCF_053919585.1. NCBI lineage: Eukaryota > Metazoa > Mollusca > Cephalopoda > Sepiida > Sepiolidae > Euprymna > Euprymna scolopes. The sequence goes on along the minus strand of NC_136486.1, from coordinate 98,017,996 downwards.
GATTTTTGCCTGCCATTTCACAATAATGCCTTAAAGTTTACCTATGTATATTGGAATTTTGTAGGGTTGGATTCATTTCGTTCCAAATATTTACTAATTTATATTTTTACTTTTTTGTACAAAAACGAAACGAAACTTTTTGCCTTGTTTCGTTTTGTTCATATTTTGTTTTGCTTCGTACATATTTAATTATGACCGGAATGAGGCAAAAGATACCAAGGTTTAACAAAAAAAAAAAAAAAATTATATATGAAACATGAGAAGTTATAATTAGGGCCACACAAAAATTGCATTTATTAATCAGGTTGAGTAATTTGACAAAATAATTATATAAAAAAATTAATAAATTAATCAAAATAATTTAACTCTTATATTATAAGAAAATTCAATGAGCATTAATTGCAATTTTTAGGTTGCCATAATTATGATAAAAAACAGAATAAAGGAAACAAAACTTTACTAAAAAAAACGAATGGAACACTATATCTTGTAAAATACTTACTAAGAAAGTTTAGACAGCCCACCCCAATCCCTCCCGGTTATGTCCTTGATTAAAACAATATTTTTATAGAATAACCAAAAATGAAGAATTAAGAAGTGTTTGAAGAGTTGAGACGAATAAAGTGTAGTTATGTCTGTATGTGTATGGACTTGTATATGAATGAGTTTGTAAAACTGTGTATAAGCTGTTGCTATGTTTGGTTGTCCATGACCGTGTCTTGTGTTGTTTGCCAAGATACATGCAACCAAGTGGTTAGGGCTAGATTTAATTTGCCTGCGAAGAGTCTATGTAACTATTGATAATATTATTTTGTGCCTGTGTTGGGATTGTTGTGTAACTATTGATAATTTTGTTTTGTGTGGCAATTGAGTCTCTCCTTAGTAAATGTGCTTGATTTTTCGCTTATGTAACCAACACCAGCAGGTGCTCAGCTTCTAGGCTGACTCTTACTTAGGGGTTCAAATCCGGTGTCAGTAACCAATCAAAATTGAGTATTTTGATAGAATTGCTTAATCAGTATTAAGTGTTTTAACCAATAAACATTGAACATTTTACACAGATTGTTTCTCTGTTGCTGTGATGAGTCTCATTCATTCATTCATTTCATGTGAATCAGATGATTATTGTTGATATTCGTTTCTCCAATATCTTTCGAGTTAAAAATCTTTCTAGAAAGACATTGGGTATTATGGAAAGGACTACATGAAGGTTGTTAACATCCCTAAGTGAAAGTGTTTCTGTGGAATAAACCGGGTTCAAATGTGGCACATCCAGGCTGTCAATCCATGTCAGTAACACTTTAGCCACTGTCACCTGTCTACTGCTGTTTTTGCGTCTTTTTTGCTAGATTTCTGCATAGAGATCACATAGATTGTGCCTCAGGATTGTACGATCTGCATGAAGTCTTCCTCATTGGTTTTAGCTTTTTCCTAACACCGAGATTAGTAAGATTTGTAGAGTGAAGGAGGATTAACCGGTCTCCGAATTCATGATGAAAATGAGAGCATGGATCGAAACTCCTTTCACTATCAAAAAAAAAAAAAAAAAAAAAAAATTAGCAAAAATTTACAACAATTACAAACATTTAAAATAATAATTTTTATTAACCAGAAAAGGATATTTTTTTTTGCTGTATAAGTAAGTCATAGTCCTTCTTAAATGTGCACTGTCTCCCATGTGGGTGAAATTAAAAAGATTGGGTTCAATACATAATATGAGTGTGTGCGTGTTTGTGTGTGTGTGTGTGTGTGCGTGCGTGTTTGAAATGGCACTACACCTATTTGGGTATAACCGGCTACCTCTGAAGGAGGAAATTCTATGGAAGTATGAAAATTCACAAGTGGTCCCCAGTCGCATATATTCCATTAGGGGATATGACGACATTATGTTTTTGTAACTCTTCCAAAGGAGGTGTTGACGTTCTCCTACATACAGTGCATGGAATTCCCAAATTGATCACCCATTTTAACAATGACCAGGCTCAACGTTGCTTAACTTTGGTGATTTGCTAGGAACCGGTGTGTCAATGTGATTATGTTGTATATACATAATGTGGTGAGATGTGTATTTTTTATAAGACAAGAGTTCTGGAAGATCATTCAAGTGGGAAAAGAGTATTGCATAATTATAAAGGTGTTGCTGGAAACTTCTAGTGACTGTAAAAATCCTCTGAGACTGAGGAAGTTATTTATGTCAACGTAATTTTATGAAGAAAACTTTACATATATGAAATACTAGCGAGAAAAAGTTTGTGAGTATAGAATATTTATCCATTGTTGCTTGCGTAGCTTCCTTAGTAAGGGATAGAATATTTCGGCCGTTTTCAGTTTTTATATGACACTTTTATTTGTGCAGCTTTTTTTGTGTAAGCAGTTGAGGTCCACATGATGATAATTTCGAGCAGCAATTATTCGGTCTGCAGAAAGTTGGCTAGATATCATGGAATCATTGCTGGGACTGTTTGGTTTTTAACGTCCTTCTGATGGAGTTAGATGTGAGTGACATGACGGGTGGTCACAATGATGACGTATGGAAACACTGTCTGGACTGTTTTAATTTCGGCATGCTAATGCTTTTATATTGAGTTTCTAGAATGTTCCAACCTGTTTACTGTCTTCATACGTGGAGAAGTAAAAATTATAGTCCCATGGATTTGCGTGTCAAAATGATGCATTACAGTTGCATCTCTTATGTAATACAGGTTTGTATAGGTGATCAGGGACAAAATCAAATTGTTCCTGAAGTGAATAAATTCCGGCCATATAGATTCTTCTGTTTATGTAACAAGCAACTGGATTTAGCTAGTCACTACAGATTCAATAGTTTGCATGTGAAGTTGGGGAAGCTTTGGCCCAGAATATACCAAAGAATGACACGGAAACAATGTTGTCACACTCATTAATTTGTAGTTTTGCACCTGAGATGCATTTGCTTACCATATGCAGAAAGTGAGATGATCAGATGACAATGGATCCTGAATTTTAACCAGAATCCTGTTAGCCAAGTAGCTTTAAAAGGATGCTGTTGTTATCACATATCCTCTAGTAAATCATTCTTCAGTACATAAAGTATAATTCAGCAACAAAGGAATCATCTGCTGTTATATAATATCTTCTTTCTCCTTTGTGATCAAACAAAAAAAATATGGACATGTTAAAATCTATACATTTTAAAAATTTAAAACAACGATTTCTTTCTGCTTATTGTAGATTAACCTCTTAATATCATGGTTAATCCACATTTAACAAATAGAATACGGCATGGTTGCCTTGTTCAATGGTAACTTTTGGTGCTGACTGGACATGTATCCTGTTAGAAAAGTGCTTCCATGGTTCCCTGAGATTAAGTAATAGGGTGAAAGACTTCATATTAAAATCAAGGCTCTTCTGGAAAAGGTCACTTGCCTCTTGGGATTGGAGTTTCTGATCATAATAAGTGAGTAAGCATCATGATGCACAAACTTTGAATATTTCACCATCAATTAAACGTAAACGTCACATGCGGCTGCAGCCGAGATTGAACCCACTACACAGGTTTGTAGTGTAATTCAAATCTTGTCCATAGCTGAATACTTGATGCTTTGCTAGGGCTATCAAGAGTATTTTTTACCGTGATGCCATCACAAGATGGGTTGCCTACCACGGCTTAAGAGAGGCCCATCTACCTTCGAGAGAAGGATAGACCGCGCCAGTTTTCCCAACCTGATATTTTACCTCGTGGTACATACAACACCTCACCTTCCTATATGGTCACCCATCTGGTACTGGTCAGGCTCGACGTTGCTTAACTCCGGTGATCTGGTGAGAACCGATTTGTCAATGTGATTGTGCCGTATAATTAATGGATGACTCAAGACAAGACTGAAGCCGTTCAATTTAAATCACAGTGATTCGTAAGATTGTTGTAATTTGTGCACTGGAACATTATGCATTGTTTCATTCCACGTGTGATTTGATGCTGCACTGGTGAACATGCAATGTAGTCGCATTGGAGATGTAGAGCTTTCAACAAACGCCATGGAAGAAACTCAAAACATTTGTTGTGGTCAAAGATGAGGAGCAATTGATAATCGAACAGAAACCAATGGTTCAAGAAGTTTTGATGTTAAGGCAAGATCAAGTAGGTCTTGGATTCCAAGGTTATATTAAAATCCAGTCAATAGCACTTAGAATATCAGACTAGTGCAGAATATCAGTATCGCGTGATTCGTTATTTTGCTATCTTAGCAGACGTATATAAAGATGTTAAAATATTCTCTTTTCATTTTTAACAAGTTAATCTATATATCTAAAGAGCAAAATGTGTGTGTGTGTGTGTTTGTATGTCTCACAAAAACTTTCAACACACGTGACAGATCCTCACGAAATTGGTATCGTTTTTAAGCTCGATCCTTCAGATGACAAATTTCGAAAAATTGGTCAAAAACATTCATTCCTTCACCCTCAACTGAGCAGTTTTGTACAAGAAGGGGTCGCTTTTTTTGCCAACATTTTAGCAAGTCATCATCATTGTGGGATCGACTATGCTTAATTTCAACGCTTTCAACTTCCGGTTGCACAATGGAAACATTGGCTAAGATATTACTTTTTTTTTTTTCCTCCTTCGCGTTACGAGTTCGAGCCTGCCTGCCTACTACCACATTTTTTAAGACCCCTCTCTCCACCTAAACTGCCTACTGTTGTTGTGATCCCCCCCCCCGCTACTATTATCCCCTTACTATACCTTCACACACCCAGGCAATGTCGGGGAACCCCGCTACTCTTATATGAATAGAGATTTTGTCTGTCTGATTCTTACAAGTTTCCTATCAATTTTTGAAAATGTATTAAATACATTGCAAAATTTCAATTTTTCAGTGCAAATGAAATGCATTTATTCATAGTTCTTCCAAAACAATGCATTTCATTATTTTTCCAAAGTCTCTTTGTACATGCGTGCGCTTTTCTTAAAAGTCTCTAACACTGTCACGCCACACTGGCAGTGTTTTCATGCCCTCGACTTTCACATGTCCATCTTGCCAGGTGCTCACTTTGCTTCTCTTCACATGGTGCATTTTTCTCTCTTTTTCTTGTGACACAAGCTCGTGCACACTTGCTAATTTGCGTACATGCTTTAACAGCTGCTACTGCTAAAACCTTTGCAAGCCAGCTATCCCACAGTTGCTGCTGATTTTCTCACACATGCGCTTATAGATGCTGTAAAATAAAGGTGCGTGGTTGTTGTATTGAGGTGTGATATAATGCAACAGACATATCATTATAGAACTAATGGTTTATACATATATATATATATATATATATATATATATATAGATATATATATATGTATACATGAGGGTAGAAGCGTGTATGTTAGTCAACCCATATCCAAGCATAGAGTGAGTTATATTGTCTATATTCATACACCAAGGTGTTACAGATATTTGCGTATGAAAATAGTTCCATGTTATCACTACATCTCCCTTACCAGATAAAAAACAAGAAAATTGTTCAGATATTTGTTGCTTAAATTTCTTTGGTCTACGTATATCACAACTACATCTTGTGTTGTGTGTGGATTCTTTTGGGGTTAATTGGTGTGAGATGCTGTTTGTTGTTATTGAATGTATTTTGTGATGAGATGATGTGATCATTGAAGTGAACCTGTTTGGAGATGGGTTTTCTATCCGCTCTTTGTTTCGTCTTTTTGAAGATCTGTCTGGTAGTTGGAGAATGTATGATCTTGGTTCTGCACATTTACTTAGGACTGTGGCTGGTTTCCATTTATGTTGGCCAATAGGAAAAAGTTGCTGTTGAGCTAACATAGTTGTCTTTGTTGGGCAAGTTGAGCAAATTCTTGTTGTTTTTTCACCAAGCTCTGTTGTTGAGCAGTTAGGCTGGACTTCTATTGGCTTAAAGCTTGCTGTTGTTGTGCCAAAATTTGTTGAGGTGTTAGCATGGGGGATTGCTGTTGAGCCAAAGCTTGTTGTTGTAGAACAGATGTTTTTTGCTGGGCGAATACTTACTGCTGCTGCTTCTTTTTGGGCTGTGCAACGAAAGGTAATTAGTTTAAGCAGTTCTAGCTATGGTAGTCCTAGAACTGCCCACCCTTGTACATCTATAATGTAGAAAGTGCTGTTATACCAGTCTGAATTGTTATATTGACATGGTATTTTAATGCTACCATAGCATTTTATTGGTGTGCCGTTATATGCTACCAGATTCTTACTTGTTTGATTTGTTAAGTTTAGAAAACAATCAATGTCTAATTTCTGTGGGAACATTCTATGAAATGTAGAGATTTGAAGTGTGTTTCCCTGAGCTCCTGTATCAAATTTTGTTTGCAATCTATGAACTCTATTTCCGTTTGGCAGTTTTATGTTCACATATACATTAGCTTCATCTCTCTTAGTAATGGAAAATGTCTTAATGCTATCAAAAGTTAAGTTTTCAAACCGTCTGTTTAATTCTTGAGTATTGTTGCTATATACTGCATCGGTTTGGATGGATTGCCTTTTCTTGGACTTGTTCCTTTGATATTGTGTTTGATTTTCTGGCGTTGATTTTTCATGGTCTCTACTTCATGACCTTAGTCTTTGTCTTGATTTGTTTGACAAACAAACTGTTGCTCAGTGGTTAGCTTTACCACATGTGTTGTATTTTGATTCAAATGCTGAGCAGACTTCATGGCGAAATTCATGACTTCTACCACAATTGAGACAGTTATTGAATTTCTTGGAACGCGTTGTTGACGTTCTTATGTTCTTATGTTATTGTTCAGCACGAGCCTAAGTTGTTTTAAATGTATGTTAGAAGCTTTGCATGTTTTTACCGATATGAACAGTTTCTTCCAGTGTTAGAGTGTCGCTTTCCTTAACAACCCTTTTTGAAAATCTGGAATTGGATTAGACAAGATTGCATAGGATAGAATTTGAAGACAGCTGAATTTTGATGACTGGAGAGTTAACTTATGAAATATCAAAAAATGTCTGACAAGGGGGGAAATAATTCTAAATGGAGAGAGAGAGAGAGAGAGAGAGAGAGAGAGAGAGAGAGAGAGAGAGAGGGGGGGGGAGAGCATGTATAACAAAAAAAGTTTATTTTCTTTTTCATATTAATTTTTTTTCAGACTCTTGAACACTAAATATTGCTTGATCTAAGAATCTTCACCCAAATGCTATGCATCGTCCACAACAGTGAGAGCATGTAACAAACAAAATGCTGTATGGCTGCCTACCATGCATATTTGTAGTTGTTCAATGCCGACATTTGACATTGGTTGGATATGTGTCTTGACATGATGATCCTGCTGGAAAAGTGCTTGGAAATTTTTGGGTGACTCAAGATCAGAAGCTCTAAATTACAAGATCATAAAAATAAAATGAGTAAACCAGTACCATTATAAAAGCTGGCCTTATTAGTGGGGGTTAAGATCAACTACTGTATACTATTAGTAGGTAACAAAAACCATTGCGCAGAAAAAGAAAAAAGAAAACCTTTTTTATAACAACAATAAAAGGGGTCTATTCAATTACCTACACTGTTTGGTATAGGTAGAAGAAAGTTGAACAGTGTCCAAATGAAGAAATGAAAAGATATAAAGTATTTTTAGGGTCTGTATTACTATACACATAGATTTGAAAAAGTTGTCAAAAAACAAATATATAACAAATAAATGTTATCAAAGACAAAATAAGTTGCTTTTCCACCTAACTGGATATGTTTTAGTGTTTCTATTTAATGTAAAATGTTTATTCGGCTTGAAAAACACACAATGTTTACCGATGTATTTGAAAAATACAAATGGCGACGGACTTTGTGTTGAACACGTGAAGTTTGAGAAAATGAGTTAAAGCTAAAAACTATACAAAATACTGTTAGGAATTCACTCTATATACGTTATCGTGATATAGGCTGACATATATTCGGTGGGTTTTATATATATATATATTTGTTTTTTGACAACTATTTCGAAGTCATGTGTATCGTAATACAAACCCGTATTTTATTATTTTAATGGCCTCCTTATTTAATTTTGTACTTGTTTTTTTATTTTTAATTGTTTTAATAATTTTATTTTTTATTTAATTGTATTTATTTCTATTTATGATTTTAACCTGTTATTTTTATTAATTTAATTTTCTATTTTATCACTTTAATTTTTAACATTTCATTTCTTTAGACTTTATTTTTTGATGCTTAATTTTTCCATGTCTATGACAAGAGATGCTTTCTTAGTCTCATACTGTCAATATCAGCAACAAAGATATGAAACTGAGATTATGGATGCATAAATAAGTTCAGTCATCATAACAACGCTATTTGCAATCCCTCTTGATGCATTCAGGTGGAATTAAAAAAAAAGTAGGAGGCATTACTTTTTAAACGTCCCTCATAAAACTCTAATTGACTCTAACTGAATTTTATAATTACCTGGCAGTCAGGTGTTTCTTTTCCTTCCATACTTTTTATTTTTTTAAACCAAAAACTCTAATCATACTTTTTACACAACAAACAAGTTATATAAACATATTAGCTGATATTTTAATATAAAATAATATAATAAAATGTTTTTAAAAAAATTATGGTCATTGAGAAAAATTTGGAATTAAAGTTCAAATTTATAGATACTTAAAAACGAAGTATATTTTTTCCTTTTTCAAGGCAGGAAAATACATTATAATTACAGTTCAATTATTGAAGCAAAATTTATTAAAAGAAACGTAATTTATAGAAGGCAATAAAATGCAGAGGTGTAATGGATTGAACCAAACTGAAATGAATTAAAGCATATAAATGTTACCAAAATATCATAGCATATTTTTTTTTTTTTTTTTTTTTTACACAGTGATTACCACTTATCAAGGCCCGGAAGCCACTCAGGGATAAGGGTTATTGCAAGTACATTACGTTAGTGTGGAGATTTGATGAAGTGTTTACTTAAGGGGGCGGTTCATTAAGAATTTGTTAACATTGGACTTGAACACATCCAAGTTGTAGTCCGGTGGGAAGCAGGCAGACGGAACAGAGTTCCACAGGCGTGCAGTTCTAAGAAAGAAGCTTTGTTCATAGAATCCACGTTTTGATTTAGGCACAGATAAAGAGTGGGGGAAATTTTTAACAGTGGATTCGGCTAGACGGGTGTTTTTCGTGAAAGATTGGCGAAGGGGGACCAGAGATTGGAGTTCAGACGAGCACCTGCCATGGAAATAACGATAAAACAAGGATAGGCTCGCAACGTCTCTTCTGTGGGAGAGAGGTTGCAGGGTAGAGAAAAGGGCATCCCCCACTAAGCCATGAAGTCTGTTTTGTACTCTGTCAAGGCAGGATAGGCTGTTTTTTGCAGCTCCTTCCCAGATATGGCAACAGTATTCCATCCTTGGACGTACTTGGCTTTTATATAGATAGAGAATTTCATCAGTAGTGAGATATCTTCTGGAGTGGTAGAAGGATCCCACCATCTTTCCAGCGACCTTGGCAACAGACTTGATGTACGTGTTCCATTTCAGATCAGGAGTAAAGGTCAAACCCAGAAGCTTGTCAAAACACGAGGCCTCTCCCATACAAGAGCCATCCATCACAATTGATGCCAGATGGGGATCAGAGCGTTGATGATGTAAGGATAGGAGTTTGGTTTTGGATGCATTAAAGGTAACCAGCCACATCTTCCCCCACTGAACCACGCGCTCGAGATCAGAGGAGAGAGAATCAGAGAGAACTTTGTCATTTACAGCCTTTGATGTGTTGCCGTAGATGGTCGTGTCATCAGCATAGATGTCAACGAATGATTTAAGTATGTGTTTAGGTAGGTCATTGATGTAGATCAGGAAGAGAGTTGGGCCTAGGATTGACCCCTGAGGGACTCCAGCATTTATATTGCAGGCCTCCGATTTTTGTCCATCATTATAGAACTTCTATCAGACCACACTGACGCAAGTAAGAATACGACACAATATTATAAAAGTATATGATTTGATTAACAACAACTAAGAAAGATGAACATAGTTGTCTGCAATAAAAAAAAAAAAAATTATTAATACTCATCTCAATAATGAATTCCAATCAAATCATATATATACAACTATGGATAGCAGTAATTGCTGAGAATGCAGTTAGGAGATTCAGAGTTCTTATCCAGTTGTGGTTAGCACCTGATGAAGGCCAGAGGAATAGTTGGCTGAAACGTCATAAAACAACAACAGCTAAGAAAGATGAGGATAATAGTCCACAAAAAAAACAAAAAAAAACATATATATATATATAGAGAGAGAGAGAGAGGATCCGAAATTAATAAGATATATTTCAATTGTAAAAAACAAAAAAAAATCTGAATAATTGCACCTTCAAATGGTTTTTGAAACAGTTTATTTATTCATTTTTAATTCATTTTTAATATATATACATATATATATATATATATATATATATATATATATATATATGGAAATGTATAAAAAAGAATATGAAAAGTATAAAAGCTTATAACTTTTCTTTATTCGTTTTCAATTGATGACGTGCAGGAATACAAAATAATATTATGAAAAAAAATTAAAAAAACTTTTTTTACAGGTACATAATTTTCGACCGATCCTTCAGTCTTCATCGGTGTAGTGAAAAAATATATATATTATTTGTTTACTGTTTTGGGGAAAGAATTCCATCAAAGTGCTCGATTATAAAGAAAAAATTTTCAATATAAGAGCCTAATATTTAGTTATTTAAAACTGTACAGAAGGCCAGAAAAACATTGGTACCGTTGGTTTCAAGCCTAACACACACACACACACACACACACACACACACATATATATGTGCATGTATGTGTGTACACATAGGTATATTTATTTATATATATATAAAAAAAAAAGGAAGGAAAAGATCTACCTTAAACCACTACACACACACACATATGTGTGTGTGTGTGTGTGTGTAGTGGTTTAAGGTAGATCTTTTCCTTCCTTTTTTTTTTTTTATATATATATAAATAAATATACCTATGTGTACACACATACATGCACATATATATACATATATATATATATATACATAGATGTGTGATCGTTTATGTATATTCATGTTTATTTAATTTATTTATTTGTTTGTTTTCTATTGTTATTGTTAGTTTTAAAGCTATTTTGTATCGCTATCCTAGAGTAAGTTTTATTTTGTGAACACAATTGTTTGCTATTTCTCGTCTACAGTTTAATAGATTTTGAGGTTCTTTAAAGTACAGGATAGCAGATTTTTCATGGAGGCATAATTTATATGGGTCGTCTCAATGTCTGCACGTGGTAGCTTGTCTCATTATTTTCCATTCGACTACCGGCGAATGTCCGCTTTCTTTGAGTTCCCAGTATTTATTTGCTAGTGTATAAAAACAACACTAGCAAACAACTGTGTTCACAAAATAAAACTTACTCTAGGATAGCGATACAAAATAGCTTTAAAACTAACAATAACAATAGAAAACAAACAAATAAATAAATTAAATAAAAATGAATATACATAAACGATCACACATATATGTATATATATATATATATGTATATATATGTGCATGTATGTGTGTACACATAGGTATATTTATTTATATATATATAAAAAAAAAAAGAAGGAAAAGATCTACCTTAAACCACTAACCTAGTTCTAAAACAGATCCTTTGTTCAATAAAATGCATGCCCATTGGCTGATAGGAGGGGGCGCGGTGGATACTAGAAAGCTGATTGGCTAACTAGAAATCCTCAACATATATAAAAACAAGAAGCAACCAAAAAATTTGCGCATAAGCCTGACGAATCCTATAGTGGATGAAACGCAGAATATTTAATGTAGCTTAATCGCCATATATATTTTATAAATTACTAACTAGCTCTACCTACGTATTGAGCACTTTTGAAGTAGTTTACGCATAAATCTATACTTTCGTATATTAAATTTATGTGAGTAAATGAAGTAGTTATATATATATATATATATATATATATATATATATATATATATATATATATATTCTTTTAATTTTAAGGGGTTTAAAGAAAACTGCTGATTTGAGCTTTTGTTCAATCAAGAGTCGATACGTAAAAACAACATTCACTGCCACTACTTCGAACATTAATAATATTTATTTTTTTACAGAAACATCTATATTGTATTTAAATTTTTTTCCTTCATCTTTCAAATTTATTAATAAACTAATTGTACCAACATGATATTGGCTAGGACTTTTATTTAACTTTCATATTTGTTCTGCTATTTTAAAAAAATATTTTTTAAACTATGCCGTTTTTTTCTTTTTTGTAATGTTCATTTTATTTTTTTCTTCAAATTATTAAAAAGAAGTTAAAATTTAATTATTGCAGTCTTTCTTTAATTGAACCAAATTATTATAACTTGCAATTAATTTTGCTAAAGTAAGGTTCTAATCTCTAAAATCATTCCACGTAGTAAATGGATATGAGGATTCACTAAAACATTTAAAGCCAGAAATAATTTATATCCAACAATTTAAATGATTCCAATTTTGAAGGGTCATTTTCTTTTCTTTCCTTTTTTTCATCATTAACAAACGACTGGGTGTTTGTGCAGATTAATAATGTTTTAAATCAACACATTTCACGTGAAGACATAATTACGTGCTTACGTGTTGTGTCAAAATTAGTATCAATTCGGTACTTGTACAGTTTAATCAAGACATTAAAAATGAAAATATCGAAAAAAGGTTATATTGTACGTATTCGTTATGGAACGAAGTTCTCCAAAAAAAAATTTTCACTTAATTTCATTGAGTAGTTTTTATTTTACAGCAAAAAAAACAAAAAAAAACAAAAAAAAAAACAATTTGTTGATACCGAGCAAAAGGTTCGATTTTAAGGAAGAAAAGCTAGTGATAAAGATGGGGAGGGAGTGTCGGCGCTTTAACGGGAGTTATCTCCCCGTGCTGTGTTCAACAAATTTCATAATGGCTGACTTCAACTCGCTCTCATAAAAGCGTGTTTTTCTGCTGTAAAATAAAAATTACTTGATCAAATTAAATGAATTTTTTTTTCGGAGATCTTCTTCAGTCCAACTCCAACAGTCCAACACGGATACGGAAAATATAACCTTTTTTTTTTTCGATATTTTTGAATGTCTTGATTAAACTGTACAAGTACCTAAATTCCAAAAATTACTAAAAGTGATGCACTGTCCAGTAGAAAAAATAATTATAAGTAATAATAGAATAGAGCTTTATCGTATGTTTTAATGGAGAAGGGTTTTGACTAATTTTGTATGATTTATCTCCCTTAAGGATCCGCCATTTTTAAACAAGGGCGACATGTCTCGTTGAACGCTAGGTGGCCAAGGAGTTTTGCGTTAAATTTATATAGGAAAATGAGCCTCCACTCTAAAATGTTAAATTTTATTTATTTATCTTTTTTTTAATTTCTTCTTTCACATTATTTATAAAAGCCGTTTAAACGTATTAGGCAAAAAAAAAAAAAAAAAAAAATAGATTTTTCAATTTTTAGGGATTAAACGACGCTGGATCACGGCGTAAATATCTACCTCTGCCTGCAGTGCACAAAGCACGAAAGGCTGAAGAAATGGCTAAGTTTACGGGGGTGGGGAGGGACGAAATGCATTTTGCTGAATTTTATTTAGTTCGACTTTTAAAAAAACTTATATTATTTTACATTATTACATTTTTAATTTCACTAATTAATTAATTAATAATAGGAGAAGAAAAAACATGTAAGTCTCGTAGATGCGAGAAAAACACTAACACAGGCACAAGACGCGTGAGGAGAATTTTTCTGAAAGTTTTTAAGAGTTATCTCCCTTAATACAACAAGATTATGCTCCTCCTTATTAAACGTTATTTTTCTTTTTTAAGTTGAAAGATAAGACGAGCGAACCACAGGTAATTATTGCTGTTAAGGACATAAATTATTTTAAAAGTGATATTGTTGGGAATTAGGTGAAAACAGTTTATATGCTTCACCTTCTCATTTGTGACCTATTTGCGTCAAGCAATATTTAAAAGATAGGGTAATTATGCACTTATTTTACCGTGCTGAGAATGCCATTCTTAACATGAGGAGGGAGAATGTTTTGTAACTATTCTATACTTTCATTTAATAATTTAACAATAAAAAAGATCTATGGCGAATCTGAACATTAGGGACTGCCAAAAGTCACCAGAGAATTACCCCCACCCAGCCACAACTTCATTATAAATTAATATTATCAGTATAACTTTTGTATCATTTAAAAGAAGGGCAAAATAAACCAGTAATGATTAAAAAAATTTTTTTTCATCGAACGAAAATAATGAAATTGCGAGACGAAACTCGTGTTTACATATTGGCGCTTTAAAATAACGTTCCCATGTACGTGAAAACACCCGTATTTAATAAATCTAGCAAAAATCAACTAATGGTCAGATTTTCGTGAAATTTTCGATACTTATCCATTTTAGAATGAAATTACATATGAAATGCAGTTTTCGTAAAATATACGCAGGGAAATATTTTTTTAGTGCGTGCCCCTCCATTTATTTTTCGAAATTCGAACAAAATATATTTAAATCTATCGAAATTTCTATTTATTATGAAACATAAGAGTTCAAATAAGTAAACAATATTTATTTTTTAGAAATTTAAATACACGTATTGAATAAAAATTTACCTTGAAGTTGCAATTAAAAAATTGATATAAACTTAATATTATGTTTTTTTTAAATAGCGTTTTTTCGAATTAATATATACTATAATCAGTTGAATTGCCAAAAAGAAACTTCGTAAACATTAATTAATTTTTAAAAGATTAAAACTATTAAAATTCCATTATTTCAAAATGTTCCGTTACAACATAGATTTTTAATTAATTGTGTTTAAATCTTTTTTTAAATATTAAGTTTTAATATAAACATGACTCTTGTCAGCTATTTTATCGCCAGATTAAAACCAATTAGAAAATATTGCACAATATTAAGCATTTTGTAGCCCCCCCCTCATATTTTGTTTGTCTCTTTTTTCCGAACAAAATATGGAAGCCCGTAGGTAACCAAAAGAACATTCAGTAAAACCGTATTTCATATTTAATATACAAATGTTTATATTATTATTATTCATTAAACTGTGTAAATCTTAAAACCTAAAAAAATTATAACAAAGATTAATTATTAATTGCAGTTTGAAGAAGATAAACAAAGGTTTTAAAAAATCATTAAGTCGCTTCTGCTTTTCCATAGTTCGTATAGTACACACAAATCTGACGTCACGGAAACATGCGGTCCAATCCACAATCGTTTGGCAATCCCTACTGAACAAGAATCACCCCCCTCTAATTATAACCGATATTCTGCAGTTGGTATTTTTTTTTTTTTTTTTTTTTTTGGCAGTTGTACAATTTAATCAAGACATTAAAAAAATGAAAATATCGAAAAAAAACTTTAAATTGTACATATCCATTATGGAATGAAGTCTCTGAAAAAAAAATTTCACTTAATTTCATCAAGTAGTTTTTGTTTTACAGCGAAAAAAACGGTAAAACTATACAAACACCGTGACAGCGAATTAACCCTACCCCTAACCCTAACCCTAACCCCTAACCCTAACCCTAACCCTAACCCTAAACCTAACCCTAACCCTAACCCTAAACCTAACCCTAAACCCTAACCCTAACCCTAACCCTAACCCTAACGCTGTCACGGTGTTTGTATAATAATACCAAAAAAACAATTTGTTATGATACCGAGCAAAAGGTTCGATTTTTAGGAAGAAAAGCTAGAATTAAACATGGAGAGGGAGTGTCGGCACTTTAACTGGAGTTATCTCCCGTGGCGTGTTCTAAACTCCAAACAAAAATTAAGAAAAAAAAACGAGATATCTGCCTTCAACGCGCTCTCATAAAAACGTATTTTTCCGTTGTAAAAAAAAACAAAAAAAAACTACTCGATCAAATTAAGTTAAATTTTTTTTTTCGGAGATCTTCAGTTCAAAACGGATACGTACAATATAACCTTTTTTCGATATTTTCATTTTTTAATGTCTTGATTAAACTGTAGATGTACTTTTTTTCTTTTGAGTACTTCTACACTTTATCGCCAAAACTGGAGACGCCATTTTATTTTGCGCACCTGTCATTGAAATCCAAGGGAGAAATCAGTATTTTAAACTATGACCGAAGCAAGCAAAGCATGAAATAAATAACAAAATTAAACTAGATAATGATTTTTCGGTTTCATTTAAATTAATTTGTTGTTGACCCTTCAAAATTGCTTTAATTCAAAAAAATGTTTCATTAAAATTATTTATTTGTTCGAAAAAACAAAACAAACTATTTTATAAAAATCCAATGTTGCTTTCATTACAAAGTTGTTTTTATTAAATTTATATGGTAGTTTGCAGTTAAGTCACGGCAAAGTTCGACAACTCTAGAAGGGCCACATCAGTATTTTACACTGTCAAATCACGAATATTATGAATTATTAAAGTTTTAAAATACAAAAATATGTAATTAACATTTAATAAACTGTGGAGGGATTCTGGTCACCTGTGAAAAGGAAGATGAGGATGGTAGCGACTAATGAAAATTAGTTCCATTCCCATCTAATGGAAGAGTTGTGGAGACGACGTGAGAAAGGACACGCATTTCTACGAATTATTAAAAGCATAAGACAATACACTTTTTAAGAAATGCTTAATTTTCAAAGTTATTTTATTTTGTATATATAAATTTATATTTTGTTACGTGGTTCATTACTTCAGATTTTATTTTGTTTGTGTTTCTGTTAAATAAATAGTTATAAATATATAAAAATGTATATTTTGTTCGTTTACTTTATTTAATCAAGTTCTTACTTCCAATATTAAAATGTTTTTTTTAGATTAATTACATATTTCTTTAGTTTCAAACTTTAATAATTTTTATTTTAAAACTAATAATTCGTAATATTTGTGATTTGACGGTGTAAAATACTGATGTGACCCTTCTAGAGTTGTCGAACTTTGCCGGGACTTAACTGCAAGACTGCCAAGAAGTTGACCTTTTCCAATTTCATAGAATTC
Source organism: Euprymna scolopes (assembly GCF_053919585.1). Classification (NCBI taxonomy): domain Eukaryota; kingdom Metazoa; phylum Mollusca; class Cephalopoda; order Sepiida; family Sepiolidae; genus Euprymna; species Euprymna scolopes. The sequence goes on along the minus strand of NC_136486.1, from coordinate 98,000,965 downwards.
CTGGTAATGACTTACAAGCTGCAGCTTCTTTAAGGCTAGTCAGTAACACCAGCGTCTGCCAAAATTGTAATAGTCCTAAGTCCTTAAACAAAAGGTCCAAACATTCTGACGGATTTGTGTGGAATTGTCCGGTACGGTCTTGCAAGTCCACAGCCAGTGTGAGAAAAGGGTCATTTTTTGAGAGAAGCCGCTTGCCACTGAATAAATTATTCTAGTGGAGCATGGAAATGCCCCAGTGTAAAATTACACTATTGTGGACTCCGCGAAGTATGTAAGAAAGTGTGAGAAATTCCATATACAGTCGTCATCTTTCTTGTTGTGTTTGGCCGCCCTCGCAGCTATGGTGGTTGGCCGTCATTGGTTAATTTTGAATGTGTCAGGTAATTTGCTTGGCACACTTTTTGTATCATGCTTTTACTTTCAGTCCACACAGGAACTCAGCGTCAGATGGACTCCAAACCCAGCGGCTCCTACACTGGAGGGAGCCATGACAATTCCTTCATGTTGTATCACCAAACTGTTGGTGAACAAGGGACCACATCTTTACAAGCAGAGACAACTTTACACTGCTGAAACTATCCAAATTAAGGATGACATTCAAGAACAGTTCTTCATGCTTATTTACCAAATATTGGATCTTATCTCAATTCATCTAGAGTCCCAGGTGACTCACATTATGCCTAATTATAGGCGCCAATATTCCGGCCGAGTCCACCATGAACATTCATGATCCTTTCGAGGAACAAAGAACTAACATTCCGACAGTAGGAATTCATACTACTGACTCCATGCGTATGGAGGCAAAACAGGCCACCGTTTTGCAAATGGACAATACCAGAACCAATAAACTTTCATTGTTGTTACATTTGAATAAATTTTGAGTTTGAAAAAATATGGCTTTTGTATTTGTGGATTCTTTTGCCTCTGCAGGGAGTAAATTGGTATATGAGAAATAATTTCTTACAAAAGATATCATGGACAATCCAATGATGCTGGGTGAAAAAAATGAAGAAACACACCTACCCAAAGAAATTGAGATCGACGAGTCTCTATTCTTCCGACGTAAATATAATAGAGGTTGAGTAAAAAATAGAGTGTGGGTTTTTGGGTTCGTGGAACGAGGACAAATCAATGCAACCTTAAAGAGGTAAAAAAGAGGTATCGGGAAACACTATTCACAATTATAAGATCCTGGATTCTGCCAGGGACCAGGATCATCAGTGACAGATGAGCGGCGTATGATGGTCTGCATAAAATCCAGCAGGCCAGAACCCAGTGGACGCATCAGTCATTGCACACACAAACTGTGGAGGGATTCTGGTCATACATAAAGAGGAAGATGAGGATAGTAGCGACTAATGAAAATTTGTTCCATTCCCATCTCATGGAAGAGTTGTGAATTATTAAAAGCATAAGACAACAATACATTTTCTAAGAAATGTTTAATTTTCAAAGTTGTATTATTTTGTATAAATAAATTTATATTTTGTGACGCGGTTCATTACTTCAGATTTTATTTTGTTTGTTTTTCTGTTAAGACAATAATACACTTTTTTAAAATTGTTTTGTTTTTCTGTTAAATAAATAGTTATAAATATATAAAAATGTATATTTTGTTCGTTTACTTTATTTAATCAAGTGGTTACTTGCAATTCGTTCAATATAATTTTCTTAACAAAATAACACATGATTTGACGGTGTAAATACTGATGTGACCCTTCTAGAGTTGTCGAACTTACTTTCGAGTTTGCCGGGCTTAACTGAAAGACTGCCTTTTTTTTTAAATTATTAATTTTTTTTTTTTTTTCATTAAAAACAGAAAATGAAAATGACATATTCATAATTATTTAAACTGGATGAGCGTCATTTGAAAGCCAAAACATTTATTGCATAAAAATTTACCAAAATATAATTGTAAAAACATTTATTGAAAATTTTGTGTAAGAAAATATAATTTTAATAAAACAATTTTGTAATGAAAGCAACATTGACTTTTTATAAAATAGTTTTGTTTTTATTCGAACAAAATGTTACAAGAACAAGTCATCTGTTCTTGTAAGTGAGTAAATATGAGATAGGATAGCCGAGGATTCAAACCTGTGAAGCTGGGATTGGAATTGAGAATTCCGATCATAAGTTAAAATAAACAATACAGAATGTTATTGAAAATGGAATGTAGAATTAACCATTGTTTAGTTCACATAAAATAGTTAGATATCTGTTTATTGAAAAAGGAATGTAATAATACAATTTTGTTTCTGTTAATGAAATTAAAATAAGGAATCTAGATCAGAACAATAGAAAATATTAAACATATTTCTAAAGTGGATTAAGAAAATTAGGTTAGAGAAATCGGTTTGTAAAAACATGTGAAGAACAATGCATGCTTGGAGACGGAGGCATGTCAGGCCACAAGTCAGGTATGCACGTGTTGGTCACGCAATGACGTCATGAGTTTTCAATATAGAGAGCTTTAGTTAGATAAGCCAGTCAGTCAAGGGAGAAGAGGAGTCAGAGAGAGAGAGCTTACAACGAACCTTGGAAGCGAAGGGGAGAAGAAGAAAATCATGTAAAGACTTGAATTCCTTGATGCAAAGCCATTAACCGGTCGGAATGGAATAAACGAACACCATCTTTTTGTATCTGCATCTTGGTGTTATGTTATTCAACAGAAAAGGTATTGTCAATTTATATTATAAGAACTTTGTGAAAATCATCATCTCAAAAATAGGTAAAGAAATATATGTGCCAATGTTATAGAAACACTCCCATTCACAGAACTATCAACAATATAAATGTCAATGGTACCCCCCCCGCTAGTATATCATAAATCTTCTCTCATTGTGTATTACATGCTGTCGACTCTCCTGTATTAATATGTACCCTGTCTCTTTATATATACAGAACTGTCTCTCTATATATACACAATATATCTGCACACAATATGAACACTCTAATACGAACACACAACAACAAAGATATAATATACGTCATCACTTCTAAAATATAACCCGCATGCAACAAAATAAATAATGAAACATTTTTTTTTAATTAAAGCAATTTTTCGATATAATCATCTTAAAAATATGAGGAATATGTAGATATCATTGTTTTCATGTGAAATTCAGTATTATGATTTCAAAAATTTTGTCCTGATAGTGTAGAAGCGCCTAATCTTTTTTCTTTTTGGCTTTTTATTTTTTTGCAATTTTTTCAGCGGATTATTATCGATTGGAGGTACTACTATAGTTTACTGCCGAAAATGGAGTGGCCATTTTTTCGGGCACCTGTCGTCAAAGTAAGAAGGAGAAATCAGTATGACCGAAGCATGAAATAAATAACAAAAAAATAATAAATAAATTAGATAATGATAACTTCCAGAAAGAACTAATTACTATATGCCCCAGTGAATTTAGGAAAACTCGTCCCCGGAAAACTTGTACCCGGAAAACTCGACCCCTTTTGCTAGGTAGGAAAACTGGTCCCTTGAATAAATATCGATTGAAAACACATTTTATGACCGCTCTTGAAGAAGATATTGTCTTTATAAGAGAATACACATCCCATAATATTTTAAAAATATATTTTTAATTGTTTACTGTTGTTTTTAAAAAAAATTAAATTAATTTTTTCTAAGTTTTCGTTTTCTACCTAGCTTTGAAAGTTTTTGGTGTTTCAACTTATTTTAAAGAGTTTATTTAGTTAAAAAAAAGAAAAACGTAATGTCGAGTGTTACTATGAACAAAAAATGTCCAACATAAGAGGATCACGTCTTAGGAGTCTCGCAAATTGCTCAAAAATAGAAAATTAAAGAAAATACTGAGGTAGATATTGTTTTAAAACGAGCCCCCCCCCCCTCCAAAAGAAAATAAATTTGTATATTTTTAGGTAATGCACATCCAATAATATTTTTACTTATTTACTGTTTTAAAAAAATTAAATTGATTTTTCTAAGTTTTCATTTTCTACCTGGTTTTGTAAGTTGTTGGTGTTTAAACTTACTTTAAAGTTTATTTAGTTAAAAAAATGACAAGTAATGTTGCACTCGACATTATTTAGTAAATAATATTGAGCAAAAATGTCCGAAAATTAAAGAAAATACTGAGGTAGATATAGTTTTAAAACGAGCCTCCGCCGCTCCAAAAGAAAATAAATTTGTATATTTGTAAGTAATGTCCAAGATCACTGCCCGGAAAAAAATCAAGCTACCAGAAGTGGATACGGTTGATTATGTAACGAAACTGAATGGAAGACATGAAAAACGGAACCATATATTTATTTAAAAAATACTTTAGTTTTTAACATTTCTAGTGTTATTACGAAACAAACAAACAAAAACCTTTTTGTATTATCAAATAATAAAACAAATATTTTATTTAGAAAAAATGGTACTTCACGGGAAATGTGGACCCTGCATAAACGGTGTTTTTATTTAATGATTGCTCCTCCAAAGCGCATGCGCAAAACGTTTTCTTTGGTTTATTTAATCACGAAAACTATTTGAAAGTACTATTTGAGGCCAAAAAAGGAGGGGGGGGCAAAAGCATTATTTGAATATATATGAAAAAATAATTTAACAGAAAATAATATTTAGTGGAGAAAATAATAAAAAAATTAAAATAAAATGAAATAAAAATAAAATAAAAACAAGCACTAAATAAAAGTATGAATCAAATTCACACAAAAAGAAAAAATTCAAAAAAATAAAATAAATACACGCGCAATTAAAAATAAAGTCACAAAGAAAGTGAAAGAAAACGCTTGTAGGGAGCAATCATTAAATAAAAATACCATTTATGCACGGTCCACGTTCCCCGTGAATTACCGAAAAATTAATTTAGTTTTAACACATTTTTTGTTCGCAAAACAACACTTCTGCAGAATGCGTACCACGGCCATTTTTTTTTTTTTTTTGGTGCGTTTCACTAAACTGTTGCCATGTGGTGCGTCTCTGTCAAAAAACATTTAAATTATTAATTTTTTTGTTGACCCTTCAAAGTTGCTTTAATTCAAAAAGATGTTTCATTTAATTATTTGTTTAAAAAAAAAAGAAGCTATTTTACTTTATAAAAATCTAATGTTATTTTTATTACAAAATTGTTTTATTAAATTATATTTCTTTACGCAGACTTTTAAATAAATGTTTTTACAATTATATATTCATACATTTTTATGCAATAAATATTTTGGTTTTCAAATATTTTTCTGTTCGGAAAAAAATCTTGTTTGTTACTTATTTGTCGCGTTATTTAACCATGTTGGAAATTGTACATGGAAAGGCGAGCCTGATTGGTTGAGGCACTGAATAGCAAGATTTCTTTTTCAGGCCTTTGATTGGACCACTAGAAAACTTCCTGCGCGCAGTTTTAAAACTCAGACATTTTCGCTCTCTTTTGCAAACACCCTGTCAGGGTGTGGACGTCAAAAAAAAAATATCTCCTCCAAGTGCATGCCTCCAGGTCAACCATGCTTGGAGCACCATCCTCTTTTTTTTTCTTTTTACCAAGTATTTATTCCTATTATGATAGGAATTTTTAGATGAACATCGTCTTTCCTAGAAGTGATAATTCAACTCCATTAATTGGAGTTTTATTCATCCAGATACCATAAATAAATGGTTTCTGTTCCCTTTTACTAGCTTCTTCGAAGAGAAGCAATTTAACACCCCAAGAAAACTACCAGATTCTCAGAGACGCAAGAAATGGGCATATTTTTCGCAATCCTATCAAAGAAGACTCTAGTCCATCGCCGCAGGTAAGGCTTGCTTTATTCCATTGTCCTTTTTTCAACACTGTCGAGTTCTAAAGCGTGTGAGGAAATTAATTCTCACATATTTTATTTTGCGAAAAATTTATGCTGATAGTTTATATCCTTCTTCATTTTATTTTTGCAAAAAGGACCTAAAAATATTTAATATTCCGTTCATAATTTAGCTTGTATTTACTTAGTGCGTACTCTTTTATATTTTCCAGGGCCGTTTTAAAATTAATTGAGTTGTTGCTGAAGTTATGTTTATAAATTGAGAAACGCTTAACACTAGATAAATGTTTCTTGAATGAATTAACCCTTTTCTATAAAAACAAATGTGTTAAAAAAAAAAAAAGAAACTTAACGACCTCGAAACTTAACTAGGTCCGTTTTTTTTTTTTTGTGTGAAGGATAAAACGTTATTGACTTGTTTGTACTAGAAAAATATTTCTTTGCGTTAATTCTGATTTTTATAACTATAAATTATCCCGAAGTGTTTTTCATTTATCCAAGAGTTTGACGGCGAATTTCATAGGGTCATAGGTCAACATGATGTTAATTCCACGCGGTGACCGGGCCGCTGTTTTTAATGTAAACATTTTCTGTGAGCCTGGGTTTTTGCTGCAGACCTGGTATTAATTTATTAAAAAAAAAAAAAATTTTCTTTCGGTTATTAAATTTGCATTTTTGTTTAAATTAAGATTGTTTGATTCTAAGGGTTTAAATTTACGCCCCACTATTTCTATTTCTCGTTCTTACGGTGTTGTTGACAGGATTTCGCCTTTGAAGGGTATTTTCTATCCATTCTTTTACGACTGGTCTCCTTCGTCGTTGTTTTGTGCTCGTCCCTTTATTCAAGATGAACGCCGGTAAAGACTTATTAGCTAAAATTGAAGCCAAGAAATGTTGAATTTCAAATACGGTGGAATGGTTGAAGGATAATTCCTCACCATCTTCAATTCATTTGAGAGCGGCAGATGTGGAGAGATGGATTTCGGACACTTGACGAAATTATTGACCAGCTGGTGTTAAAGTCCCCTCACGAGGAGAGAACGAAGATATGTCTTGAGGTAGAGCAGTTTTCATCCGAAATGAGAGAAGAGCTGCTTCTGTTGAAGGCCAATCATGTAGTTAAGAAACCCTCCACTCCTCTGCCTTTACGGATGGACTTAGAATGTTCCAGTTTCAGTGGCTCACCTTCAGACGATAAGTTTGAATTTAGAACCCTTCTACAGAGGTTTGATTTCTGTACCTCCAATGTGGGAGAAGCGGACAAGTTACTTCTACTTAAGTCCAAATTATAGTGGAAAGCTTATGACTTGATCTCCAGTTTGGATGTCACGTCCAACAATTACATCATAGCCTTGAATTGTTTGCAGGAGAAATACCTGAATCCGTCCCTCATCTAGGATCGTATATTGGAGGAGATAATGCCTCCGACGGTGCCCATCTCGAATTTAGAAGCATTAAAGACCTATGTAGAACAGGTTAAAATGGATTTGTCCGAGCTAGATAAGTCCTTTGGAACCGACTTCTTTACAGAGAGTTCTACTTTGGGTATTATTATTGCCCATATATTGTTCCGTAAGTTCCCTGTCAGCGTTAGAAGGGAACTAATGTCCAGAACGAAGGAACGTTTTCCTACATTTTTATCTATTATGGCTAATTTTTTTGACATTATATTAAGTATGGTTGAATGTATTAATGGCACTGCGTGGAAGATGTCCAATAGAATTATTCCTTTCGGAGATGGACGTAATTTTTTGAAGCCCGAAATAATTAAAACTCCCAATGAGTTGCCTCCCTTTGAGCAAGTTTGCAATTCGTTATCTGCTTGTTCCACATATTTGGTGGATAGTGTGTTGAATCCTATCCCGTCGTATTGGGACTCCTTGGGCCCCTTTTTTGAAGAGTCTTTCGTTGAATGCGGTATAGAGCAATTTCTTTCCTTGGATTCCGTAGGTATCGACGAGAAGGCTAAACTTTCTTCATATGATGAAGCAAAGATAGAGGATTTTAAGAAAACTGTTGTGCTTAAAGATGGAAATTATTATGTCGATCTACCGTGGGACTACGATAAGTTGGCTAAGGTAGATTCCAATTATGTACCTTCTCTGAGAATTATGCAAAGAGTGGCAGTCTCCTTGGAGAAGCAGGGATTGTATGATAAATATCTACAAGTATTCAATGACTATGAAAAATTGGGCATCGTAGAACCTTTCTCTGTTACTCCTGGTGAGTATGTCAAATATTGTTGGATTCCTCACAGACCCGTTTTTAAAGAGGGTCTTGGAGTTACCACTAAAATCTGCCCAGTCTTTAATTGTTCCTTAAAAAAGAAGGGGGGAGTTTCTATTAATGATACAGCTTATGCTGGTGTGAATTTAATGGCACAGCTGCTTGACTTGTTATTGGCCTTTAGAAAAAATAATTATGTCCTCTTGGGAGACCTCTGCAAAGCATTCTTGCAAATTCGCTTGCGCACTGAGCAGGACAAAAACAGATTTTGTTTTTTCCTCAAAATTAAGGAGAAATTGTGCACATATAGTTACAATTCTATTATTTTCGGCTTCAGTGCCAGTTCCTTCATCTTGAGTTACATTCTCAAGTTTCATGCTGAGAGATATGACTCTGATGAATTTTCATCTATAATGACATCCAACTTTTATATCGACAATTTGGTCACCACTGGACGAGACTATCAATCTCTAATTGAAGTGTATAATACTCTGCGCAAAAGATTAAAGGAGGCAGGATTTGATCTCCAATCCTGTAATTCCAACTGCCCTGACTTGCAGAAACAAATGATAGAGGATGAATCTATCACTTCTCTCCCTTCCTTTAAAAAAGTCCTGGGGTACCGTTATTCCCCTAGCCTAGACACAGTCAGATTGAGCCCTGTTGCCAAAGCCAACACGAAATGTGTGATCCTTTCCCAAATTTCTAGCCTTTACGATCCCTTGTCATTACTACTTCCAGTTACTATACAAGGCAAAGTACTTGTCAGCCAACTATGGAAAGACAAACTTTCATGGGATCAAGAAATTCCTGAAACCTTTACTGCCTCTTGGCAAGCCCTAGCCAAAGAATTGAACAAGCTAGGTGATATAGAGTTCCCCCGCCATGTGTTAGTGGATGACTGCCCGATGCAGCTTATATGTTTTTGTGATGCATCTAAGCTCACTTACGGGTTTTCTCTGTATGTAAGACAAGGGTCACAATGTTCCCTGCTATTTGCCAAGGCGAAAGTGGCTCCTATTAAAAGGAAGACTCTTCCTACCTTGGAACTTTTGGCCATTTATCTGGCCCTTAAAGTAGTGCCTAATGTACTGAAAGCATTGGGAACTATCAACGTTAATTCCTTCTTTCTTGTGTCTGATGCTCAAGTAGCCTTATCTTGGTCTTAAACGGGAAAGGAACTAAAAACAATATCTTTGTAGACAACCGTGTGATGGACATAAAAAAAAATGCTGGATGAATTTAATCTAGAGTTCCAAGTTCGCCCTCGGTTCAAATATGTTCCTTCATCCGAAAACCCAGCAGACTTATAAACTAGAGGGCTTACTACCTCTAAGTTTGAGCAACTGTTAAAATTTTGGGTACACAGCCCCAATTGGTTGAATCAACTGGCAATTGACTGGCCAGTGTCTCATTTACCTTGCCTTAATGACGTAAGCAAAAGGGTCATTTCTTGTATGTTTTCCGATGGTCCTAGCACTGATGAGAACTACTTGCCATAAATATCACCAATTATTCTTTGCTGCCCAAAGCAATTAACGTGTTGGAGAAGGTATTGAGGTTCTGTGATAAGTTAAAACACCGAAACACAGATACCAATCATAGAGCTAAACTACTGCTCTTTTTTTATATGCAAGAGGAAGAATATCCATTTGAATTGGAATACTTGCGCTAGCCCTCTAATAAAGCTGTCCCTCGAAGAGTATCTGCTCTTGGTTTGTTCCTTGATAAGGACGGTCTGATGCGAATTCAGTTGTATTCAGAATTCTGACATCCACCTCTTTGATGTCTTTCCTTATACTTCTGGGGAAAAATCATCATTTGACTGAATTGGTTATCAAAGAGGCACACCTAAATTGTTGCCATCTAGGAACCAACTTAACTCTTGCAAAATTGAGATTGTCTGGGTTTTGGATCCCTCAAGGAAGGCAGTCGGTGAAGAAAATTCTTTGCAATTGTATTATTTGCAAAAAAGGTCAATTCGATGCCTTTTAAAACTCTCTCAGGTTCTCAACTGCCCAATCATCGGGCTAATTTTATTCATCCTTTTCAATAGGTGGGTGTTGACTTTACCGGTCATTTTTTGGTAAAAGTCTTATTGTTCACCTGTATGATCTTGCGTGCAGTGCATCTGGAGCTTTTACCAGATATGAGCACCACTTCCTTCATATTGGCATTTGTCAGATTCACCAACCAGTTTGGGGTTCCTACGCATGTTTACTCAGACAATGTGAAAACCTTCTTGGCGTCCGGTATCTTGTTATCTGAAATATTTGTCTCTAATGAATTCAAAGAGAATTTCAGATCGACTACCATTAGTCATCTCACCATCCCTCTTTATTCAGCTTGGCATGGGGGTGCATGGGAGAGAATAAGACGCTCAAACAATGTTTTAAAAAGTTATTGGGCCGAAAGAAAGCCTGCTACTTTGAATTTTTTACCATTCTTTCATATGTAGAAAAAGCGATCACCAATCGACCACTCACCTACATAGCAGCTTCCAAAGGAGGTCTCGATATTTTAACGCCCAATCACTTTCTACAAGCCGGGTATAGTCCTCGTTTGTTGATAAGCAGTCATGGATCGGACGAATTGTGCCCTGATCCCCCCCAGTCGGGCAAAACTTCTGCAGTCTCTAAAATTGAGACATCAATATATGGAGATTCCAGAAGATATGGCACAATGATTATTTGTTGTCCTTGCGAGAGGTTGATGCCAATATGGTGGGCGATAGACCTTTGAAGGTGTCGGTGGGAGAAATCGTTTTGATTAAAGCACCAAATAAAACCAGACCCTTTTGGAGTCTAGGCAAAGTGCTCAGACTCATCAATGGGACCGATGGTAGAGTTTGTTCGGCCTGTGTGCTGAGAGATGGTTGCGGACAGGTTCACTCCCTAAAACATGTTTCCCCTGGAACTAAAGGCCACTTCTGTGCCATCTTTTATAGAATTCGTAGAGGAAGAAGGTCCTTTCTTCTGTCCGACCTGTTTGTCGCAAATGACGGATCAGCTCCTATGGTGCGCTGTGATGCCTATGACAATTGGTATCATTTCGACTGTGTTGGGGTGAGTCAACAGGATACCTTGGGGGAATGGAGTTGTCCGAATTGTTCGGAAAACTAAAAATTTAACCTTCTCTTTCCTTAACCTCAGTTGTTGCCATTAGACTTACGTTAAAATATAATTCTTAAAATTACTAATATTGGCAACCTATAAGAGGTAAATTGTTTATAAAACTAACTCATAATTCCCTTAACTAAAGATGCTAAACCCATAACAGTTTGTTAGATCTTTGCAACTGATTATTTTAAATGTCCATTAATTGACATAGATTAATTGTAATTAGTATTAGAAAAAAGTAATAGATACCTATTCCTTTTTCTTTCTTCCCTTGGCAGTGTGTTGGAAATTGTACATGGAAAGGCGAGCTTGATTGGTTGAGGCACTGAATGCCATGGTTTCTTTTTCAGGCCTTTGATTGGACTGCGAGAAAACTTCCTGCGCGCACAGTTTTAAAACTCAGACATTTTCGCTCTCTTTTGCAAAATGCAAAATCCCTGCCAGGGTGTGGACGTCAAAAAAAAGTATCTCCTCCAAGGGCAGACCTCCAGGTCAACCATGCTTGGAGCACCATCCCCTTTTTTTTTCTTTTTACCAAGTATTTATTCCTATTATGATAGGAATTATTAGACGAACATCGTCTTTCCTAGAACTGATAATTCAACTCTGTTAATTGGAGTTTTATTCATTCAGATACCATAAATAAATGGTTTCTGTTCCCTTTTACTAGCTTCTCCGAAGAGAAGCAATTTAACACCCCAAGAAAACTATCAGACTCTCAGAGACGCGAGAAATGGGCATATTTTTCGCAATCCTACCAAAGAAGACTCTAGTCCATCGCCGCAGGTAAGGCTTGCTTTATTCCATTGTCCGTTTTTCAACAGTCTGTCGAGTTCTAAAACGTGTGAGGAAATTAATTCTCACAACCAAGAAGAAATTGGAATTATCGCCCCCAACAATAACCGCCGTCTGCATACTGCACAATTGCCCCCGAAATGACTTTTAAACAATAGCTTCCCCTCCCCATGTTAAGAATGGCTTTCGGAATAACAAAATTATTTCAGCGTGGTACCAAAATTACATAAGACCATGTTTTGTTTTGTTTTGTTTTGTTTTGTAATAACACAAGAATTATTTCAACTGAATTAATTCTTCTAAATAAAATAATTGCTTTCTTTGATAATACGTGTTTTCTGTTTTCTTTTTGTTTCGTAATAACACAAAAAGTGTTAAAACTAGTCTTTTTTTAAATAAATATTTGGTTTCGTTTTTCGTGTATTGACTTCGTGATTAAGTTTATTTTTTTAAAGTAAGAGTTAAAAATATTTTTTAAAAATATTATGGGGGTGCATAGTCTCTTTTAAAAACAATATCTCTTTCAAGAATGGTCATAAAATGTGTTTTCAATCACTATTTATTCAATAAGGGACGAGTTTTCCTACCTAGTAAAGGGGGGGGGGGCTCCGGGGATGAGTTTTCCGGGCATCGCTCCAGTGTAGTATAAACACCCTAACCTCTCCCTGTTAAGAATGGCTTTGGAGGTTGGGGTGTGTGTTTATTCCGAAAGCCGTTCTTAACAGGCGGGATTGGGGGTGTTTATACTACGCTGTAGTTCTTTTCCTGAAGTAATCATTATGGATTTTTTAAATTTATTTCATGCTTCAGTTATAGTTTAAAATACTGATTTCTCCTTCTTATTTTGATGACAGGTGCCTGAAAAAAATGGTGTCTCCATTTTCGGCGATAAATTGTAGTAGTGTACGTATGTTAGAAATTTCGTGAAAAATATTGAATAATTCCACCCCGTCTTTCCAAGCTTATAACTACTCGAAAAATGTAATTCAAGCCCTAATTTTTTTTCCAATTAAAGGAGCAAGGGCCAAGATTTCATAAAAAAAAAAAAACAACGTGGTTTAAAAAAAAAGGTTTTAAACTTCGAACTTTACAGGTAAATTTCTAAAAAAACACTACTTTTTTTTGTTTTAAATTTGAATATATTATTTATTGACCTTTTCTCTTTAATTTGTGATGTATAAAACTTTGGTGAGTAAATTAATTATTTACTTTTTAATAGACACTTTGAAAATGGGGGGGGGGCATGAATTTAAAAAAAGCGTTTGTCTAAAATTCGGTTTATTGGAAAGAACATAAAATTTCACATTGACCCTGAAAATATCGTAAAAATAGAATCAATAGAAAAATTTTGATAGATTTTTTAAGTTTAAAAATTGAAAAATATTGAGTTCGTAAAATTCATTACTGTTTTTTTTTTAAATAAAAAAAATATTTCTATTACTTTTAAAACAACTTTAATAGTTTATTTTGGAAGTATAATCCATAAAGAAAATAAACAACCCACTTTTAAAAGAGAAATTACGAGATTACGAGTTTTTTTATATTTTATTCGCAGTTTCGTGTTAGGGGTGTCAAAAATTCCTACAAAAATTCTGATACACTTAGTAGTGTAAGTACTAGTATCCGATTGGACACTAATCTACCAGATTATCAAAAACAAAAAGTCCATATTTAGATATTTTTAAAGTGGTGAGTGGTGACTGGTGCTCTGTTTTTAATGACAACGTTTTAATAAATCGATCCCCCATATTGACGTGTTCTTGTCGAGTATTTCCAATATGGGGAATCGATTTATTAGAACGTTGTAATTAAAAACTGAACACCACTTTCGGAAAGTGGCACTTTCCAATGTCTTTTTTCGTTTTGATAATCTGGTAGATAGAGTCCAATCGATAATCCACTGATAAAATTGCAAAAAAGCCGAAAAGAAAAAAATATATATTAGAGGGTGTACATTGTACACATCCGCCCTTTTATCTACAAATATATATATATATATATATATATATATATATATATATATATATATATATATATATATATATATATATATTATTTATTTTATAATTTAAGTTTCAAAGAACGTCTTTCCCTTTCATATACGCGTTTCTTCTCTGGCAAGATTACTTGGAGTTACCTCCCTTGCTTGTTTCTTTCTTTTAACGGGCGTCTTGTTTTGTCTGCGATTAGACGATTGAACTTCCGGTACTTGTACAGTTTAATCAAGACATTAAAAAATGAAAATATCGAAAAAAAGTTGTACGCATCCACTTTGAACTGAAGATCTCCGAAAAAAAAATTGCGGTAAATAAATATCTAGATACACTACAACAGAACACCGACCACTCTAATTTGTTTTTTTTATAGGTAACTGAGGTCGCTGACAACGAATCTGGTAGTCAAACTTGGGGCAAATTTACTGTTTGCATGGTATTAACCCTTGAACCCACGAACTACTTTCCACCATTTTGCAGCTTCCGTTTACGCTACGCGCCTGCGCGCGCTGTAGCATAAACGACGGCTTCAACAAGCGAACTGGCTTCTCACATGGCGTACAAATCTTCTGTGGAAAATTTGAAATTAGATGAAAAAGAAATAAAGCAAGAAAAGAAAAGCACACCAAGTTGTAGGGGGGGGGTAATTAATTTTTTTTTTTTTTTTCTAGAACATAGAATTTACTAATTTTCAAAGGTAAATATCCACAGGACTTTTTGGGTGGAAAATTTAAAATTAGCTGAAAAAAAAAAATAAATAAAATAAGAAAAGGAAAGCACTCCAAGTTGAGGAGGAGAGGAGGGGGATAATTTAATTGTGGTAATCGTGAAGAAAGAGAGAGCCTGTTTCCTCCGTTCGACTATAGGTGGCGTTACTGTCTGTCCACCCAGTTACGGAAGTACAAAATGTATATAATGCCACCCTTGAAATAAAAATAAATGTTTTTGTTATATTTTAATTTTAAACATGTTTCTTTTTTTTTTTTTGTGCAAACATATTTAAGTTTTATTTTTTTGCAAACATATTTAAGTTTTATTTTTCCAAACATTTACGTTTTGATGCTTGTTTATTTTTAAACATTTACGTTTTTTTTTTTGCAAGCATAAACTAAATTTTTTTGCTATATTTTTATTTTAAACATATTTATGGGTACAACCGTTTTTTCGCGAGTATTTTTTACGCTCTTATGATAATAATAAAAAAAATCAACGTTTTTTCTTTTATCTTTTTTATGGACCCCCCCCTTTTTTCTTAATTTTTCTGCACTTATTTTACCTTTTCCGCAAGTATTTATATATATATATATATATATATATATATATATATATATATATATATATATATATATATATATATATATATATATATTTGAAAAAGGATATTGTAAAACCTGAATCTTACTTGAAACTACTATTAAAAAATAGCGCGGTACCAATAAGTGCATAAGCAAACTTTTCAAAAAGAAAAATATTTCAAAAATATTTAGTTTATGCTTGCAAAAAAAAACAAAAAACAAAAAAAAAAACCGTAAATGTTTTAAAATAAACAAGCAACAACACGTAAATGTTTGGAAAAATAAAACTTAAATATGCTTGCAAAAACAAACAAAAAAAAACGTAAATATGTTTGAAAAAACAAAAAACAAAACTTAAATATGTTTGCACCCCCCCCCCCAAAAAAAACCATGTTTAAAATTAAAATATAACAAAAACATTTATTTTTATTTCAAGGGTGGCATTATATACATTTTGTGCTTCCGTAACTGGGTGGACAGACAGTAACGCCACCTATAGTCAAACGGAGGAAACAGGCTCTCTCTTTCTTCACGATTACCTTAATTGTTTTTTTTTTTTTTTTTCCTGGAACATAGAATTGTCAAATTTTCAAAAAGTAACGCACCGACATTTACCAATTAGAACACCATTTTAACATTTTTCGAAGATTTTACTGTCTACATTGGGGGCGTGAGCGCGGGGGGGGGGGCGTTGTGGTGTTGAGGCGCGCGGCACGCGCTAACCCCAAATGGTGGAAAGTAGTTCGTGGGTTCAGGGGTTAATACCATGCAAACGGTAAATTTGCCCCAAGTTTGACTATCAGATTCGTTGTCAGCGACCTCATTTACCTATATATATATATATATATATATATATATATATATATATATATATATATATATATATATATATATATATATATATAAACAAATTAGAATGGTCGGCATTCTGTTGTAGCGTATCTGTTTATTTATTTGCTTCCCCACTGAGCAAATTAGGCAGGAGGCCGTTTTTAATGTGGAGATAGGGGCAAGGGGGAGGGAAATGGGGATCCAGCTCCCGAGAGGAGGGAAGTGGGAGCTGGATTAGAAACTGTTGGTATGAAGGGTTGCCCTTTCAGTGACCAATGTCAGATATGTGGGGTTACCCCCACACATATGGTCTTTGCTAGTCATATGCCCGGACCCCCGAGGGGGTGGCGGATATTTACCAAAATTTCACTTAATTTGATCAAGTAGTTTTTTTGTGTTTTTTTTTTTTTACAGCGGAAAAACACGTTTTTATGAGAGCTCGTTGAAGGCAGATATCTTGTTTTTTTGTTTTTTTTTTTTTAATTTTGTTTGGAGTCTATAAACGCTACTGGGAGATAACTCCATGTAAAGCACCGATACTTATACTACTCCGTCCCCATCTTTAATAACTAGCTTTTCTTCCTAAAAATCGAACCTTTTGCTCGGTATCATAACAAATTGTTTTTTCGCTGTTGAAACAAAAAGTACTTGATGAAATTAAGTGACATTTTTTTTTCCGGATAACTTCATTCCATAACAGACGTACAATTTAAACTTTTTTCGATATTTTCATTTTTTAATGTCTTGATTAAACTACAAGCACCAAAATTTTTTCGGAGATCTGCACTCTGCAGTTCAAAGCAGATGCGTACAATATAACCTTTTTTTTTTTTTTTTCGTAATTTTCATTTTTAAATGTCTTGATTAAACTGTACAAGTACCTTAAATTTATGTGCGTGCGAAACTGATCCCTTATTCTAGATTCTAAAATAACTATTTTATTTTATTATTTCCCCCCCCCCCCACACACACAATTTTTCCCTGACAAACTCTTATTGATTTTGATAACATATTAATTTTTAAGGCCCAAAATATTTAAGAAAAACACGATTGATAATTTAGAGACGGGAGTGATTCTATAAATTTATCAACTTGTTTGAGAAAAAATCAACTAATTTCACTGTAAACAGTTAATCATACATTAGAACATTGTTATATTACTGTATTCATTTCAATAAGAGTGCTATAAAAAAACAAAACAATCCCAACCCCCCTTAAGGTAGTGCATTCTGGTAAAATTGGGTGCTTCTTTGGAATGAGAACGAAAATAGAAATATTGAATTTCAGTTTAAACCAATAGTATCTACTTAATTATCATGTCGAAATTAGGTTCCTACTAAAAAAAATTGCGAAAAAATATTAAGTAGAAAACTAATTAATAATGAAAATAGTTTTTGAAAAAAAATTGCAAGTTATAATAATAAACAGAATAATCAGGGGAGGTAACTGCAGTTTTCTTGTTATACCTCCCCCCAATAAATGCAGATTAATAAATCATGCCAAATTTCAATTTCCTTCGGTGTTGACACTTTAGAAGCTATTTTTATTAGCTAAAAACCCATATAAAAGTGGTCCACAAAAAAATACAATCATATGATCTGCCTTATACCGCTCTGCGACTTTGCATCTTGGAAGAGATACAGTTCACAAAAATGGAGACAGACAGACGTACATAGTGAGTTTTATAAATTAGATTACAATTAGTGAATATGGTTTGTTGCCACTTTTATTTTATTTATTATTAATATTTTCTTACTAAAACATGGCTTAGGTAATACGCATTTTTATTTTTTAGTGTTACTCTAATTTATGTGATTAGAATAGGAATTAACAATTTATTGAAAACGTAACTGGTTCTCTAAGTGTGTCAGAAACTTTGTGAAAAATATTGAATAATTCGACCCCCTGTCTTTCCAAGCTTATAACTACTCGAAAAATGTAATTCAAACCCTAATTTTTTTTTCAATTAAAGGAGCAATGACCAAGGTTTCATTTAAAAATAAAAAAAAAAAGATACAAACGACGTGGTTTAAAAAAAAAAGGGTTTAAACTTCAGACTTTACAGGTAAATTTAAAAAAAACTGTTCTTTTTTTTTGTTGTTTTAAATTAGAATATATTATTTATTGATCTTTTATCTTCAATTTGTGATATACAAAACTTTGCCACATAAATTAATTATTTACTTTTTAATAGACATTTCAAAATGTGGGTGGGCGTGAATTAATTCGACCCCCTGTCTTTCTAAGCTTATAACTACTCGAAAAATGTAATTCAAACCCTATTTTTTTTTTTCAATTAAAGGGGCAAGGACCAAGGTTTCATTTAAAAAAAAAAAAAAAAAGGTTTTAAACTTCGGACTTTACAGGTAAATTTCCAAAAAACTGTTCTTTTTTTTGTTTTAAATTAGAATATATTATTTATTGATCTTTTATCTTCAATTTGTGATATATAAAACTTTGGCACATAAATTAATTATTTACTTTTTAATAGACATTTCAATATAGGGGGGACGTGAATTAAAAAAAAACGTTTGTCTAAAATATTATATTCGGTTTATTGGAAAGAGCATAAAATTTCACAATGACCCTGAAAATATCGTAAAAATAGAATCAATAGAAAAATTTTGATAGATTTTTAAAGTTAAAAATTGAAAAATACTGAACTCGTAAAATTCCATTAATTTCATTACTGTTTTTAAAAAATAAAAAAATAATATTTCTATTACTTTTTATACAACTTTAATAGTTTATTTTGGAAGTATAATCCATAAAGAAAATAAACAGCCCACTTTTAAAAGAGAAATTACGAGTTTTTTTAAATATTTTATTTACAGTTTCGTGTTAGGGTGTAAAAAATTCCTACAAAAATTCTGATACACCTACTGGTTCTCAAATAAAAAAAAACAAAACAAAAAAAAAACGAGACTTGTATTAAATGAATATCCAAACAATTTCAGTACTCAAAAAACAGTCAATCTAAAATATTTATGGAGAATTCTGAATCAGTCCCAGAAATAGTCAAAGTATTTTATGATTTATAAGCCATGAAAAAATAAGCAGATGTCCCTAAGCATACGAAAGGTTAGGTTATGGGAAAGGTTAGGTTATAGGAAAGGTTAGATTGAAAAATATATATTTTTGCTTCTTTAAAAAATAGGTGATCCTATCCACTCCAAAAAATATAACTTTCAAATTGTAAATTGCTTTGACTATTTCCGCTAACAACTATTTTAACCGAGTAAAGACCCATAAAAAAAATAGTCCAAAGAAAATGCAAAATGCAATCATTTGACATGCTTTGTGCTGCTTTGCGACTCTCCGTCTTGGAGAAGATACAATTTCAGACAGACAGATAAACATAGTGAGTTTTATCAATGAGATTTTTTAGAAAACCAGTTTTGTTTGCGAATATATTTTCAATATTTTGCTAATTCCTATTTTAATCACGGAAATGAGAATAACAGTTAAAAAAGACGCAAGTGATATGTTTTTTTTTTACTTTAGAAATCACTATTATTCATTGGGCACAATCTCAACTTGAATTTACATGACTGAAATAGGAATTAATTCCTGAAAAATAATGTGCGATCATGAAAACCTATATGTTTTGTTGTGGGAGAAACAAGAAAAAAACTTCAACACTATTTATTCTCAACTCAAAAGAATTTATGTGATTGAAACAGGAATTAATTCCTGGAAATTATCATGTGATCACAAAACACTTTATTTTCATAATCTATACGATTTGTTTGGAAAACTTCTTAAGTAAGATTCCTTGTAAGTTGGTTGTACAAATATCTGTGTAATTGCTTTGAAAATTTACTTATTATTAAAGGAATTTTGAATGATTGAGTTGCAATATAACTTTTTTTCATTTAGAGCTGCTGTTTCTATTTTGTTCATCTATCGAGCAAACTGTTATTTCCAAAACATCTTGCCAATTTTGTTTTCGACATTATTTTGATTGTATTTATTTTTTTAAGTTCCTTGTGCAAACATATTCATAAAATGATATATTTTAAAAATTTTATTTTATTAAACGTTGTCTTCATCTTTTATTATACCCATTGTGATTTAAAGAAAAACTTAAAAAAATTTTTTTTGTCTATTTTTATCGGTTAAGAATAATAAACTTAAATTGTTGCCTCATTTTAATTTTATGAAAAAAAACCCAAAAAAACTCCACAACAGTTAATAAACAACCAAAAAAACAGTATAATGCTCAAAAGAAGTCGATCTTTGATCAGTCAATGTAAACATTATCATTAACTAAAAAAAAAAAAAAAAAAAAAAGAGCAAAGAAACCCATCAGAAAACTGTGGGTAACGACTGTGTGCAGTATGGTTTGTTGAAGCAACTGCCATGTCAAATAATGCCGCGTGCCTCAGTCAATTGATTAAGGGTGTTCATCCTATTGTTGCCTCGAGTGTGAGTGTGGATAGTGATATTCTTGGTGATCATTCCACAAGTCGCTTTCCAATTGCAGCTTCAAGTGCTGTCGTGGTGCATGATGAACAGAAGTTTAGTTTATTAAGAAAAGCAAAGAACAAAACAGATGCAAGAGCCTCTGCGATAAACGTTCAAAATCGAACATTGTTTGAGAAAAAATGCTGCAGCTAAGGCTGTAGTGAGAATTTCTGAAAATGAAGTTCAGTATACTATTCATTTGAAACATGATGCTGCATTTAAGGTTGTTGCAAGAGTTTCGGAGAATGAACTTCAGAGATGGCGTTGCTACAGCTACTGCAAGTGCTTCAGATAATGAACTTCAATGTGCAAACCGTTTAGCCAGAGATGCTGTATCTATGACTTCTGCACAATAGGGGCAAACAACACCTGATAGAAATATCTGTTTAGATAACATTTTTCAATATAATCGGGTATTTCTAGGCCTACAACAGTGTGTATTCTGCCTTCTTTATTCACAGGCAGTCTTCGATACATGGATGAAAAAACACAAGATACAACAACAATTGTTCGTCATTATGGTAGGCCTAACCTATTCATAACTTTTACATGTAACCCAAAACAGAAGCAAATTATGTCCGGACTTTTTCCTGGTCAAACTGTGATACATCAACATGATCTGATTACCAGATTATTCCATCTGAAATTACATAAGCTTATAGATTTTATGAAATTAGATGAAGTTTTCGGGCCTGTTCAATGCAACTGAAAAGAGAGCATAAAAAACAAAAATAATATCTTTAGTTTTTTAAAATCGACCCATTAGAACTGGAGTTAAGACCATTCAAAGTTTTTAAAAAAATGTGTGGTTAACTAGACATTTTGCCTTAAGTCAGTCCTAATCAAATGCCTATAAGCTTGTGACTGAAAATGGTTGGAAATTTGTACAATTTACAGACTAATCTATCTTTAAAAACTGTATCTTCAGACCTTCTTAAGATATTATGATGAAATTTTGAACATATTATCATAATATCATGAAGGTTCAGTTGGTGTTATTTATGATCATCTCACTTGGTAACTTACAGACTAGCATACTAATTAGCATATTTCAGTTTCATTATAACAGCTTTAAGTAGAAACATCATAAAAACAACTTAGAAAAATGGTAAGGCTTTATCATCATCGGAAGAATTATTCTGATGGACATTATCATTTGCCATTATAACATCATGAAAAATCCAAGATGGTGACCAGGAAATCCAAAATGCCATCATGACACAATTCAAAGAAATTATTAACAAAGTATGACTTGTAGCATATCAAATTAAAGGAAATTTTTGTACAGATCAGAATTATGTTTTCAAGTACATTAAACTAATTAGCATACTTAAGTTTCATTTTAATGGCTTCAAGTAGAAGCATCATAAAAAACGTTTAAAAACTGGGAAGTAAGACTTTATCATTATGCAAAATGTTATTCTGATTGACTTTATCATTTGTCATGATTACACTGGCCACCAAGACATGATTCAAAGAAATTATTAACAAAATATGGCTTGTAGCATATCAAATGAAAGGAAATTTTGTACAGAGTACTATTGTAATATTTTCATGTTCATTAAACTAATTAGGATAATTAAATTTCGTTTTTAATGACTTCAAGTTACTGTCACAATTTTCGAGTGAGTTTCTACTACTATTTTGTATAATTTTTTATTTTCAAGTCATTATCGAGACTTCAAGAGACATCGCGGCCATTTTTTTCTTGTTCTCATGTAACGCTCGACACTACTTGTTTTTTTGAGCAGAATAAATATTTACAACACTAAAAATTTATTGAGGTAGGTAGAAGAGTAACTTTGCCTTTGGTAACATTTATTTGTTATATATTTGTTTTTTGGACACTTTTTCATACCTTTGTGGATTGTAAAACAAATCCAATAAAAGTTATTCTTTTACTTAACTGGATAAGTGGTTTGTGTTTTTTAACTCATTTAAAAGCGTGGTCATTGCCGGTCATTCTTTTTCAAAGAATTTTTTTTTTTTAAATATTCTTTTCCTTTCTATAATTAAAAACTTATGTTTTCTAAATAATAACAAAAATAAAATGAATACTTTATGTACATAAGTTAGTTGATGAACATTTTGTTTTCAGATGTTTTTGTATGCGTTTCGGCACACAAAAATTCTCATGTTTATATGAATCTGTCACTACTTCTAGCGATTCATGCATAAAAAGTTTTTATCCAATTCTTTCCAAGTTTTAGGACAAAAGAAATTAATATATTTGCTATTAAATAGCTTTTGAACACAGTTTCTATCTTTACTTATCTTTGTACTACAAAGCGTCAAATTTGAAATATTCTAACTTTTGACTGTACGTGTTGTGTTCAAATTCTGTAGCAAAGACAATTCTTTTCCCTGATTAACTAAAACAACTAGAAATGTCATCAAGTATTTATGTGAACACACCTCGACTGCTTATTTACAAAAAGTGATCTACCACCAGCAAGCATGCTATGCTGACAGGTTTAGTCGGATTTAAATAGCTAGTTCTTTGAATCACAACCAAAATATTAAAATATCATTTCAAAGTAAATTTTATTGTAAATCCAGTTATATAAGTTTTATTTTGATGGAGGTAGGAGAAATGTACTTATTACTGATTTAAAGACTATGAGTGTCAAATTAAGTAGCAGTGTATGCCTTGTTCAGTGCTGAATGTTATGGTGTCTGGTATTGCTAATACAATTAAATGGCAAAAAAGTCAATTCTCCCTATGCGCATATTCTAATTTGGTTGAAGACAACGATAAATTCCAATGATATTGATAAAATAATTTCTGGAGAATTTCCAGATCCTGCATTAGACAAGGATTTATATATGAATATGATTCATGGTTCATGTGGACTTGAATTCTGGAGAGACTTGTGTCAAGAACAATGAAAGATCTAGCAAGAACTACCCACGAGAATTCATTAGTGAAACTCAGACTGATACTGAAGACTACTCACTTTACAAACGGCGCCGACCCAAAGAAGGAGGTTTTATTGCAAGGATTAAGGATGACAAAGTTGACAATAGATTTGTCATATCCTACAATCTCCATGTACTCAGTGCCGTTGAAGCTCACATCAATGTAGAATACTGCAGTTTCGTCAAATGCATAAAACACATTCGTAAATATATTTATAAAGACTCCGATGCTGCTTATTTCACTTTGCAAATTGAGGAGGAAATTAATGAAGTTAAAGCAATTGCTGGATGTTATATAAATAGCAATGAGGAATTTGGATGCATCTTCATTTTCCCTATTCATGAAAAACATCCAGCAATACAACATCTAGATTTACAGCACATTTATTTTACATTTAAAAATGATGGCTGCAACAGTAGAGACAGCCAGGGAAACAACATTAACTGCATTCTTCAAATGATGACTTTGCAAAAACACTACTTTACTCTGAGATACTGCTGTACTACAAATGGGACAAAAACCAGTGGCAACACAAAGATAGGTAAGACCGTAAACAGCAATCTAAGCATGAAATTCAACAATTGCTTGGAACATGTTTACACAGTTTCACTAGATCAAATTGATTGTTTCCATCTGCAAATATTGCTGCATGAAGTTTGAGGACTAATGTGTTTTGAGGATCTACGGACATATGAAAATCGCATTTTGCATTCCTACTATAAAGCCTGTTGAGCTAGAGAATTATGACTTCCATTGGGGAGCAACTTTGAATGAAATTGCTTCATCATGCAGTACTGAAAGCCTTCAAGATGCTTTTGTGAAGATATTACTGTTTTGCAATGCTGGCGACCCATATACTTTGTGGTTAAATTTTAGAAATCAACTTTCTGAGGGTTTTCTGCATCAAGCAAAGGCTGAGATTCAAAGCATTCATGTTGAGTACAGTGATGAACTATACAATAAAGCACTTATAAATGTAGAGGATAAGATCCTTCATATGGGTGGAAATGCTTTACCATCATATGGTTTACCTGAAACTTACCAACAACTCATATGGCTCATCTGAAACTCGCATATGCAACAAAATTCCTACTCTTATGACATAGATGTCTTATCAAGATTTGTTGCTGAAATGAAGCCTAGGCTACTTTCTGATCAGCTTTTGACCTTCAACACAATTACTAAAAGTGTGTTTGACCAGACTGGTGGCATTTTCATTCTTGATGATCCCAGCAGCACTGGTAAGAGATTAGTTACCAAACTCATCCTTGCAAAATTAAAGCAGTTGCCCTTAGATCATTCGGAATAATGGCTACACTTCTTCCTGGTGGCATTAAATTCAAACTCCTCTTAAACCTCGTTTCAGCAGAGATCCCACTTTGCAATATTCCCAAGGAAAGCCCCAGAGCTGACCTCTTGAGACAATGTCAATTGATTATGAGGGATGAATGCACCATGACTTACAAAGGATCAATTGAGGCTTTGGATCGATCACTCAGATATATTAGGAAATCTCATCAGATTATGGGTGGTTTAACTCTCTTGTTTTCTGGAGATTTTCGTCAAATTTTTCCTTTTATACCTAGGGGTACCAAAGCTGATCAGGTTAGTGCATGTCTCAAATCATCACGCTTATGGTATCAGGTTAGAACACTTCATTTAACCACTAGCATGTGACTATGACTCCATGGAGATGACATATCAGTAAAATTTTCTGATGACCTTATCGTTGGAGATGGTGGTGTACTGTCAAATCCAAATGATAACATTGACATCAACAATATATGTTGCCTGGACGGTTTTAAACAATCTGTTTTTCCAAACTTGACAGTTAACTACCATAATCATGACTGGCTATATTAATATTAGCTGATATATATATACTGCCATATTATATTAGCTGCGACCAATTAAACTGTTTCAACAATCGTCAGCTGATGTAAATTCTTTCCGGTGCTAAAAAAGATTTCAAATCTTTTAACAAAAATGTGGATCTGAAGGATGATGTAAAATGTCCCGTTGATTTTCTCAATTCATGAAATGTCCCTGGCCTACCTACTGGCAAGGGAGAAAAGGTTTAAATCCGAAAGGTCATGCTAACAAAAGCATCAGATGAGACATCTAATATTTTCAAAAGAATTCGGTTTCCTCTTACAGTTTTTGCAATGTCCATTAACAAATCCCAGGACCAAACTTGGTTGCTGATCTTCATCTGGTACGACCATGTTTTTCACACGAATAACTCTACGTTGGATATTTTCATGTAGGTAGTTGCAACAGCCTTTTTTACATACATTTCCAATTGAAAAACCAAAAATGTTATTTACAATTAAGTTTTATAACAAAGTTAAGCTCGATTTACTGACAATGGAACTCCTTCTGATAAAGATCCATCTAATTCATTCTTTGTCTTCTCAAAAAGTATGGATCACACCATCTACATTTCTATGTGTATTTACAAAACTAAAATTACATTTCCGTGTGTATTTACAAAACTAAAATTACATTTCTGTGTGTATTTACAAAACTAAAATTACATTTCCGTGTGTATTTACAAAACTAAAATTAAAAAACTTCCTTTAACATATCATTATTTTTTCTTAAAGGAAAATCAATTCAATCAGTCGTCTTTTATGAAGGAAATTTACCAATTTGTTCTTGTTAGTTGCCCTTCTCTTCATCATCTTACAATGGAATTACTGTGAGAGACACTTTTTCTTTTACTGCTGAATAATTTGCGCTTTTGTTTGCTGCGTCACTATTACTGTTTTGTTTGCCAATGAAAATTTTTTTATTTCCAGTTAAAAAGGCCAATCTCCTCATTTTTGTATTCAGCAGTGTTAATATTATCAAAAGGGTTGTAGATGCTTGTTAAATGTTTTCAAATTATCCAATTAATCTTCAAAATATAAATATACTGACTTATTTGGTTCTATGTTTTCCAATTCCCTATATGAATCATGTGCAAAATAGTTTGCAGTCGTTTGTGTTGATCATAAAACTCTTTTTCTCTACATCTTTTGTATATAACCAAGTTTGGAAAATATGAACTGTAACTCATGAAAATGCTCAAGAGAAACTTAAACTGTACATTCAAAATACCAGCATGAAATAATAAGTTCGTAATGGTCAAGTCAAACCCACTAAAACATAGAGTAGGACCAACCAATTGGTTGAAATGAAAAGTCTACTGATAATGTAAATTAAAGTTTGGAGAAAATTTGTTCAAAGTATCAAAATTTAATCAAGCACATGAGCGGCCAATCGATTTTTCATATCAAACATTATTACTAAAATCAAAAGGTACATGTAAAGTTATGAACAGTATGGAAACCAAACCACCACATCAACCAGAGTAAACCAGTACCAAGTAAAAACCCAACAGGGCCCAAACAAAGCTGGGTTGAACTGCTAGTATTAAATAGATTTTAACTGTAAATGATTCGTATAGGCAATAAATGGTTCTATGTTTTTTAATAAAACGATTTATTTCCTATACATAATTTTTTTTTTATTA
The DNA here is from genome assembly GCF_053919585.1 of Euprymna scolopes. NCBI lineage: Eukaryota > Metazoa > Mollusca > Cephalopoda > Sepiida > Sepiolidae > Euprymna > Euprymna scolopes. Next base: position 97,974,041 of record NC_136486.1, on the reverse strand, counting down.
CATTTTGTTTAGACTGTTGATTTTAATGTTTTTTGTTGTGTTGTTTAAAAAGAGATTTAAAGAAGGAGGAAGGCAATTCAATTGAAATTCTAATTCCTTGCCAAAGAAAATACAAAAATACCCCAAAGTGAATTTCATAAATAAATCTGCTTCTACCTATCTATTTATCTACTTCTACTTATGTATAAAGAGAATTCCTTATATTTTTATTCTGTTCAAATGGATCAGAGCGGATTGCATTCATGACCTAAAAGTTTCATGTTTCTGTTTCAGATATTGATAGTATGAGGTACTAAGAAAGTAACCCCAGTCATGGATGTGCATCAGAAGAAGAGATACATCATTGAATTCCTGGCAAAAGGGCATTGATAATGGTGGTAACTGTAGAAAAATAAATTTGGAGCACAAAATGTTACTCATTTTAATGGTACCACTGCTGTCTTCATAGCTTTCCAACTATTTGAGTTAAAAAAGAAAATAGGGAGTTTTACTTTCGGAAATACTCTTTTATATTAATCAAATACATTTGTTTCTTCCCCCTCTTCAGTCAGACATCATAGGATTATAAACACAAGTGTCATACATAATTGCAATATGATCACACTTTCTATCAATACTGGATTAATCTTTTTGGAAATTATCAGTCGATTCCATTAAATTTTATAATTTTCTGCATTCCTACCAAACTGACTGTTCCAAATAAATCCTACTTAGAGGAGGTAGGAGTATATTTCACTCAAAAAAAACAAAACAAAAAAACTGCTAGCACCCCCCCCCCTATCATTCACTGGTAATTATATCTTCATAATATTCATATCTTAAAAAAGATGGTCATTGTTTTATTTATACATTCCATGATATTATCTCCAACCAATAATGACTTCCCTACGTAAATAATTACTGCTCCCTTCTGCTTCAATTCTTAATTTTCCAGGAAATTTCAATAACTGTTCAGAAACTTTTTTTCTTATCCCAAATTATATTTGCTAAACGCTTACAAAGTCAGTTTGCAGAAAAGTAATATGGCATTCACCCATACTCTATTCAGTAAACACAATGGCTAAATTTAATATCACACCTTTTATTAACTAGTACCCTTTCACATTTACATGTAATTCTACATGCATCCAACGAATAGTGATATATGACAATTGCTATGAACTTTGTAAAGCGTTGCAATTATTACACGCAAAAATGTTCAGTATCAATTATCAGGTCAGTTCAAAATCATTCTGCTATTCTAAGTTACATTCTCAAAACTGGTCGACCAAACTTACAAATTCGGAACACTAGGTCAGAATTTAATGTTACCCCATTTTTCAATGAACAATGTAAAAATATCAAGGCAACAACTATCACCATTTATTTACTTGATCTTGGGTTTACTTTCAGCAGCTCTGTAACTCTTTCTTTTCCTTATTTTGTTCTTTCATCCTCACATTCCAGAACCAATGTTTTTGACAAAGAGGAAAGAGTTGTCGTTTTTGTGATCAGAATCTATTCCATCTAACACTTATTGTTGACCAGCTTTTGACCATGGAGTACTATTTTTTTTTTTAGCGCCTTACATTAAGTGGCTTCATACCTGGTCGGGAATGATTTGCATAAAAGAAATAAAATATAACCTTGTGTTTTTACACAAAACAAACCAAACTACACAGACTTTTGCCAAACTAAATGTAAAATTTAGTTTAGGTTTAGTTTAAGACTAGGTAAAAAAAAAAATGTTGTGTATCATTACTAGGGCTGTGACAACAGCATATTCTTTTCATTGTTTTGACTCTTGAGTATATATCTGTTAATATCTTATGTTTTTATATAAACTGAGGTGGTTCTTGGTTGATTAAGTGTGTCTGTATCGGATATATACCTGAGAGTCAAAAGAATGAAAAGAATATGCTGTTGTCACGGCCCTAATCATTACTTAATTTATTTTATAAAATTATGAAATGTGTACTAGTGTATTATTGAATGTATCGCTCTCTGTACAGTTATCGCTACACAAATTCATCTAAATGGAATGACAGTGTTGATGATACGACATCATATATACTTTTAAATCTATTTTTGAAAATCATCCACATATGCTTCGCTATTTTCGTGTGTACATGATTCCACATAATTTTCCAAATTATTTACGGTTCTATGGTCATATATCAGGGTCATGGGTATGTCTGCTATTTTTACGTATGCCTTCTATGTGTCTAAATAAATTGTAATACAAAGCAGTATCATTTCCTTTATGAAAAAATTAGAAATAAAACATCGACTTCTCTGTCGATTACATATCTCAAAAAGCCAATTTTTTATAGTGTTGATATGTTGTATAGTGGGGTTCTGTAAAACATGGGTGGGGTTGTTGCATATATGATGGGTAATTATTAGGACTATGACAAGAGAATATTCTTTTCATTGTTTTGACTTTCGAGTATATATCCGACAGTTAAACACAGTTAATCAATTAAAAACCACATCACTCTATATAAAAAAAATATAAGATATTAACTGATATATACTCGAGAATCAAAATAATGAAAAGAATATTCTCTTGTCATAGCCCTAGTAATTATTGACATGTATATATATTTATACATCTATATATTTGATCGTCTAAATATGAATGTGAATATTGGTCGTCTAGTGATTATTCTAAACAGAACATATAACAATTTAACAAAAGGACAGATAACAGTCTCTGGGGTTTTACATCGGCCAATGGAGAAACATACCTTATCTATCTGGATTGATATTGATTTGACAGATCCTTTGAAAAGCTGCAAACAAAAATTTGTATGACTCAAATCCTTTTTGATATTTACAGTAGCTTTATTCCAGATGTTTCCCTCATTGGAAAGCAGCAATGCTGGACTTTTAATATCAACATTTTCCCCTACTCGGAGCCATTACTGTCTGCGGACCATCTTTCTCCCTCTAACTTTTGACTGGATCTGCTAACTCTGACTCCCAACACTTGACTAACTGATATGTGCATTTCTAGTTATGTCATTTTTTTATGTTCTAGCATTCTTTTTCACTAACTTAACATTTTTGTTTGTGCTAGTTATGAAAACTAACATTCCTTTCTATTAAAACATTCTAACATAAATGATGTTATCTGTAAATATTTATTTTGCTATGATAACATTCTCTCTTACATTTTACTTTTACAAATATTAATAATGATCATAATAATTGTTGATCAGCACATCTTTCTACGTTGCCTGGTTAATATTCAACATAGACCCCAAAAATACATCTCTGTGGAGTTGTATGTTCTTGGTGGTAATTTCTTTTGGTGGTCCTTATCCAGTTTATGACCTGTTACATTCTTGGTCTGGTTTTAAATGCACAGCACTAATTTTAACATCAGCACATGGACTTAGGGTTACTACGTGCACCCGGCTTTAAGAAGGGTAAGGGGATTCACCACCAAGGACGGCTACGCGACTGGTCCCCAATCCAGTCGAGTGTAAGCAAATTTCATTGTCTATCAAATTTTCCCAAGTCTCTAATCAAAACAGTGAGAAGCGAGCATTTAAAGGCGGCAAAAAAAAAAAAAAAATTTAATATGAAATAATGAGGAGGTCGGAAGCAGAAATATAGTTTAGATGTATTTTTTTTCCTTTTATATGGGCTTTATTTATCTTTTTTTTTTTTGTATAAAACAAATAAACAAGCAAACAAACAAAAAAAGTAACAATCCAAGATTGCAATAACACAAAAGTCATTTGGTGAGGGAACAGAGGGGGAGAAATTCATGAACCCTCATGGCTAACTCAGAGTCAATCGTATAATGTTTTTTCCTTTTTAAGGTATCATCCGTCTGTTTTTTTTGTTTGTTTTCTTTTGTTTTTTTTTGCCATTCACTTCACGAGCCAAGAAAACAAAAACATCACCTTTTCTTGCCGAAAATGCCAACTTAGACTGAATCTTTTTTTTTTCTTATTTCCTCTTTCTCCCACCTCTTGACGTGAATCCTGACTGATTCCCTCTCTTTCTTTTTTCTTCTCTTTCCCTTTCCTACTGCTGCTAGTGTCCATTCTGACCTCGGCATCACCTCACATTGACTCCCCAAAATAACTTGACCTCGACATCATCGCAGTCTTTTCCACTCTGCCATGGACTTAGGTCCACTTCGGGGTCTCTATTCTCTTTCCACAGCCTTTGGACCATGACAGACCCAATCACCAACAATTTCACTGTTGCATCGGCATCTTCTGGCAAGTCATGTTAGCAGCCTAAAGATGCTGAAGTGAAGATGGCTAGTAAAAATAGCCATTAAAAATTATTTTCCTACCACTAAGCCCAAGTGGAAAGCCTTCCTTGAACCTAATGGTAGGGTAAGGCATTTCTTTTTGGATCTTTTCATCCAAAGTCAACTTAACAATAACAATTTCAGAGATAATCAATTAGTTTTTTATCAGTCTGACAAATTCATCAAATTCTTTATCTTTTGGTTTCTCTGGAGGTAATTAATTTGACATTTGTTTGTACACCTTGCTCCCACAAACCGATAAAATAATAGCCCACTTCTTCACGTGAGCCATATCCCCCCCCCTCTCGGAATATCATTTGCTTTGAAAAAGTATTCCAGGCATTCACTTCAACTATCAAACGATTATTCAACTTCAACTATCAAACGATTTCAACTAGTGTTGGGACGATTCCTAATTTTTATACGATTCCGATTCCAGGAAAATATTGATTAACGATTCCGATACCAAGTACGATTCCTAGAGAATTATTGTTTTGAAATATACCAGGTAGTTCTATACTTATGGTCGGTAGTTTCCAAATATGTTCCCTAACTTTGGAAGAGATATTTTATGTCTACACCGTCGTGTTTTTGTTTAAATAAAATTATTATATAGTAAACTAAACGGAAAAATTAGCAAAATTTATTTTAGAGAAAATTTATTTTACTTAATTGGAATACAGAAAAAAAAACTCAAAGAAAATAGAATTTATCCTTCAGAGCAAAAACAAATAAAATAGAATTTATATAACAGAACAAAAACAAGAAAATTAGAGAATAAATACACACGATTCATTATTTTGGTCCTCATAATTAACAGATTTAATAAATTAAATAAAAAAAATATAGCGGAAGAGAAAGAAAATATATACTAATTAAATATAAAAAAGATAAATATTTAATTTTATAATTTATAAATGAACATGCGTAATGAAAAAAAAAGCAATATACCACGTGACATGGCGCCGTAGATACAAAATAACCTTTCCAAAGTTAACGACCATATATGAGAAATACTATTAATCAAAAGTTTTTGTGTTTTATACCAAAAGGTAGGTATAGCGAAAAGTTACAATTAAAGGAATTTCAAAAACGATTTTTTGTTTGGCTATTGATAGTTGTATTTGTGACGGCAGTTCTTCAGACCTCCATAATTCACAAGGAGTAGTTAACACCTATTATTTTTTCTTACTTTTTCATTGCTTTTACACGTTGTTTCTAACGTGAAGAATAAGTTTAGCCAAACTAATTTTGAAATAGGGTATATCAAAGGAACACATATAAAAATTATGCCACTATAAAAAACAAATGAAATATTAGATAAAATTGAGCAAACATAATTACCAAAATTACAGAAAAAGATTAAAAAACAAAACAAAACAAAACATGGTGAAGTTTGTTGAGTGAAATGAATTATTGAAAGAAAATTAATTGAACTAATAGAAATGTTAAATAAAAAAATGTCACATTTCAATATTTTTTTAATAATTAAATTCTCAGGGTTTTCGAAATTAAAAATTTAGTGATTTTTTTTTTATTAGACTTCTTTCGAAGCTTGTTACCTTGAAAAATACATTTTACACCCTGTTTTTTTTTAAATAATTTGAAAAATAAACGCAATTAAAAAAATTTAATTGATAATTGAAACTTTAAAAACATATTAAACATTGAAAAATTACTTATCTCACAAATTAACGTCCAATAAAGTAGATCCAGTCTTCATACAGGAATTCGGTTATAATAAATATATCTTTCCCAAACTTAAAAATTAAATCTTTTTTTTTTTTTTTTTTTTTTTTGAGAGAGAGAGAGAGAGAGTACTTTAAAATCGTCGGGGAGTGCCGCCTAAAATTTTAAAGAAGTAAATTTTAGGAGTTTAGTGCCTTTCAAAGACGGTTATCATAATTTATTATCATCATTTAATTTCCCCCCCCCACCTTTCCACGTGGTTCAGTAGTTAACCAGTGCTCCTGTTGCTGTCAGTCAGCTATCTTTACCTAAGTTTTAATTTCTAGTTAAAAGAATTTTTCATGAATAGAATCAGCATTTTTAAAAATTATTTTTTTAGTTGTATATATTTTATTTACTCTTTGAAGTTAAGGAGGGTTAAAAAAAAATTGGTGACACCTAGATGGTGACGTAGGCAAAAAAAGAAAAAAGACACTGCGATTTCGACCCTCACTAATAAAACTGCTCTGAGTGACTAGTTGGTAATTTTTTGTTCCTTTTCTTTTTTATTTTGCTCCTCCAATTTATTTGGATGCTTCATAATTAAATGTTTTAACATGTTGGTTGTGGTCATGTTAGATGGTTTTATTCCTCGCGATATTTTAATTTGACAGACTTTGCAAATGGCTTTCAACTCATCATCTTCATCAACTTAAAAAAGTTTCCATGCAAGACTTTTTTTTGGACTTTGGGCCATATTAGAAAATTCAGTTTATCTGTAAACAAATAATTTACTATTAAATTTTGTTTTAAAGCTAGTCACTTATTTGGATAATTAATTGAAAATAATCCGCTAAAAAAGACAAAAAGAAAAAAATATAAAGGGATGGGGCGGTAAATTGCACCAACCGGTAGTTAACAAAAAAAACTTATAGAATTTAATTTTTGAAACCAATGTATAAAAGTTTACATAATGAAATGCAAATATGCATTTTCTTTTGAATTTTTTTTTTGTTGACTGTGTTCAATTCACACATGGTTGATGCGGTTCAATATTGCTAAACTATAAGTCTTCTGTAAATTTTATTTATAAATACTTTTTAAAATGAAATTATTTAATTAATCGTAAATATTATTTAGGCATAAAAATTAATTGATTACAAAACCTTTTAAAAATATATATATTAATTTCTTTTTCGTTCGGCAAAAAACTGTGCAAAACACTTAATTTTCAATTTAAAATTCTAGAGAAAAGATTATATTATTCTGCTTTTAATATAATCAAATTCAGGGTTTTATCTTTCTGGAGAAAAAGATTAAAAAAAATAATGGATTTTATTTCAATGAAATTAAAAAAAAAACTTGACTGAATTGAATTAATTACCCTTAAATTAACGAAGGGGTTATTTAATAACTTTAGGTTTGGAAGAGATAGGTATGGGGTCGATTTTTTTGAAACTTCAAAAGAAGCCGACTACTGTCAAAACTTTGCGAAATAATACAACGTGATCAATTTCATTTTAGAGATATTTCTTTCAACAGCCTTCTTTTAAAAAAAGAAAAAAAGTATATTGTTCTATTAAACCTTTTACTGTTTAAATAATTTGACTTTGCTTGTTTTATTTTAAGAAAATATCAGTTGAAAAAGCATTTTCATTCAGTATTAGAAGATTTGTCAGTAAAAAAAAACAATCGCCAAAAAGATAAGCGTTTTTTTAATTTTTACTCGCAATGTAGAGCCCTGAATACTTCTTTTCAAGTTAACTCTTTTGTAGTTTTGATTACAATAGATCTGAATGAATGAATCTTGTAAGGGAGGGGGCAGTAAGCATTGCCCTGTTAGTAATGAATTTCTTTGGTTTCTTTTTATAACATGCTACATTTCTCTCTTGTGGTTAGAAAAATCAGGACATTTTTTTCTATTTTTCAACATCAGACTAAAAGAATCGTAATGAAGGAATCGGAAAATTAAGGTATTTTTTAACGATGCGATTCCGATTCCGATACCTCCCAAAATACACGATTCTTACGATTAACGATTCCAATTCCGATTAATCGTCCCACCACTAATTTCAACTGACTGAATGCAGCCATAATTCATTCTTTATTCAAATCCTTGTGACCAATTTGTAATAGATAAACAAAAGGAAGGTATTTATTTATCTGTGGACTGTTATCCGCATCTTTGTAGTTGTTGTTTCACGTTTTGGTCAACTATTCCTCTGGCCTTCTTCAGGTGGTTAACCGCGATGGGATAGGAATGCTGAGTCTCTTAACTGTATCCTCAGTAATTACTGCCTTTCAGGGCCTGTGGTGCAGTGGATAGAGGCATTGAATCTCTACGGTTTCAAGTGAGCATTGTCTGAAGATAGCGGTTTCAATCCTACCCAAAGCAAACCAGAGGATTAGTTGGTTAAAACATGGTGAGACAACAACAATTATGGAAGGCAGTAATTACTGAAGATACAGTTAAGAGACTCAGCATTCCTATCCTGTCGAGGTAACCACCTGAAGAACGTTAGAGGACGAGTTAGCCGGAATGTGGTGAAACAACAACAACAACAACTATGAAGATGAGGATGACAAAGTACACAAATAAATAAATGTACAAATAACTCATCTCAAAGGAAGGTAATTTATGAACTTGCTTTATTCCAGTCGTTAATTATATACTACTACTATTATAATTTGAGTTGGTTTCTCTTAGTTCAAGGGAAACTACTCCGTCTAAACATGTTTTACATACTTTACGTTTTGTTTAAGAAAAATTACAATATTTTACATTTTTTTGTTATTAACGCTATAAAACTTTGTTACATTAAATAAAACAGTTGAAAAAAATTTCTTAGTAAAATAGTTAACTCCCTTAGAACAATGAGTCAAGCTTCCGAATTGCCAAATTTATTTGATTTGCCAGTTAATTGTGCAATAGAGAAAAAAGTTGATTCCTATTTCAGTCATGTATATTATTTAGAGTGAAATGGCTTTCGATATTATAGTTAAGGTAGCAAGATGGAGTCTAAAAATTTAGCCTCATTCTGAATCGTGGGGTGGAGGAGGTTGGTCACGTGGTACTCTGCCACAGGTATTGAGGCAGAACCTAGCCCCTTTGAATAAAGTGCCGAGTTGTTAACTTCTAACAACAGAAAAACGGAAAAGGTGTAATATACAACAAATAAGTGCTACCAAATGCAAGTTAAAAGAAAAACAAAAAACACTTCAAAGAATTTTCGAGCATTTATTACTATAGAGAACATTTTAGAATTAGATTTTTTTTTTTAATTAACAGAGTTTTACAAGATTAATTAACCTTTTGGAACTGTTTAATTTTTTAAAAATTCTAATTATTTGAACAGTTGAATTAAAACAATCCTAATTCTTTGAACTGTTTAATTAAAAAAATCTAATTCTAAAATGTTGCCTATAGTAATAAATGTTTGAAAATTCTTTGAACTGCTTTCTTTAATTCTTTGAATTGCTTTTTGTTTTTCTTCTAATTTATCTTGTCTTTGGTAGCATTTATTTGTTCTATATTACACCTTTTCTGCTTTTTGGTTTTTCGAACTTTACAACTCGCCACTTTATTAAAAGGAGCTAGATTCTACCTCGATATCGGTGACAGAGTACCACGTGATCCACCTTTCCCCGGACTCAGAATGAGACTGGACTTTTGGACCCCCTTTTGCTACCTTAACCTGATATTATACTCGAACAGCTTACTTTTCATTCAAATCATATTTGGCACATGTTCATTTAACATCCCCAAAACAAATTATTTTCAATTTAGGAGACTTCCATCTGTACAAGGGAAGAGTTATCAAAGCCTTCTCTCCTCTTCATGTTAATAATGACTTTCTAAATTTTATGTTTAAAATGCACAAGTAGCTCATATTTCAGTAAAGTTTCCTGACCTGACAATTTTTGGAAAGACGATACATGTCGTTTTCCAATAAAATTATAAGTTTAGGAAACAGCCCTTTTGCAGTTTAAATAAACCAAAATATCAGGAATATACGGGGACATAGTTGACGGTACACCGCCTGTAAAAATGTCATTGGGTTGGCTATTGAAAATGACATAATTGATGTAAAAAATTTTTTAATTAAAATGAAACAATATTGAAATTAACGTAATAAAAATTAAATTCAAACAATATTAGAAAACAATATTTTTTATTAAATGATTTTCCTAAAATACAGATTTCTTTTTTATTACATGAATTTTATTAAATACAGAAACAAATAAACATAATTAGAAATGATATTGTTCTCAGATACATATTAATATACGAGGAAATACTTGACTCGATTTTTTCTGAAGAGAAAAATATTTAAAAACCAAATAATTTATTGTATAAAAATGTATGGTACTATTACAGTTTATCGCTGGGAGTTAAAATGACCTTTTTTGCGGGCACCCGTCATTAGAATCAGAGGGATAAATCAATATTTTAAACTATGACTGAAGTATGAAATAACCAAAAAAAATTAAACTAGATATTAATTACTTCCCGAAAGAACTATGAAAAAAAAAAAGGTAAATAAAGTGAAAGAGAACATATATCCGTAATTGTTTAATTGGAAATGTTTTGATTTAATTAATGAAAACGGAAAAGCTTTTCATGTAACGTATATATATATATATATATATATATATATATATATATATATTAAAAACAGAAAATGAAAAAGACATTATTCTTAAAAATGGAAAGGACATATTCATAATTGTTAAACTGGATTTTGGTAACAGGAAAAAATACATATTTTGGCACTTCTGCAGTATTCGGGCAAGCGCCATTTGAAAACCAAAACATTTATTGTATAAAAATGTATCAAAATGTAATTGTAAAGACATTTATTAGGAAGTCTGTGTAAGAAAATATAATTTTAATGAAACAATTTTGTAATTAAAGCAACATTGGATTTTTATAAAATAAAGTTGTTTTTTTTTTTTCAAACAAATAAATAATCTTAATGAAACATTTTTTGAATTAAAGCAACATTTGAAGGGTCAACAACACATTAATAATTTGAAATACTGATTTCTCCCTCTGATTTTGATGACAGTTGCCCGAAAAAAGGGCGTCTCCATTTTCAGTGATAAACTGTATTAATACCAAATGTATCAATATACAATCGTAAAAACATTTATTTAAAAGTCTGCATGAGAAAATATAATTTTAATAAAACAATTTGACACTTTTGCAGTATTTGGGATTGTTGGGGGCGGTAACTCCAATTTCTTCTTGGTCAAATAAATAATAAACAAGTTTTTTTTTTTTTTTTTTTTTTTTCGAACACAAAAATATTTGAAAACCAAAACATTTATTGTATAAAAATATATAAAAATGTAAATGTAAAGACATTTATTGAAAAGTCTGGAGAAGAAAATATAATTTTAATAAAACAATTTTGTAATTAAAGCAATATTCGATTTTTATAAAATATTTTTCTTTTTTCTAACAAATAAATAATTTAAATGAAACATTTTTCGAATTAAAGAAACTGAAGGATCAACAACAAATTAATAATTTAAATGAAACATTTTTCCAAATTAAAGCAACATTGGATATTTTTCCGAAACATTTTTTGAATTGAAGTAAAATTATGAATGAAAAGTTTGCGTAAATTCTTTGACTGATAAACGCCATTTTTACAAGAATTATATTTTCTATAATAATAATTGTTAAGTAATTAATAATCAAACAATAATTGAATTCTTTAACAATAATTTAATTTTTAAAAAAATTCTTTTACAACAATTATGTCATTTTCAATAGCCAATCAAATGACATTCTTACAAGCGGTGTACCGTCAACTATGTCCCCGTATATTCCTGATATTTTTGTTTATCTCAGGATTGTCAGGTTAGCTTTTTTAAGGCCAAATTCACGAAATTTGGCCTTTTTAAAAGTAATTTGGCTTTCAAAATATCTGTTCGGCCTTTTTACAAATTTGGGATCAAATTAGACCTTTTTCTAATCATTTTATATAAATATTTATTTAATAGTAATTATTAAAGAAAAAGTAAATATCAAGTAATTTAAAAAGTAGTTGGATGTCAAAACTTGTAGATTTTTTTTTCATTTTGGCTTTTTTGCCTTGATTCATGGATTTGCACAAGAAAAACAGCCCTGAAATCAACATCTGTTAACATTTGTCATATCAGGAAAAAAATCTTTTTCTAAAATCAGCACTGAGGGAATCTCACACTTAAGTGTTTAAATTTGTTTTCACACTTACTTACTAAATGTTTATATGAAACCTCTCAGAGACTTCACAGTGGAGCATAAAACCGTTCTGAGGACATTTGTTTAGTACTGGCATCTTGGCCCTGTCCAGTTAGGTCACTGAGTTTCAGTTTTCCCTTTTAATTTTTTCATTTCAATAAATATTCGATTAATAGTAAATGATACACACACACACACACACACACACACACACACACACACACACACACACATACACACAAACACCACTCATCAAGTCTAATCTTTGAATTGGACAAATATTAATATTTTTTCTTGGTTATCCCTTCAAAATGCCCAAGTGGAAAAATTAATATGAAACTGGGCATAAATATAATAAAGCCTGGGAAAAGTCATATCCATGGTTCAAAAGTGCTAATCATTGTCAGCGATCATACTGTGTGTTATGCAAAGTGACAGTTTTACTTAAGCAAAACAATATTTCATGACACGAAAAAACAAAAAAGCATCAAGATAAAACACCAAACAGGAATATTTCTCCTAGTTCTCTTGATAATTTTATATGTACAGAATCAAATAACCAAGAAAAAGAAGCAGAAATAAAACTTAGTTTAAGTATAACTTGCCATTCTTCAATCCATTCAATTGACCATCTTGGTGAGATTGTGAAAAAATATGGTGAACAAAATTTGTCCAGAGAATATAAACGTGCATAGAACTAAGTGAACTGCAATAATTAAAAATGTGATTTCGGCTGCACTAAAAGAAGAACTAAAAAATGATTTGAAAGACAAAGAATATGTTTTACTTGTGGATGAATCCATTGATGTATCAACTCAGAAACATTTTCTGTCTATTGTACCAGTAATCGAAACTACTGCACATATTTTGTTTGACAAAATAGTTGAAGAAATAACTGATTTTGGACAAACTCTTAAAAACTGTATAGGATCTGCTAGTGATGGTGCAGCTTCTATGGTTGGCAGTAAAAATTCAGTGTGGTCATGAATTAAGTCTGAATCAGCAGGTTATATTCAGATAAAATGCATCTGTCATTCTCTGAGTCTTTGCATCGAGCATGCATTCTCAAAGTTGCTTTCTAATGTTGGTTTTCTTTTAATTGAAGTGCCATTATGGTTCAGTAATAGTGCCTTTAGACGAGAAGAATGCAAAAATTTATTTAAAATAATGAACCCTGTAGATGAAGAAAATGACCAAAGGAGAAATGTTCCTCTTCCATTTCAAAATTTATCTAAAACAAGATATCTAGTAAGAGTAAAAAATTTTGTATAATATTTTGATGAACTGGAAGGAATTATTAGGTTATTTTAGCACTTGTGAAGCAAAATTAAATATTAGTTCAAAATACAAAAGTCATCTGCTAAAAGAAATGCTGGTAGATAGGATTAATTATTTTTATTTTTTGTTTGCAACTTCTGTTGTTCAGGGATTTGAAATGATAAATTCAATATTTCAACAAGAAAACAGTGATCCACACAAACTCTCAAAACAATTGATAATGCATCACCAGAGTTTGTAAGAAAAGCTTTTCAACAAAGATGGAACATATAAAACATTAGAAAATGTTGACTTTGGTGTCAGATTTAGTCAGGAAATCCATATGTTCACATAAACTGCTGGTGTACAAGTAGACAAAAACTACAAAATAAAAGAGGTGAAATTGAGGTGTCAAGCTAAGAAATCTTACATCAAGTAGAAAAAAGACTTCCTGAAGTTGCCAACATGTTTAAAGGACTTCCATTTCTAAACCCTGATGTAGTGAATATTGTAGTGTGACTGCAGTCATGGAGGTGGGCTGCATGTGCGAACTCGAAACCTGACCGATAGGACACACGAAGGTGACAAATCGTCAGGTTCGATCGCGCATTAATTTGCATAAATGAGATAATATAAGGCCGGGAGTTAAGATGTTTGAGAGAGTCGAGCCGTTGAGTTCTCGAGAACCGGATTGAACCTGGTTAGAGCGGAGAGTGTCGCTGAGAATCCAGTCCAGGCTTTTTTTTTTTTTTCGATTAGAAGCTATTTCAGCTTTAAATATGGAACCAATGTGGCCGAGATGAAATGGAAAATTTTAAATGGATTAAATGATTTGCATTGAACCTGAAAAATTAAAAGTTGCGTTAAAAATTGAAAAGCGTTGTCGAAGAGAGAATTGAATGAGTCATCTCAAACTGTGAAGGTTGAAGATATGAAGTGAGTCAGACTTTTTTGTCTTTTTGTTTGTTAATCCCAGTGGGATTCGTTGGATTTCTTTAACTATTGTCGTCAAATGAATGTGTTGGAATGCAGTTCGGTCTACTTGTATTAAAGTCGTCGTTTTTAAATGTTGAATTTGGAATGAAATTCGCTTATATTTGTTAAAAAAAAAAGAAAAAAAAAGTCACTGTTAACAGAATTTAAAGATTCGATTTAGACCACCTGTGTATTAAAGTCGTCGTTTTTCAACGAGGAATTTAGAGGGAAATCCTGTTGTGTTGTCATTTTTAAACGAAAATTATTTTATAAAAGTACAATTCAAGTTGGATTTTATTGTTTGAAAGAAAAAGACTGGTCGCTGCTAAAAGAACTTAAAATATGATTTGGACGACTTGTGTACATTAAATTCGTTTTTCACCGAGAAATTTAAAATAAGATCCTGCTGTGTTGAAAAGAAAAGGTCTCGTTTTTAAACAACTTTCATTTTTAATGAAAGTACAATTCGAGTCGGATTTTATTGTGTTTGAAAAAAGTTGTCGCTGTTAAAAGAACTTAAAATGTGATTCGGACGACTTGTATGTATTTAAAAGTTATTTTTAAATACGGAATTTAACATGAAATCGTGTCGTGCTGAAAAGGAGAAAAAGGTGTCGTTTTTGAACGATAGTTATTTTGGTGACAATTCAAGTCGATTTTGTTTTTGAAGAAAAAGTAGTCGTTGTTAAAAAGAATTACAATGCGATTTAGTCGACTTGTATGTAAAGTCGTTTTTAAATGAGAAATTTAAAAATTAATTTCTGTGGCTAGCTGTGTTGCCCCACTTGCTAAGTAGTATCTGTCTTTATCGGAGAGTAGTGAGGGCTAGCTGAGTCTAGCGGAGTAGTGAGGGCTAGCTGAGTCTAGTGAAGTAGTGAGGGCTAGCCGTGTCTAGCGGAGTGTTGAGGGCTAGCCGTGTCTAGCGGAATGTTGAGGGCTAGCCGTGTCTAGCGGAGTGTTGAGGGCTAGCTGTGTCTAGCAAAGATGGATACTACTTCCCTACCCAGTTTATGATCGTGAGATCAGAGGGGCGTGTAGTGAATATTGTAGTGTGAATGCAGTCACGGAGGTGGGCTGTATGTACAAACTCGAAACCCGACCGATGGGACACGAGAAGGCGACAAATCATCAGGTTCAATTGCGCATTAATTTGCATAAATGAGGTAATATAAGGCCGGGAGTTAAGATGTTTGAGAGAGTCGAGCCGTTGAGTTCTCGACAACCGGATTGAACCTGGTTAAAGCGGAGAGTGTCGCTGAGAATCCAGTCCAGGTTTTTTTTTTTATTAGATCTTAATCAAAGATTAAGAGCAAAGTTTGAAGATTTGCCATTTCCATATGTCATGGAAAATAACTGTCTAATTGAGGTACAATACAGAAAAGTTTGTTTGATAGAATCGTGTGAAGAACCATATTTTGCATTCCTCCAGATTCTCTTAAATTCTGACAAAGTGTGGTCAAACATGATACTTTTAAGGAACTTGCAGCATATGCTTTAACATCCGTAATAACCTCTGCAATTAATGCAACAGTTGAAAGAATGTTTTCTTTAGTTACTACTATCAGAACAAATCCTCATAACAGAATTCAAAATAAATTACTGGATGCTATTGTAAGAGTTCGTTCTTACCTTTTATATAACGATATTTGTTGCAAAGGCTTTATATGCACAACTAAAATGATAAAGCTACACAACAGTGACAATCTTTATAGTAAAAAAGAAAGGAGCACTACAAATAATGATGAAATTAAGTATTTAGAAGACTTTCTCCACTCTTTGCCATGTTATAGACATTTTCAGGAGGAATTATGTTTGTCTTTGCATTCCATTGGCCAATATGCGTCTTTTATACAATGTCATCTTACTCCATTGGAAAATGTTCCATTAATTATTGCACATACATTTAATTCTACAAACTTGCAGTTCCGCATCTTTCATATAAAACAAATGAGAACAACTGAACTTTCTGGACAAGTTATATTTCTGTTACCTTTCTACCACATTTACCTCTTTTGACATTCTATTCTCGTGGACTATTACAAACGTTTATGTGCATCATAGCTGCGTTTCAATTCGATATTTGTTTTTATCTTTTGATGTTTTTCATATCTTTATCCTTATTCATGTAAAAACCCAACTCACTTAAAAGTCGCCATTTAAAAGAAAATTGTGGAGGTGGACCTAATCTAAAAAAATACCGAACATATTTTCAACTATATTGGAAATGTTAAGTCTCAAATGTTTGTGCGTTTCCTATATTTGTTTTATTTTCTTTATGGTGAGGGCACAAAGTTCTTCTTTATGAAATTGAAATCGTAGTCTCTTTGATATCATTGGGGAAGGGGGTGTTAAAAATATATTTAGATAAATTCACACCATGAAACAAGTTTATAATTTTTTTAAATCGTAGTGATGGAATTAAAGAAAGAATAATATGTGAAAATGTTATATTTAAATAATTTAATAATCTTGTAAAAAAACACAATTTTTCTTAAATTTTTTTCCTATGGCTTTTATTTTTTTTGCCTTTTTATCCTGAAAAATTTGGTTTCAACCATTTATGTGTGGCAACCCTGGTTTGTCTAACCTACAAGAGGGCCCCCGGGGGGGGGGGGGAAATAAGGAGTAATAATAAAAATAAAAACGAATTTTATCGTCCAGGAAGTGATCATTTTATAAACAAGTCAAAACACGGCTAAGGGCACATAACTCAAGTTCATAATTTATTTCCAAAAGCTAAGCAAAGAAAAACATTATTTTGCCGTTTTTCATTTGTTGAAAAAGTTTTTAAAAAATGTAGGAATTTTGGTTTGTTTTATTATACACATAGATTCAATATATATACATATATATATATATACATATATATATTGGCAAAGGCAAGATAAGTTACTTATCTACCTAACTGGATAAGTTTTTAGTATTTTTTATTTATGTAAAATGTTTATTCGGTTCGAAAAACATACAGTTTGAAGACAAATGGCAGTGAAGTGAAGTCTCTGTTGAATACGTTAAGTTTGTGAAAATTAGTTCAAACTATAAAATTATACAAAATACTGTTAGGAACTCACTCAATAATGTCACGTTAACATGTTTTCGAACCGAATAAACATTTTACATTAAATAAAAACACTAAAAATTTTTTCAGTTAAGTAGAAAATTAACTTATCTTGCCTTTGATAACATTTATTTGTTATATATTTGTTTTTTTGACAACTTTTTCGAATCTGTGTATAGTAAACCAACCCCCAAATCCATTCCGGTTTTTATTTAAATTTTTTTTTTTTTGTATCGACCATATGCGCACGCCTGCGCGTACAAAATGGCCACTCATGATAACATATAGAATTACATGGTTTAATATTTGGAAAACTACTTATTTTTCGTCTAATTTTAATTTTTCGCCAATACTACTACACTGACAAGGCAGTTTGGTAATGGTACGCGAGTGCACATTTAACAGCCTTCGTTTATGCTCGCGCGTAACGTAAACGAAGGCTAGTCTGTGAAATATAAAATAGTCCCAGAGTTCAGGGGTTAATACCATGCAAAAGAAATCCAAAAACTTTTTAGACAATAAACACACAAAAAAATGGCCAGAAATTGGGTGCTCATTTTAAGTTAAATTTACATGGAAAAGTGATCACCCACTTTTCGAAAAAACTATTTTTTTTGCAACGGAAACGGTTTTCACATTCATTTTTAGCACACCGAAATCTACAATTGTTATATACGAACGTGAGACGGGTTTTAAAATAAAATAATACCCTGTTTTTTATTTTGTTTTTAAAATTGTCGATTGTGCTGTGTAGTTGACAAGAAAATAATTACAATAACATCTTGTTAACTATATTGCACAATTGCCGAAAATATTTTAGACAAGAACAACAAGCTTACTGGCACTTGCTTAATAAAAGATTAACCATATTAATTCATATTTTATAAGATAGAGACTAGAATATTCATGAATTCACTATAATTTATAAAGTTCTTACTTCTTTCGTCATTTTGTTAATGACCTAATCGACATTTCAGACTTAACCTAGTTTATTGTGTGCTACACGAGGAAGACGTGTCGTCCGTCAGGTGTGTAGGGGGGGGGGCTTACATTCCGATGTTAATTCTACATAAAAATAATTTTAATTTTAAATTCAGTTTCGTGTAATTATTGTCTTGATTTTTTATCTATTTTTTAGGAAATCAATTTGAAACCGTGTTAATGTTAGAAGTCACCAATATGGTTTAGATGAACTATGTAGTTACATACGCTTTCAGCGTCCCAATAAGGACGTTACTAAACGATTTTTAGTAACAAAGTAAAACTCTCCAAGGCGAATCTGAACGAAAACCCCCTCGTATAGTCCAATAATCCACAGAAAACTTAAAAAAACAAAACGAAAGCTGTTCTTAACACGAGAAGAAGGGGAAGCATGATTCTCGTTTAGGTCCAGGCCCACCCTCTTCATAGAGAAGATGTGTAGGGTTTAGTTATCAATTTTTTCAAAAGAATTTAGTAATATCTTGTTTTATTAACTTAAATAACACGGAACAAATAAATAAGTGACTATAGCAAAAAAAAAAAAAAAAAAAAAAAGTGAAAAAATTACTTTTAACGAAAGTTCCAAATGTAAAACTTGATCAAGCAGCACAAGCACGTTGTCTTAAATAAAGAATCGATGCTAAAATATTTATTAATATATTTACGTTGTTACATCTTAAGTTGGAATGTAATTGTAAAACTAAAAACTACAAGGCGAATAATCGTATAGAATTACGTCTTTTGAAAATAGAATTTGAGAAATTGAAAAGATACATACATTAATTATATTCGAAAATCGAGCATTATAATTCATTTCTACTACTAAATCAAAGAAATTTTTTCACATAGGAGCCGTTTTTTTTTTTTAGAAAAAGAATGATTTTGCTCAAATAAATTTTCATCGTGTAGCCGATGTTTAAAAGAGGTTTGCCGTTTTACTTTGTTAAAAAGCCTTCTAATATGGCTATTTGTTATTAAAACATACTTTTTATTTCTGATATTAACTACATAGCAGATGTAAATTGAACAATAACATTCGTAGATTGTCGAAGCTAATTAACCAGTCGCCATCATAACTAGATTTAAGTTAGCTTTACATATCGTTGGAAAAATACAAAGAAAATAAGCACAGGCGGATGAAATCCGAATATTATACTAATTATATAATAAATGGATTAACTTAAAACATAAAGTATAGAAATATAAAAATTAACAAAAAACAAAACAAGAGAAAGCTTATCTGGAAAATCTCATAAATACAAATAGAAAAACACTTCTTAATGGACGACGATCGCCATTAATCTAATTTACGTTTGAGTTTGTTCTCGTTTATTTTTAATCATATTGTCGATTTATTTAGAGTGAATTCATGGTAAAACTAAAAAATTAATTTAGAGAATTCTCTATAAAATTACCGTATTTTTGTCGTATTGTTAACAGTACAAGTCGATTTAAATGTTTATGAAAAGTGGAGAAAAAGATGACGCCGATTATGATGTGAACTAATGAATTGGGTATTTTTTATTTTATGAAACTAATTTGTTTTAACGTAAAATCAAATTCATAACGTAAATAGAGGTTTAAAATAAAATAATTTTACACAAATTGTGATATGTTTGTTTGGGTTTGTATTACTGTACACATAGATTCGAAAAAGTTGTCAAAAAACAAATATATAACAAGTAAATGTTATTAAAGGCAAGATAAGTTACTTTTCTACCTAACTGGATATATTTTTCGTGTTTTTAGTCAATGTAACATGTTTATTCAGCCCCAAAAACATACAGTGTTTACCGATGTATGTATTGGAAAATTCAAAATGGCGCCCGACTCTCTTGTTAACACGGTAAGTTTGGGAAAAGGTGTTATAAATATAAAACTAGACAAAATACTGTTAGAAACTCACTCAATATATGTTACTGTGACATAGGTTGACATATATGCGGTGGGTTTTTAATAGTATTTTGTCTAGTTTATTATTTATAACACCTTTTCCCAAACTTACCGTGTTAAAAAGAGAGTCGGGCGGGCGCCATCTTGAATTTTCCAATACATACATCGGTAAACACTATGTTTTCGGGGCTGAATAAACATGTTAAATTGACTAAAAACACGAAAAATATATACAGTTTGGTAGAAAAATAACTTATCTTGCCTTTGATAACATTTATTTGTTATATATTTGTTTTTTTGACAACTTTTTCGAATCTGTGTACAAACCCGTTTTTTTTTTTTTTTTTTTTGCTTTTTTAATAAGTATATTATTCACCACGTCTGATAATTTCGTAGGTTTTATTTTAAACTCGTATTTTACACGTTGATACGTAACATATTTACTTTATTTCGATTGTTAAATTAATACCGGATTTTACCTATCTCTCGATTAATGGACGCCTAGTAGGTAAATAAAAAGCAACATATTTTCTTCTTGCCTTTATTTATTTATTTATTTTTTTGCGATCGAGCACTTTGATTATATTTTCGTTAGCACATAAATATTATCCCTATTTACTTGCCTCCCCATGAGGGTAAAGTTAGACACAAGGTCGGTTTTTAATTTAGGGAAAATCCAGATCCCCAAAAGAGCCACTCTGGATAGGAATAAAAATTGTCTCAGTCTAGAAGGATTTCTCTTCCATTGATCTAGGACAGAAAAGGTGTAGTACCAAAACAAATACTACATTTTGTTCCTGTCCACAAGGCTAACTCAAAACATATTATACCTATTTGTACCTATGCGAAAATACTTTCAATTAAACGTTTAAAACGACGGAGAAAATATAACAGCTAATAATCACATATTTTGTTTTTAATGTGCATATAATCAATTTTAGCCATTCATAAGTGCAGTGAGTGCACATTTTTTTTGTGTAAAATTTAATTTACAAAATAGGTTTGTATTTATAATCCGTAATTTTAAAGAATAAAAGTGGAAAATATATTTTTAAAAAGGGTGACACCAAGATGATAACCATATGTGGTTATGTACGTACAATTAAAAAGTTAGATTCACCTATTGTATTTAACGTATTTTTAATCTCAATGAATTAAAATGCTTCAGAAATATTTTTATCGCTGAATCTGGAAAATAAAATCGCCCCAAAACAAAATTTGAACTTGTGTATTTTCTGATACATGCCATCATTCAATGTTAATCTAAATTTGCCGATCAATCAACGTGGCAGATATTTATTTTAATGAAACAAACCATTATTCATTACAGAAATACGTGAAAAATGTTCTTTTAATCTCTTTGACACACTTTAAAAAAAAAGTCGCCATTTTTATTGTATCTGTGTACAAGTTTTCGATCTGCAAATACAACGACATAAAGCAATTTTTATTCGATGTTGATAATTGTAAACTTTAAAAACATCTATAGCGCATCTTATTTAAACATAAACAATCTAAATAAAACATATAAAACGTCGTATGTGTTTTATATTTAAATTCTAGATTCATATAAAAGTAGTGTACATAATCGATTTTACAGGGCGCATCTTGACGATGACGTCATCATGTCGAATCAGAAATCTTTTCAAAATATTAATTTTTTTAGTAAACTTTTTTTTTTATTAAAGGATGTTTTCAAAATGTTTTAAATGTGGATATTTGTTTGTTTTTCTGACGATTATTAAAATATATTGGGGTATAAGCGAAAGTATTATTGACAAACAAGTGCGCCCAGAGTAGCGAGTTGTCTCCCTTTACCGTATTTGTCAGATTACATAGTAGGAAATTTCAAACTTTCTACGTTGTTAGCTGTTTCTTCGCAGAGCTGAAAGGACGTGTTTTTCTGCCGCTCTTCAACAAGACCCACCACCATGGCTGGAACTGACAAGAAAGGCCTTTTTTTTTCTTTCTTTAAAACGATTTCTCATTTTTCCACTGCAGTTGTTGTACGAACAAGTGGCTGTCGGTTGAATTTTTAAGACATCCGCGATCACTTGTTGTATGAAGGCAAACGCGTGGAGCTTTCATCTTTAAAAAAAGAAAACTTGGAGGAAAATGGCCCAAAAAAACGAACAGAGAAAAAAAAAGAACCAACAAACATGTATCCTTCCATTAAGGTCTTATATAATCTTGCTACCATTCTCCATTTTCTAAATTTTCTCTTTGTCTCGCCAAAAGAAAATATTTTGTCATTTTTATTTTAATCTGCATTAATTCTAAATCTTTTTTCTATGTAAAACTCGATAAATTTGTTTTTTTTTCCCCATTTTCCATAGTTAGAGTTCTTGTAAAATTTTTTTATTTGACCTTCATTTGTCATTGAGAAATTTATGTTTAGTAGGAGTACATTTATATTATAATTTTTCCTTTGTTGAGTTGATAATCTGAAATTAAGTAAATGGACGTATTAATTGAGAGAAAAAAACTATTTGACATAATTTTTTATAACATTTTATCATTTGTTGGAGAACTTGAGTAAAAAAAAAATTCATTTTGTAAAAATTTTTGCGTAGTACAATTTTGCTCAATTTTAATAGCTTTTTATCAGATTTTTAACTGCCTTTTGTTTATTTTTGAATTTTCTCGTAATTCCTTAAGCATTCATTTTCTGTAAAAGATGTTTAAAATTGAATTTTAAAATATTTTATATTTGGTCAAATTTACCCCCCCCCTATATATATGTATATGGGAGGGGGGGGTAAAATATTTTAAAAATATAAAAAAAATTTAAAATATTATTCAGCCACTCTGACGAGTCGTAGATGACGAAACACGTGTCAGTGGATAATTATATTAAAAAAAAAAAAATAATATATATTATATGCACACGAGCACACATACTTATGCACACACAAAAACTTGAAAAATACCACTTTTCATAAATTTAGAATTTTCAAATATTGAAAGTAGCAAAATATCCCTAAAAGCAATATTAAGACATAAAAATACATAGATAATATACGTTTATATATATATATATATATATATATTTTCATGTCTTAATATTGCTTTTTAGTGATATTTTGCAAGTAAATTTCAGTATAGAAAATCCTCACAATTTATGAAAAGTATTTTTCCATAACACATATATGATGACACACGGCTTTCATTGAGATTATTCGAATATTTAGATATTAGAAAATCTGTCAAATTTATGAAAACGTAAATTTTTCATATATATGTATTTGATAGCTTGTATACATTTTTAAGTCTTTTTTTAATATAATATTGGCAGTTGCTTTCTCTCCAGGAGAAACACAAGATTCATATTTTTGGTGCCTCTACCCCCACATCGCACCTACAAAGAGTGTCATATTTTTTTATTAAAAAAAAAAGATTTTTTACGAGCGTAATTAGTATAGTATAAACAACCCCAACCTCCCAATGTTAAGAACGGTTTTCGCGGTTGGGCTGGTATTCCAAAAGACGTTCTTAACATGGGGAGGTTGAGGTGTTTATACTACGCTGAGTATTTTCGTAAAAAATAAATATCGATTTTTTGCAAACCATGTTTTTTCATTGTTTCGTCAATTTTTGTGCATTTTTTCTTATTTTTTTGTGCAGTTTACGAAATCATGCCATAGGACTTAAAGGGGTATTTTTTAGATTAGGTCCATCTCCACAAATGACAACTTTTATAGGTTTTCGACCCTGCTGAATACGAAAATCGCATTGAAAATTTGCAGAAATAATTAGGTATCAAGATATAAAATATATTATGCATTGTATTCTTTGGCGGCCATCTTTTTTCACGCGCGTGCAGTGTCAGTCATAGATGAGTAGATTTGTTTATGGCGCGTGCACGCGCGTAAAAAGATGGCCGCCAAAGAATACAGGTATTATTATACAAACACCGTGACAGGGTTAGGGGTTAGGGTTAGGTTTAGGGTTAGGGTTAATTCGCTGTCACGGTGTTTGTATAGTTTTACCAGAATACAATGCATGATACAACTTTTTATATCTCGATAACTACTTATTTCTGCAAAATTTTATGCGATTTTCGTATTCAGCATAGTAGAAAACCTATAAAAGTCGTCATTTATATGAAAATTTACCCTTAAAAGTACACGATATCTTATATTATTAAATCGTTAGCTGAAAGTGCAAAATAGTTGGTGCTAGTGCGCTATTTTTTTTAATCGTATTTCCAAGTTTTGTTTTTTATTAAACTGTAAGGTTGAAGTATAAAACACCCTCCCCATGTTAAGAATGGCTTTTTAAATAATGTTATTATTTACGTCCGGATCACTCTCTGCACTAGTACCAAATAGTTAACCCCTTCCCCATAGTAATAAGTTTCTAAATAACTTTTAGCACAGGTCGTAAGCTGCAGAAGTACTTTTTTTAACCTACATCATTAAAGTCATATTCAATAGATATTACAAGATGCAAAACGCACACTATAACAATTTTTTCAGGTTTTTTTGAAAATTTTACATTTTCAGCTTTTTTTAAAATTTTTATATTTAGTATTTTATTTCACTTATTTTGTATTTTTAATTTTTTTTCCTCATCGATCTGAAATTCTGACATTTTTGGTGCTTATTCAGATTGGCACTTGGTGGCAATCAAAAGTAAATACCAGGAAAGTTTCTTTTCGTTAAAGAACGAAAATGTCATTCCAAAAATTAACGTAAATCAAGGATTTTTTTTTTTTTAACTGAAAAAGATCAAAATCTACGATTTTTAGCAATTTTATTAATTCATATTAAACATAATACTGTTTTTATTTTTATTTGAACATTTCAAATTAAGTTATTTCCCCTTTTGTGATCGGATTTTAACATGGCCGATGAAAACGACTGATTCTTGAAACATTTTTAAAAAAATACTTGATCAAATTACCTAATGTTTGGAATATGTCATATTAGGTCTGTACGTAAACTTTTTTGTATCTTTAAATTGCCGCCATAAGTGTCAGCATTTTATTTTCATATTTTCATGTATGATTAATACACATATATATGTCTGCCTCCACTTAAAATTATTTATTAAAAAAAATTTTTTTTTCTAATTAATTCCTGATATTTGTTCTCTTAGTTTGTTTTACAATGCACAGAGATGCGAAGAAGTTGTCAAAAAAAAACAAATATATAACAAATAAATGTTATCGACAAAAGTTCTACCTAACTGAATAAGTTTTTAGTGGTTTTATTTGATGTAAAATGTTTCTTCGGTTAAAAAAACAATAAGTAATGTTTAACGCTGCCGGAGAACGGGAAAATGAGTTAAAACTAAAAAAAAAAAAAAAAGTTAGAAACTCGCTCAATATATTTTACGGTAATATAGGCTGACATATATTCGGTGGGTTTCTAACAGTATTTTTTTTTTTTTTTTTTTTAACTCGTTTTCCCAACCTTATCGTGTTCACCAGAGAGTTCTCTCTGCCATTTGCAATTTTCAAATACATCGGTAAACATGGTATGTTTTTTCGAACAGAATAAACATGTTACATTAAATAAAAACACTAAAAAATTATCCAGTTAGATAGAAAAGTAACTTATCTGCCCTTTGATAGATTTATTTGTTATATATTTGTTTTTTGACAACTTTTTCGAATCTATGTGTATAATACAAACCCAAATATTTATTATTTTAAAGTGATTGTCGAGACTTCAAAGATGTAAAGCTAGACTGCGGCCATCTTTACCTGTTCTCCGGCAGCGTTCAACATTGCTTGATTTTCGAACCGAATAAACATTTTTTTTACATTTAACAACTTTTTCGTACATTTGTGAATTGTAAAACAATTGTAAACAAATTGTTATATCTATCCTCAGTTAGTTAAAGAGTGGCTGATTTTACTTTTTTCTCCCCACTTTGTGGAGCTGGATTAATATATATTCATATTTAAAATATCACCTTTTGTTTAACTCTGTCGTCATGGTAAATAACACACAAGCTTATGTGACGAAATTTTTTGTTTACCTTTTTTTAACCTATCACAATTTTAATTTTTTTTCCCCCCCTGAAATGTCATTTTTAACTTTTATTCACTTACTAAATTTATTTTCACTTTATTGATGTAAATCTAAATAGAAAAAAGTAAATTTATGTATTAAAAAAATTTCTTGACAATTTTTTTTATTGTTGATTTTGAAATGTTACCATTTCTTACTGTACATTGTGTAAAACGTGATATAAATCGAGTTATAAAGATGAAAAATAAAAAATCGAGTATATTTTTGTATATTATTGTTTTGTAAAAATTGTACTATTTTGCACAATATTTTAATTTTTTTAATAAAATGTATCAAAAGTAAAACAAGCGACTTTGTTTCATTAAAGTTTTTGCATTTTTATTTGTTTTTAATTGTTTTTTTTAAAGTGTTTTCTTTAAAAAGAAATGTTTTATTGATAGAAGTTGTAAAATGTAATAATTCATATTGACTCATTCATATGCCTGCTTGTTACACGTAAAAAAATGTATTTTTGTCATAAACAAATGTATATTTTGCTAAAAAGTGTTTCACTGTTTCAATTTCATATAGAAAAAAAATATAAACAATGTAATTTAGCATCTTTACAAGGTTGTTTTCTAGTGTTAATTCATTAAATTTAAAAAAAAAATCTAAATTTTTGAGCATTATTAAAACTTTTTTGTTTTTAATTTAAATGATTTAATGTTTTGTACCACAATTATGAGTTAAATTTATTGTGAATTTTAACTAGTCGTTAAAACTCATTTTATATATTTCGATCGTAATTTCTAATTTGAAATCAAACGATCACAGCTTTCATGATTTCATTTTCATTCAAAAACATTTATAAGAACATGTTGGCGGATGCACCATTTTAACATATCGTTGAGTTCTTGAAAATGAATTTTTAAAAATCGATATGCAACTAAATGTCTACTTTGATTACAAGATGGCTTCAATATTTGGATATTTAATTTATTAATGGCGTGTACGACTAATAGATCACAGTCCGTAGAGAAAGGGAGGCTTGTCTCTTATTGTTGATAAGCCCATCCTATCTTTCAGTTTTTCTCCAACTTTGTTAGGAGTACAGACAGCACAATCTCAATAAGGAAGGCCACGCGTTTAGTTGGCCATTTTTTTTTCAATCCCAGAGTTCCCGTTTGTCTCGGGACTTTCTGTTGCTCACAACGAGAAAGACGAAAGATGGCGTCGGCCATTATTTTGTGCAAATTTTAGTGTGCAAGCAGTTGCAATTAGAGAAAAGAAGAAACAAATAAGGAATTCGAAGTTTAAAAAGAAAATCATCTTTTATTTATTTACTCAATCGAACTTATCAAAGGTATTTTATACGAAAAGACATTTATTTTTTGTTTTTCAATTTTTTTTCATTTCATGTCTCCTTCGTCATTAATGTTTTAATATCCCTCCATTTTTCAATGTCTTGTCGCCATTTTTCCTAGTTTTTTTTTTTTTTTTTCACACTCCCCTTCAATGTTTGGTTGTAGTGGCAGGATATAATCTAGCTTTGACAGAGAGAGAGGTTTCGTATATACTGTTAGAGAGGGGGAAGTTAGGAACTACTCTCTTATGTTTCAAGAGAGAGGGTAAACTAAAACTCCTCCTCTCTATATGTCTATACATGAAGGAGGAGGAGGAGTGACTTCCCCCTCCCTCTCCTATGGCAAACTGAGTTGTATCAGTGACGCCATTACTGTAAGGACCCCTTTTCATCGGAGATAATTTGTGTTTCCCCCCCTACACTAACAACAATCTTTTAGGAAAAAGGGACCGATTTTCCCTATGATAAGGTAATATTTGTTGGATTCAATCTTTTAATGTTTTATTTGAAATGTTTTTTTCGATTGTTTGTTCAGAACGCGTCTCGTTCCCACTTGGAAGTGGTCGCCATGATTGATGTCGACTCGTACTTAACTCAATTCTTGTCTACATTGTAGACCATTTTTTGATTTTAGTAAACCACGTGTAACATCCGGATTAATTAACCCATTATCACCTAATTTAATTAAATACTTGAATTACATTTAGTTTAATTTTATCATATTATAACCTTCGTTGGAGTCTGCCGTACATCACCTCTGTTGGTCATATGCTCACCGACGTTTACGCATCTTCACAACTCTTATTTAATCAAACTTAATTGATTTTAATTTAGTTGTTTAGAATTTATATTAATATTTTTAAAAAGTTTATAACACTATCATTTCTTTCAGCAATTATTTTATACCACGTGCGGTTATTCTCAGAATTAACAACACTGAGTTTTCCTCTACTTTTTTCCTACTTTATTCGAGGAAATACCATCACAAAGGGGGGCAGTTAATTTAATTTATTAAATTTAAATTTAATTGAATGAGTTTCAATTAAATTTTTGCCTAATTCAGCTCTATATAGACGTGACTTTCAAATGACCTTGAAGGTTTTTTATTCTACGTGGGACCCATTTTTGCTTTTTTCATGACGATTTTCTTTGTTTTCAGAACTTCCTTGTTATTGTTTACATTTAATTCCTTTTTTTCCTCATCCATTTAAATATTTAAAAAATAAGGTTGAAGTTTATATTCCAAATATGTGTGTGTTCATAATACTTGCTATTTCTATTACATTTACAATATATAAATGATTATTTAATATTAAAGGCCGAAAAAGGACGTGCAACACGTGTTTGTTATTGTAGCATTTTTCGACTTTACAGTTTTGATTTTATAACGTATTGCTAATATAGCCCCATCCAATAATTAAAAATATTTATCTCAAATATTTTATATATATATATATATATATATATATATAGTCAATTAACTATTTCTCTTAAATCTTGAACTTATTTAAACATATTTCCAGGAATTTGAGAATCGATATAAATTCAATTAATGTAAGGTTTTAATTACTGCTTCATTTTTATCAAACTAAAACTATTGCTTTATGTAGTGGTGAAAATATTTGAATAACATTCTTTAAATTTGATTTTTTAAAATTTATAATCACTGTCTAAATCTTAAATTCGAACTCCCCATGTCCCACCTAACTTTCTATTAAACCGTATTTTCTTATGAACCATTCAAAAAAATTATTAGAATTGCAAAGAAAAAAAAATGTGCATATATAAAATTGAAGCGAAATTTTAATATTCATTTTGGTTAAAAAATATTTAAGATCAAACCGTTTTATTTTTTTTTTAATCCATATTTACTTGACTTCTCAACAAGTCCTAGATAAAATGGTTTTTAATGTCACTAAAATGTACGCTCAGGATTGAGTGGATTCGTTTCAATCTGTGAGGATCGAGGAGAGGAAAGATAAAGTTATTTCAAGTAAGAATGTACCAGAAGTATTTGTATAACATCTTCCTTCTACAATTATTGATATATGAAAAAAAAACTCTTCTGCAAACAATGATTAGGTTTGTTTTACTATACAAATAAATTCGAAAAAGCAAATATATAACAAATGTTATCAAGGGCAAGATAAGTTAATTTTTTACCTAACTGGATATGTTTTTAAATGTGAAATGTTTATTTGATTCGAAATACAGTCATGTTGGAGGCTGGCGGCGAACAAGAAAAAATGACCACGATTTCTATGAAGACTAGATTATCACTTCAAAATAAGAAATAAACCAAAATGGTGATAGAAACTCACCCAATAAATGTCACTAACATTTACTGGGTGGGTTTCTACCACCATTTTGGTTTATTTCTTATTTTGAAGTGATAATCGAGTCTTCATGGACATCGCGGCCGTCTTGTTAGCCGGCAGCCTCCAACATTACTGATTTTTCGAATCAAACATTTGACATTAAATAAAAACACTAAAAACATATCCACTTAGGTAGAAAACCTGCCGAATATATGTCAGCCCATGTCACGGTAACATTGAGTGAGTTTCTCACAGTATTTTGTCTTTTTTTTATTTATAACTCATTTTCCCAAACTTACCGCCTCAAAAGAGTCGGCGGCCATTTTAAATTTTCCAATACATCTCTAAACAATGTGTGTTTTTCGAACTGAATAAACATGTTACATTAAATATAAACACTAAAAATATATCCAGTTAGGTAGAAAAGTAACTTATCTTGCCTCTGATAATATTTATTTGTTATATATTTGTTTTTTGACAACTTTTTCGAATCTGTGTACATTAAAACAACCCAAAATATAATATGAAGTCAATTTTATTTCAGCTAAACTACTTCATGGAATAAAAATGCATTTGCACTACTTAAAATTGCCACTGCTTGCTTAGCTTCTCAACTAGATACAAAGAGCATCGATTTTGGTATCTAGTTTTTTTTTTTTTTTTCCTGCATTAAAAATATCGGGAAAATCCAGCTCCAAAAAAATCCACTGTAGCTTGGGACAAAAATTACGCTTGAAATGATTTCTCCTTCGCTGACTGAGGACAGAAAGTGTAGGATGCTTCTATCCAAAAGGTTTTACGTTTTATCGAATACTGTTTGCTGAAAAAAAAAGTTAGTATATTAAGAAACCGCAAAAAAATTGTTTTAAAAATAAAATAAAATTTCTTTTGTTAATCATATTTAAGTTGATTTTATAAATAAAAAATATAATAATTACCGATTCAAACATCTATAAATCTAAAGAAAAACAATTTTATGGTTGCATCAACTAACATCTATAAATGCGAATTAATTTAGTTTAGCGACTGTTCTATTTTCTTGCTGAACACAATTCGATCAATCCTATATACTGTTTGGCCATTTTTATTTAGTTCATTTTCAAAACCTGAATATATGAAACTTTTTTTCTTGGTCAGTCAGTATGTAAATGAGTTGATTATAATATTCCCAGAAAGACTCCATACTTCCATAAAAATCGTTCGGAATAACTTAACATGTAGCTATCATTCAAAGATCTTAAAATAGTCACCTATTTGTATACGTATTAAAATGTCTGGACATATTTTTAATACGGATATAAATAGGTATTCAGAAAAAGTCTGGACATTTAAAAAAAAAAAAAAAAAATCTCTGATCTAAGCGTAACCAGTATAAAACAATCTTAAAATTATTTTATTTTTATTTTTATTTTTTAACTATTACTCTATAAATACGAGGCTTATAGAAACCCAATGGAAGTTTGCTTTGCAGTATACGGAAATTAAAATGAAAATAACCTAGATTACAAAGTCAAGATGTCACCGTCTTGGTAAAGAAACTAATCGTTAACAAAACAATTTCTAGTAGTAGTAGTAGTTTTAGATTAGAGATTGCGTAGGCAAAATTAATGGCAGGAGAATTTATCATTTCTTCCATAATGTAAACGAGGGGGAGACAACTGCGCCGGAGTTATCTCCCCCTGATATTTAAATAAGACTATTTGTGCCTAAATTTGTTCGTTCTTATTTTTCAATTTTATATTGTAAAAATTTTGCCATCAATAAATTATATATCTAATACTATTTAGTCTTACAATATCTTGTCCAATTTTTAAATTCATGTTAATCTTTTGGCCGTTTAAATAAATATTTTTTAACTTTTTTTTTTTTTTTTTTTTTACGTTGGTAATATTTTTACAGAAAGTATTTTACTTGAAAATGGAGTCTTGAAGCTTTTAGAAATTTTTTTTCAAATAAATAATTTAATATATATTTTCTTATATATAAATATTCCTCTCTCTTAATTATATCCGCCATTTGCCTTAATACTAATCGTTCGGTATTTACGTTATTTGCCCGTCCTGACACCATCTAAAGCATTCGTGTCCATGTGAAAAGTCTACACCATGACGAGCAAAATATCGGTTTTATTATAAATAGAATATATCCACATAACATTATCCATATAGGATTTTAAATATGAAGGAAGCCTGTAACGTCGTAGCTCTTAGAAATATGTTTAAAAAAAAAAAAAGGGGGGGGGTGCTTATTCGGATAGCCACTTACGGCAGTAAACAAAAATGAAGAAAAACTTCGTGTGTACCTACTTAAGGAATTAAGATAGTATGTTCCAAAAATTGACCAAGTAATAATTTAAAAAAATTTTTTTTTTTTTTTTTTTTTTTCGGAAACAACTTCAACTTTGCCGTTTTTTACCTTGTAAGAAGGCCGAAGCCATTTTAATATTCTTCAAAGTTTGTTTTTAACTTATATAAAATGATTCGGGTTTGTATTACTATACAGATAGATTCGAAAAAAAATGGTTAAAAAAACAAATATATAACAAAATGTTATCAAAGGCAAGATAAGTTACTCTTCTACCTAACTGGAAAAGTTTTTAGTGGTTTTACTCACTTAAAAACGTAATTAGTTCGAAAATCATGCAGTGTTTATCCAAACAAAAAGACAAATAGCGGCGTACTTATCCATATAGGATTTTAAATATTCCACAGGAGACAGTAAGTTTGGGAAAACGAGTTCAAACAAAATATATAAAATACTGTTATAAACTCAATATGTTACCGTGACATAGGCAGACATCTATGACCAATTTTAAAAAAGTATTTTCATAATTAAAAGTATTTGTGGCTGACGTACACGACACGAGTGAGGCGAGCCGCGAGCCCCCCCCCCCCCCCCCCGTAGCAAAATACGCATCGGCTTCGATGCTGTACGTGGCGTTCGAGGGAGTGTTCATTATTCTGAAAAGGAAAGAATTTTGGAGTGCGTACTGCGTGGCTGCGTGGCCTTTTTTTTTTTTTTTTTAATTTTTATTTTGGCTTGAACTTTGCGCTTTTCGGATTATTTTGTTTTATGTTGTTAAAATTATATTTTCTTACGCAGATAAACTGTAAAAGTACCCTATTTCCCCCGCCCTCATCGATACGGAGAAAAAAATTGTTATTCTTTTTACGACTTGCCCAGCGTAATATAAACACCTAACCACACCATGTTAAGAACGGCTTTCGGAATATCCCCCCAATCCTCCTCCAACCTCCCCATGCTAAGAATGGCTTTCAAGGTTGGGTAGGGGTGGGTGTAGTGTTTATTCCGAAAACCGTTCTTAACATAGGGAGGTTGGGGTATTTATAATACGCTGGGTCATGTCGTAAAAATTTACCAAAAAAAACAAAAACAAAATATATATCCAGAAACAAAAAAAACAAAACAAACAACATATAATAAAATAATCCACGCTCTCTAGAACGCTGTGGAACAGCGGAACCGATGCGGATGCGTATTTCTTTATCGGGGCCTCACGTCCGCCAAAAAAAAATTAAAAAAAAATTTTTTGGGAAAACAAAAACTACGTTTTTAATTTAACGAGTAAACAAAGTGCACCTTTTTCTGTATAAGTTTTAGTTTTTTTATTTATTTCTTTTTCAGGGGGTGGGGGAGAAAAGCGAAGTAAATTTCAAGTTTTCAAAAAATGTGAATAAAAACGTGTATAAATTGTAAAAGTAAACATTTAGTTTTTAATTATACCTTATCGCGAACCCAAATTCGTCGGTCGATAACAGGGGAATATTTTTGTGTGACACCGGCCACAGTTTTTTAGCAGAGCTAGTCTTTCGCAGTGCGAAAATTACGGCTAAAATCTCAGAACTCTACATTAGCACCCATTTTTAATTAAACTGACATTAACAGTAGGTTTCGTTAAATATATCAGGGGAAATATATATTATTTACCCCCCCCCTTTACATTTCATGTTACGAAAACTAAACAAAATAAATTTAGGTTCATAAAAATTGCAACATTTTATAAAGCTGTTTAAATATATAACCATTACATACATCATACACATTTGTCTGTATTGTCTTTACTTTTAATTGCTCCCATAAGTGCCAATTTGAATAAAGCACCAAAAGTTAGTATAATCATTTCCGAATTGCCATCGTTTTTTAACTCGTGTATTCTCTAAAAAATAACTAAAGTGGTCTACGTTATATCTGCATTATTCATATTGTTCAAAGAGACCTATTGATTTAAATTAAAAAAAAAAACAAAACTACTGTATTGTTTGGTCATTGAATTATTGAACCAAATTATTATAAACCTATGTAAAATTATTGGATGTAAATAGTTTACAAAACTTTCGTGCATGAAGATTTACACAAAATTTAATCTTTTTTTGTTATTTGATAGTTTAAATGCTTACAAATTTCGAAGGGTCAGAATTTTTTTTTTTTCACATAATTAGAGAAAAAAATGTGCTAGGCTTAAGTTAGATTCGACAGATTGATTTGTTAAATATGTAATTTAAGCCAAAACAACAGTATTTATTTTAATTGTTATGTTGAAAATAGTAATATATCTAAAAATTACGAAAGTTCGAGTAGAACTGATTGTGTTTTTAGTAAAAAAAAGTAAAAATAAAAAAGTCTGTCGCTATCGGCTAAAACAAAAGGGGAGATATGTGCCTTGTATTTGCAATCTTCAAGGTGTTCACATGTAGAGAAAATGCCATTTCCCCTCATTTTTATGTAAAAATTACTTTTAACCATAAATAATTTTCTACTCGCTGAATTTTTGTAATATTTCGATATATTACTATTTTCGACATGACAAGTAAGTACTGTTTTAAGCAAATACATTTTACAATAATCAATCTATCGACTCTAAACAAGCACAAAAACGTATTCTAGTTAATTTATTTAAACAAAATATTATTTTAAAATTTGTTTTATTACAATAATAATCGATTAATAGTAAATAATCGTCTAAATAATTCAACACACACACACATATATATATATATATATAAACATGTCTTAGGGTTTAGGAAAAAAAAAGGATTTCAACAAAAGAACATTTTATGCATGTTTTAAACCAACGCATTTCGAGGGAAAGCATTACGTGTTATAGCAAAATCATTATAAATATAAAAAATTATCTAGTAGAGAAATAATTACAAGTAACAATAGAATTTATCGAGTTTTATCTATGTTTTTATGTGCTGATTTATCTTCCTTGAATTAAATTGAGGGTCCACCATTTTTAAACAGATTGTAATTGATTATAGATGCTTTTTTTTTTTGTGTTAAAAATATAAATAGCACATCTACTAAATCATTTTTCGTAATTTAAAAAATTTATACTAATTTCTACAAACGTAACTTTTTCACCTTAAATGCATTGGTTTAAAAGGTAGGTGCTCATTTAGAATTGCACTTAATAATAAAAAAAAAAAGAATAAAATACGGAAAGGGATTTAGTAGAAAAGCCAACAAACAAACAAACAAAAAGGGGGGCAAAAATTAAAATAAATGTTACAAAAGGTAAGATAAGTTGTTCATCTACCTACATGAATAAGTTTTATGTATTTTAATGTTTTAAAGCTTTTATTTGGTTAAAAAAACATAGTGACATGGTGGTAAGTTAAATGGACAAAAACATGCTGTCTTTGGAGTGTCTATAATGTCTCGAAAGTCCAAATATAAACAAAATTCTGATAGAATTCCATCCAAAAAGTCTGACCGTTATTGGATGGAATTCTATCAGTATTTTGTTTATGTTGATTAAATCCTATTTTTGTCACTCAAATTATTCAAAGTGCATGGGTTTCGAGACTACATGCAAATAACTTTGGGACTAATACAGCTTTTGAACCAGACAAAATTGAATTCTCGTTCAGCTTTTTCCAACTGTTTATATAAACCAGTGGTTCCCAACCACTGTGCTGCGAAGAGATTATAGGTGGAAGTTAC
Organism: Euprymna scolopes; assembly: GCF_053919585.1. Lineage (NCBI taxonomy): Eukaryota > Metazoa > Mollusca > Cephalopoda > Sepiida > Sepiolidae > Euprymna > Euprymna scolopes. The sequence continues at coordinate 97,938,114 of NC_136486.1, read as the reverse complement.
AAGTTGCTTTAGGTGGAAAACAGCTTTTATATTGTTAAAACCAAAGTTGTTTGTATTATTAAATACTAACATATTATTACTCAATTGATGTTAACACTAAAATATAAAAAAAATAATGTGTATTAACTCGTTTGTTTAAATTGTTGGGTATTTTAAATTTTTTGATAATAATAAACATTGATTTATGCTTTATATCTTCCATGTATCTCGTTTATATCAACAGATTCTTTGTTGTTTCTTATTTAATATTTAGGTTTTGTAAAATAAGCTTTTAATAGGAAAAATAAAAAAAAACATGATTAAATATGATGGAAGTTTACTTTCATGATTTTTTTTTTTTCAATTTTAGATTCAATTCATTCTTAATTTATAGACAAGTTTCTAAGAAGAAGAAGAAGAAAAAAAACGATGGTGACAACAATAATTCTACAACTTCATTTAAAAATAACAAAAGTTCACCGGTTGTTTTGTAATGATTACTTGAAATTTGCATTCCACTCGAATGGAGATACACAGATTCCTTCTTCACTATGTTTTCTAATGGAGCAATGGTTCCAAGTAAGATGAAAAGACATTTTACTACTAATCATCCAAGCTTTCAAACTAAAAATGTTGATTATTTCCAACGCAAAGTCAACTATTTTAGAAAACAATAACTATCAATTAGCTTCATATGAGGTGGCAGAAATGATTGCAAATCAAAGTCACATATTCTTGCAGAATCAGTGATCTTCTAACATTCAAAAAGATGGTGAAAATTATGCCTGTCAATAAGGTTGAACCAGAAAATTAGCAAGCTTCCTCTTTCAAACAATACAATTCAAAGGATGATTCTTAACTTGTTAGAATGTAATATTCAAATTTCAAAATAGTCCGTTTGCTCTCCAAATCGATGAATCCACTGACATCTGTAATCATGCACAGTTAATTGCATTTATACGTGTCATCGATGAAGATGCCATAATTAATCAATTTCTATGCTTCAAGCAGTTATTCACAACTACAAAAGGTCAAGATATTTGTGATACAATCAATATGTCTAGAAAAATATGGCTTATCATGGGACTTATGCATGGGAATATATATCGATGGAGCACCATGGTCTGTTCTGTTAAAGGTTTCACATCTTTAGCGGAAAAACAAAATCCTAACATTGTGCGAACTTATTGTTTTTTATACAGAAGTTTTAGTTTCGAAGATAGCAAAAAATGAACTAAAGGATGTGTTGAATCAAGTGATTGAAATGGTAAATTTAATAAAAACTTGGCCGATGAAGTCCAGAATTTTTAAGTTACTGTGCAAGGATATAGATTCTCAACATGTTCGTTTACTATTGCACACAGTAGTAAGATGGTTGTCGATGGGAAAGGTGCTATCTTGAGTAAATGAACTTCGGAAAGAACTTCTTATTTTTTTGATAATGAAAAACTTGATAGATTTTATAAATACCTGAAAAATGAATTGTGGATGTCCAAAATAGAGTACTTGAGGAATATTAGGACATCTCAATAGTCTGAACAGCAATATGCATGGCAGAAATGAAAACATTCTTATGGCGACAGATAAATGAGTTACTTTTAAGAAGAAAATTGCAATATGGAAGAATAGAATGAAGGTGGACGATTTGAATATGTTTCCAGGAGTTTGCAAAACCTACCAAGATGATTCCCATTATTAGTGAACATTTGTCATGTTAAGAAAATAAAATTGAATATTTTCACCCAGTCAGCATTGAAAATCGATTATCAATCTTTCCAGTTTTGAGTTACGTGAAGAGGAAGAATTAGCAAGCCTTTCCAGTAAAGAAGCACCAGGCACAACTGTCCCACTGACATTCACTGTTATTATTCTATACCAGTTATTGAATACAGGATATGTTTTATTTATGTGAATAAAAATTTTCCTTATTTGGTTGTTTTTATTTTTATTAACTGCAAAAAGGCTTTATGAGTAGAAAATATTCACTTTTTGTGATAGGTGTGCCGCCAAAATTTAAAGAGCTCAATAGTGTGCCGCCATATAAAAAAGGTTGGGAACCACTGGCATAAACAGTCGGATGAGGTTGAAGTACTTATCCAATCAGAAAACATGGAAAGCAATTGGTGATTACTAAATGAATGAAAATGGGATGAAAAAACAAATAATCAACAAATATTTGTTACTAAGCGTAATAAAAAGTTTAGGGTAAAACAAACAAAAAATGGTTCGATTTTTCTCTCGTTCAAATATAAAAGTGCTTTCCTTATTATTTTTGCCAAAAAAATACTTTTCATAAAAATTAACATACAGTTTTTTTTTTTTTGTTGTTGGAATGCTGGTTTATTTAAATTTTGATGCCAGTTCGTTTTTATTTGACCTTTCTGGCTGTTTATGAAATTCTACATCGACAAAATTCAGTTCAAAACGTGTGTAACAATACCAAAATTTTTTTTCATTAAAACTATGTTTTAGTAAAATAATAAATAGCAAGTTTCATCGTACCCGTTAAACAGCGAAAATGAAAAGTTGATCGGAAAAAATAATGATAGTCCTAATTCTCTAGTTGAATAACAAAGAGAACCATTTTATTTTATAAATAGTATATGCAAAAAGTAAAGAAAACATTATTTTAACCATTTTTTTTTTTTTTCAGTTGAAAAAATCTTTAATCCCACAATATTGAGAAAATTGTGAACTTGAGTTATTTGCCCTTAGCTTCGTTCTTGTCTCGTCTAAAATGACTTTTTTTCTGTGTAGTTTTCATTTCGGTGTTTCATATGCACAATGAAATTCATTATACTTTACTATTTTTAATAAGTTCGTTGGTAGCAATGACAAACTCAATTTCACTCTAAATAATTTTAGCGACTGAGTAGGATTTAAGTTCTTGTTTATTGAATTCGGCTTTTTTGACATTTTGATGAAACGCTTCTCTCTTTTTACCAAAAATTGACTTTGAATCCAATGTGTGTGTGTATCTCTTCCCTTCTTTACAACCCCATTTTTATAGAAGAGATGTTGCTAGTCTCTCTTTACTCTATTATTATTTGCATGGGAGTACTTGACTGTGCTCCAGTCTTTTGTTTCTCTTTGTGAGACATTCACAGCAAGAACTTGTCTTTCTATCACAATGAAAGGATTTTCCTTTCTCCCCCATGCACTTAGCTGTAAGTAAAATTTTTATGAATAGAGCTTCTTTTCAAGGACTTCCCACCTGTAGAACACATTGCAGCAGGACTGCTCCCCTGCATCTTTAAATTTTAAATATTTAAATATTGACAAATTCTTGTCATGGACATCAAACACAGCTCATACCATTGATAATATTAATACTCCCATGATATTATTCATTTTTCGGCTGGCAATCATTCCTGCCTCATAAAACCTTTATTCTCAAGAGGTCTGTGGCTTTGATAAATGCTGATTCCAATAAACACATATGTAAATTAAATAGCAAAATAAGTCTCTTTTTTCTTTAACAAAGGGGTCACCACATATCAAGGCCCTGGGACCAATCGACGATAAGGGTTAATGAGTGTCTGTTAGTCAATGGGACAATATCATAGTAACTAGTTAGCAGTGGAAATTTAATAAATTGGATTACTAATGGGGATGGCTTATCAAGAACTTGTTTACATTGGACTTGAAAATGACCATATTGTAATCAGCTGGAAAACGGGCAAACGGAAGAGAGTTCCACAGGCATACAGTTCTAAGAAAGAAGCTTTGTTCAAAGAATAATGCAGCAGATAACAAAAAGCAAACATATATATACATGCATATATACGGCATCATCACGTTGACACACTCGTTTTCATTAGATCACCAAAGTTAAGCAGCATTGAACGGTGATGATTTTGGTATACTAGATGCTGTATGTAGGATGACTTCGACACCACCATGCAAAACTGCAAAAACCTAACGTTATCTCCCCTGACAGAGATATACAGGTGATTGGGAACTGCCTATGAATATTCCCTTGACACTTTCTCTTTTGGAGAGAGCGGGTTCAACCTGTGAATGTAACAAACAAAAGCAGACAAATGATAGAAATGTTAAAGTTCGTAAAGTGTTAGTGATACCTTGGCTGCTGATTATTCCTTTTATACATGATCCTCCCAGACCAGTCTGGGAGGATCATGTATAAAAGGAATGTCATCCTGTAATTAAAGCTTCTTTCATCTTTTCAAAAAGACTAACTGAAGACGAAACTGGTGGAAGACTGTGAGATGGTGATCTTTGTTCAAAATCACAGACCAGTGGATGGAAAATATTGAAATAACTAATTATATCTTTTCAATCCGTGTTCTTATACGTCTGAACACCTTGCGTGCTTACCATCAGACTATCTTTTTCTAGCACTCTCTTTTGGAACCATGTGACGTAATATCTGTTTCTAGTACATTGCCACAGCCTAAAAATTGTTCAATTCTACAGATCATCAACTTGACCTCATTTAACCATTCAGTGGTTTTCTGTTATTCACAACAAACTAAATTATATACTAATGGACCTATTTGCTCAATATCAAACACAACGACACATTGGTAGGGTAGGAGGTTCCTCGCATCTTTTTAGATTTTTACAAGTGGCGGACACAGGATAAACACATTGCAGCATCTTGGCTTTATATAGCTTTTCTTCCTTCTTATATAAACACTAGCCTAGATGGCTGGCGTTTCCCGGGTGTTTGGAGGTGTGTGTTGAGCAAAAAAAAAAAAAAAGAAAAAAAAGAAAGAAAGAAAAAGCAGTAGTAGACAAGCAGGCTCGAATCCGTACTGCGAAGGAGGAAAAGAATGTGGAAGAAGAAAAAATGTGATGTCTTTGCTGTTGTGTCCATCACTAAACCGGAAGTGGTGAAGGTTTAAATTAAGGCTAGTCAATTGAAAAGAGGGGATAACTTTTGAAAATATCGGCGAAAAAAGCGACCCCCCCCTCTAGAAAAGTGCCCAATTAAAGGTGAATGAATTTATGTTTTTGGCCAATTTTTCGATATTTGTCAACCAAAGGGTTGAGCTTCAAAACAATATCGATCTTGTGAAAATCCATTACCTCTGTTGAAAGTTTTAGCCATACATACATACATATATACATACAAACAAACATACATTTAAACAGACAGGTTAGATTTATAAATAAACATGATCATCTTTGTATCTTTCAATGGTGAAAATTTAATTTTGAGTATTTTCTTAATTTTTTTTTTTTTTTTTTTTTCAGATTTTCTTTTTCTTTTTATTCTTAGAAAGCATATGAATTTCACAGAATCTGGTTTAATAACAACATCAACACTAACCCGAGCGCAGACGACGAAAAACGATGCTGTATAACAGCAATACATTCCTCCTTCGTATGGTAACACAAAACTAAACATGGCATTTAGTAAACTGGAAGAAGAAGAAAGCAGTGCTTCAGAGTCTGGCTCTGGTAATTCCAGGTAAATCTTTTGCTCATCTAATTTTATATATTAGGAATTTCAATATTATTTTCAGATTCCAATTCAATTACAGATTCTGGTACTTTAGAAATCTCTAAATATTTAGCTATAGAGTTATTTTTTTTCCCCGATTACTGAAAAAATATATGTAAAATGTGCAGATATTTTCTCAAAGGTAAAAATACATTTTTGAGTGATGGTGTATAAATTTTATTACTATTGGTAGTTTGAAAACAGTAAATATTTATTTCTACTATCAGCAGTGCAACATTTTGTTCTAAACTGAATTAAATAAAAAAAAAAAACATGATAATTAATCATTTTAGGCATCAGAAAATAGGTATAGATTTTTCTGATACTGTTTCTAATACCCCAAAAAGTTATGATTTTTTTCAATCCCGATTAATTGTCCCGATACTAATATATATATATATATATATATATATATATATATATATGCCTTCAGGGTGCATTTGTCACGATCATGGGACCAAATATGTAATACTACCCTGGATGGGTTCTCATCGTATACATGGGTAAGAAAATCTACACTGACCCTAAGTCCCTGTGGCAATACTTTTATCTTTGTCTAGTGGTAGACCCTTCAAGGGTAACCAGACTCACTGGTCACTGGAAAATACCGCTCAGGGCACACAAAATGTTCATGACCCTTAGTCTGTGTGGCAATAGTTTTGCACTCTGGTTGCCCGTTCGTTGGTTTGACATCATGTTGAATTCCTTTTCATAGATGCTCTGGTGTTGCTGGTATATCACTTTTATCAGTGCAATCTAGATTGGTTGTGGTGTTTGTGCTGTAATCAACTGGAATTTTAAATCAAACAATGCAATAATAACTCAAGAGATCATTTTTTTAATAAACGATAATAATTATTCATAAGATATTTAAGGGTACATTTTGTGCAAAGGAAAGTTAATTCTTTGGGTTCTTAATGGTTTCATGATGCAGGATGTTTTCAACTTAGATTCATTCAGACAGCTTCTTAATCAGGAGTAAGAGTTTAGCTCTTCTGAGGTTTCTGGCCCCCTCTGGGCAGGAGCCCAAGGTGATACGTACTCTTCAATACCAGTCAGCAAATCCTCTGAATTTCCAAAACACAATGGTTTTCTATTGAACCCCAATTTTGACCACTATCTCCTTGAGACCAACACCCCCTCCTCTGTCGCCTGGGGACCACTTCCTCCTTCTCCGTTGTTTTTCTCTTCTCTTTTCTTCTGAATCTCTTTTCTCTCTCCATCCTAAACCATATTTCTCCTCAATTCTCTTTTCCTCTCTTCCCTCCTCTCTCTCCAACTCATTTTTCTTTTAAAGAAACTCTACCAGCAGTAATACCCCTCGATCTTTCAACCCGATTCCCATCACGATACTTAAAACACGTGGCCCAATAACAATTTCTTCCCAGATATCAAAGTGGACCTCCTGTCACCAATGCTAACTTCACCCTGTTGAGAAGTTTCCTTTCTGTCCACCATATTGGCAATAATTGTACCTATTGTCCACCATATTGGCAATAAAAACATATTCCGGACTTTGGAGAAAAGAATGAATTTCTTAAACCTCATGTTAAACCCCCACCTAACCCTTAGCCTGTAAGTAGGGTTAATTGGTGCTACCTGAACATGCAACATGGTGACATATATAATGTACATAAAATCATAATACTTTCTTTTTAGTAAGATAGAGGGTTTACCAAGTGTTTCCTGGTAATGAATGAAAACCTCTGTCTACTCTTGCTCCCATCTCTGAACCCTATACTACTATTTTTATAATGTTCAGTAATTTTAAAGATTTTCTTTTTCTATATTTACATCATTTATTTATTTGCAACTACTACTACACCCCCTTCCTCTTTCCCCTCTCCGCACCACTTCTCCTTTCATGATTTAGAATGTTTTGAGATAAGGATTTATAATTTTAATTATTTGTACTATTGTTCTCATTGTGGATGTTATTTTTATATTTCGGCCAATGTAATCTGTGACCTTTGGGTGTGTCTTGCCAAACATAAGAAATTGTGTGTTGAATTCTAATCCACATAACATAAAAATTTCACATATTACATTTTTTTCGTAGTAGGAATGATTCACAAAGATCATCATAAACAGTAAATCAGCTTTGGCTAAGCATACCGTTTACTGCTGTCTTAAAGGAATTCTTTTTACAATGGAAGTATTCAATTTTCAAAATGTGAAATTCTTGCTGGATATGCAGAAATAATAAATGTAAAGAAATAAAAAAGAGGATAGAAAAGTTCCTGTCTTCAATAACTTTATAAAGGAATAATATTCAGAATATTGTTTAAAAATATATAATCATCTAACATTTTGTTACAGGATTTTATTTAGACTGATATGGCTTTCAAAATATATATAATAATTCCAGTATGCATAACGCTTTTAATAAATTGTAACATTTTAAAGTATATTTTTATTATTAATATATGACATTAAACCGCATCTGGTGGTGAACTTCTAATTCAGGAACTTTATAAAGTATAGAGTCACATCATTCTTAGGTTTACTATCAATAAATATAAAAGCAAAAATGTATGTATGTATGTGTGTTCGCTTTTTCTGTGTGTCTACAAAAGGCTTCTTTCAGAGAAGCGGTCGGTCGGTTCACAACTTTTTAAAACTTTTTATATCACATACAAATCGTAATATCTCACACTTAACAACGAAGCTCGCCTGTCTATTTAATTTGGTCGATTTCGGGAAGATAAATATTCAATATTTGTCACTCGCCACATGTAGGTTAGACTTTTTCCTATAACATCTTGGGGGCGAGGAAAAAAGCATTCAGCAGTAAATGAAATCCCGCAGTCAAACTGACCTCGTTAACTCATTAAAACGAGCACCTGCTAAATCCAACTAATTAAATAAATTCAAACGTGTTTCCGTAAGCATGTCGTGGTGGGGCAATGGTTAACGTCGCACGGTTTTTTTTGTTCACAACTTTGCCTCAAGAGTTCGGGTTCGATCCTCATAGTTAATTTTTTTTTTTAACCCCCTCAAACACCCGGGCAACGCCGGGTACCCCTCGCTAGTGTAATATAAAATAGTAGAATTTTCATTTGCAAAAACGATGAATCTCTGTAAGTTTTTATTAGAAAGAATTATTGGACTGGATTTAATTTATAATTAACCAGCCTGGGTGCCCAGGTGTGTTTGGTGGTGTGTGTTGAACAAAAAAAAAGTTGTAGCAGGCAGGCAGGCAGGTTTGAACCCGTACTGCAAAGGAGGAAAAGAATGTGTAAGAAAAAAATGTGACATCTTTGCTGTTGTGTCCATCGCCAAACTAGAAGTGACAAATGTTTAAATTAAGGCTAGTCAATTGAAAAGAAGGAATGACTTTCAAAAATAAAGGTGAAAAAAGTGTCCCCATCCCTGTAGAAAAGTGCCCAGTTGAGGCTGAAGAAATTAATGTTTTTAGCCAATTTTTCGATATTTGTCGTCCAAGGGTCGAGCTTCAAAATGATACTGATCTCGTAAAAAATCCATCACCTCTGTCGAAAGTTTTAGGAAGGCATACAAATATGCATGCATACATTTAAAAATACGGATGAGATTTATATTATAGATGCAACTGATTGGAATTTCAGTGTGTGAAATTGCTTTTAAAAAAACTATGATTTCACTTTTTAAAATGCCTCTAGTAAATCATGACATTTTTAAGTGCATTATTATTATTTATTGATGTTTGTGCGTGCATATACATAAAAGTAGTAGCGTTTGTGTGTCTGTGTGTACAACTCTCCTCCTACAGCGCACATCACTGAACCAATCATGACCAAACCTGGCATGATGATGGCCTCCCATCTAGGGATGCTGCACACCATTTTCCAAGGTAAAGGTCAAACGTCAAGGTCATAGCATATGTAGTAAGAGTCATTTTTGTTGTAGAGCAATTCTTTTTTTATTATACTCTCCTATAGCCTACACCACTGAACCGATCATGACCAAACATGACATGATGATGGTCTCCGACCTAGAGATGGTGCACAACATTTTTCAAGGTGAAGGTCATATTTGCTGCGGCTCTTCATAAACTCCCCCACTTGGAGATTTTTAGTTTTCCTGCTTTCCAACTGACTACAATATGGTCATCTTCAAGTCCGACGTGAACAAGACTTTATTAATCCAATTTACCAAATTTCCACTATTAACGATTACTACGATATTTTCTCATTGACTACCGTACACTCATTAACCTTTATCCTCGAGTGGCCTCCAGTCTTGATGAGTGGTGACTCCTTTGAAAAAAAAAAGTACAGGTGAAGTAAACCAGAAGATAAAGGCCAGACTGGTACAATAAGTATGTTAAAAAACTTGTCAGTATATTCATTAAGAAATCATAAACCAGTTAAACGCTCACATTTATGTAGAAATTTGTACTTGAGTGTTCAGCAAAGTTCAGCGCAAATGTGGTTATCTTTGCTAGTATATATATGTGTGTGTGAGATCTACAGACAGCTGTTTTAATGTGGCATGCTCTCATTCCATCAGTCATGACTGGGTAGATGTTTTAAGTAATTCGTAATTATATTCTTAATATTGAGCCTCCAGGAGAGTGTCACTTTGAACTGGGTTCACTTAGTACTTGTTTAGAGGTTGCCAGATGGCATAGTCTTGAGAAGGATCGGAGTTTTAAGTTTTCGCCTGACCAAAGCATACTGTGTGTTAATACCCACAATGCTGCATACCCACAACCAGCCTTTGAGACTTTACACGACCGGTCGCCACAGTCGATTGAAAATTCTTTGGGGCGACTAAAAATCGTAAATCACTAGCCCGCCAGTCGATAAAATTTCTTTAAATAAAGAAACGGGAAAAACTCATTTATTTTACGATTCTCAAATATGCGGTGACTTAGAATGACCAATGTCTCATCATTTGTGAATTCTTTCGTCTCTAGCTGTGAGACCGTTGGAATATTGTATTGAAAAAAGAGTGGTCACGCTAAAAGTCAACAAGAGGTCAAATTTACACATTCGCCGTGTAGTCAAAATGTCGCCTTCATTTAGCTCTCTGATTTTGAAATTCATTTGGAAAAAAAATTCTTCGACGCTACAACTACATACACTTCATGCTTACAAAAGTAAAGACGAACATTTGAAAGAGGAAAAAAACGCATCGTTCCGTCAAGCATCCGAAGAAATGATTCTTCTATGCAACAATAATATGAATGATGCTATATAAAGAAACTGGTGTTGTATTTTGTTTTGTTGAATATTTACTGAAATGTCTGTAGTAATAAAATAGTTGATTTACAAGAGTTAAACAAATATTTTCTTGTTAGATTATACACACGGTAATTTCTTGAATTGTTGTAAAATTATTTACTATTATTGACTGAAACAAAGGCATAAAGTCAGACGAGTAAAAATGTTTTGGGGCAAGTAAATTTTTCCGCACACTCGACCGGCGGTCGAGTGATTTTTTTTTCAAATCTCAAAGGCTGCCTACAACCCAGAAAATGGGTTTTAGTTTGCTGCTCCATGTACATAAAACATTTTTTTATTTATTTCAAACTTTAAGATGAAATTTACACTATTTTTTTTTTTTTTTGTTTTTTCAGTGCATCTGGTTCAGATTCAGAGTCTGATTCTAATTCTGGTCACAGTTCAGATTCTGATTCTAGCCAACAGAAAAGCAATGATGTCTCTGGTGAAACCGTCCATTCTGATTCTGAGAAATCTGCCAAATCTGATCAAGAAGAAGAAGAGGAGGAAAATGAGCAGGAGGAAGAAGATGATGAAAGTAGTTCGGTGGCGGCTGTAGAGCAGACCGAAGAAGCAGCCGATGAAGATGGGGAGAATGAAGATGATGGCGATGATGATGATAATAAAGTTGATGACAACGATGACGACGATAATAAAGTAGATGAGGAGGATAAAGTTGGAGAAGAGGAAGATAAAGACGAAGAGGAAGCTGAATCTGAAGATAAAGAGGAAGCTGAATCTGACGACAAGGAGGAAGAGGAAGCTGAATCCGAAGATAAGGAAGAAGAAGACTCTGAGGAGGAGGAGGATGAAGATGAAGAGGAGGACGATGAAGATGATGACGATGATGACAATAGTAATGATCAGAAATCTTCATATGATGAAGATTCTCATAATGGCAGCAGTTCACAACCCGAAGAAAAGCCCAAGAAGAAAAATTCCAGAAAAGAAATGAAAGAGGTAGATTTTATTTCTCCATATTTTTTCATTATTTAAAAAAAAACAGATGTTTTTTTTTTTTTTATTAACATCTTTTGAATTAATCTTGTGGAGAGTGCTGTGTTGCTTTACTGAATTTTACCAGGTTGTGTTTTCAAATTGTTTTTCTGGAAATATCTGTTCAATATTTTCTTTTCTATTTTTGTCGTACATAGAATCCACCAAACCAAAAGTTTAAAAATTTGGCACTTGTACAGTTTAATCAAGACATTAAAAAAATGAAAATATCGAAAAAAAAAGGTTATATTGTATGTATCCATTTTGGACTGAAGATCTCCGAAAAATAATTTCACTTAATTTGATCTAGTAGTTTTTTTTGTTTTTATGACAGCATGTTAAAGGTAGCCATCTGTGAATTTTTGGAACATGCCACGGGGAAATAACTCAATTTAAAGAATTGACACTCCCTCCCCATCTTTAATGCTAGCTTTTCTTCCCAAAAATCGAACCTTTTGTTTGCTATCATAACAAATTGTTTTTTTGCTGCAAAAAGAACTACTTGATGAAATTAAATGAAAAATTTTTTTTTTTTTTTTTTTGAGAACTTCGTTCCATAATGGATACATACAATATAAACTTTTTTTTTTTTTTTTTCGATATTTTCATTTTTTTAATGTCTTGATTAAACTGTACAAGGACCAAAAATTTTACAACTTGAGATCTATTTTTCATGCAAAAACTTTATAAGGATATGACAAGTAAGTTTCGAAAAAAAAAAAAAAAAAAACTATGATACACAATGAAAAAATATTTATACAGATTGTACTTTGAGCCTGGCAACTTTGACTACTCAGCCATGATAGCTCATGTTCTGAAGTCTAACTCTTTCTCACCATGGCATGGCAATGCCAATGTAATGTCAGAGTTAGGCTAGGAAGAATTTTGGTTCCTGGTAGGACCACCCAAGCGGGATTACTCTGGCACCCAGCTGTATTAGAGTAGCAAACTAGGTAAAAAGGGATCTTGAGAAAACCCAGAGACTGTTCTGGCAACCTCATATCGTTCTCTCTCCGTGTCTATGGAGAATCTAGGGCAAGCAAAACGTTTGCTAAGATATGACCTAGGGCTCTTCTCAAATAAATTCCAAAGAAACTTTCACAATAAAAGTATTGCTATTTCGGAATTTTTTAGATGAAGATTGATAATTTGCATTATTCAGACTACTGTTCTCATCTTGGGTGTTATTCACACAGCATTTCAGCTAAGTAATCTCTGACATTTTTCAGGTACATCCTGTTAAACTTGCGAATCTGCACAGAATTTTGCATAAAGGTTTCTGTTCGAAATTCTGTTTAGATTCCTGAATTTGACAAGATGCACTTTTATAAGGTCAGGGATTACATTGGCCGAAACTTTGTGAGAATAACATCCAAGATTAGAACTGTAATCCAAATGATACAAAAATATATTTCAATATGAGGGTACTACAATCTTTGGTTGAGTTTCACTCCCAGCTCGTTAACTCTTATATTTCAATGGCCTTTGGCCTTGATAAGCAATGACCTTGGTAGTTAAAAAAAGAAAAAAAGTACTCCCAATCCACTTGACAAAGCAATAAATCCTATCCCTTCATTGTAGCGATTTCTAAATCCTGGAAGATTTTGTATTTTATACTGTATAAATCTGGCTTCCTTTAAACTTCAATGTCAATATGCCTATATTTTGTTTGGAGTGAATAAAAGCACAACAAAAAAAAAAAAAATACTAAAAACCAAAAGAATGAAAATATAGTAAGAATTTGTATTTAAGTAAAGCTGGAATTGTTTTTACTTATTTTGATGTGGGCTTTGTTTTGATCATCAAGTTGTAAAATAGTAATGCCTATATTTCAATATTCGTTTTTAGGGCATCTTTTTATAAATAGTATTTTTATGTTGATCACTTTTGATACTAGTCTTTAATTATTTGGATATTTTAATTACCATCATTTTATTCATGTTAAAAAATATCGAAGAGATGGGTATATTTTATTTGGTGATGTAATAAAACAAAGACTCCTTTATAAAATAGTATAAAAATATGCTTACAGCAAATAACCTACACAGTAACCCTTATTTCATTTCCTGGAGAAATTAAAAATTAGCCTGACAAATTTCCTCGGGGGAATGAAACACTATCGTTTCTGTGCAGCTTATGCATCATAAATATATTTTTATACTATTTGAGTAATGTTAAAGTAAATACCAGAACAAATATATATATACATAACATTATCTTATAAGTATATATCTGTAGCAGCAAAAGTTTTCTTGTGATTTAGTTGTTTTTTCATTTTGTGTGTGTGTGTGTGAAATTAGAGACATTTTTTGGATATGTACATTTTAAAACTATTATTTTTTGTAAAGCACTTAGGAAAATTCTGATATTAAAATATATTCTGAAGAGTCAATGTTTAAATTTTAAATAATTGTATGACTTAAAATAAACACTGTTTTTAAACATCTGTAAACAACCATAATACCTTTATATATACACTTTTTATTTAGAAATTGATTTGGAGAATGGTTTGAATCCTCCAAATTTATCTATTATAATAATAATGAATTTGCCACTGAAATTAATTATGTTAATGAATTGCAATAATATCGATTTCAATTTGGACAAGTTTTATTTTTTTAATAAATGAAAAAATCAGTTATAATCACAAACCTGTCTCTTTGGTTTTAACTGGTTATTGTTATCTGTATGTGTAACAATATCATGTCGTATTGCGATCAAGATACGTTTTTTATATATTATGTTACTTGTGTAACATTTATGATTACTCATTTACTCAGTTGTGGGAAAAGACTCCTGACCTATATGGCATTCGCAGATCAAGCAGGGCTCGTAAAGAACCCACGAGATACACTCAAACTCAGGTAAGTTGAGTTACTAGATTATTCCGAGTCTCTTGAGGCAATATCTAGTTTTATCTATATTGTAATTCTCTTATGTTGCTAGCAAGAGACTTGTATCATCTTCTATTTAGATTTATAATTTACCAGAAAAAGAAAAATTGACCCATTAGGTCAGCCATTGAGCTTGGGTTAGATTATTTGAATTCAGAAAAAGTGAGTTTGCAAAGCCAGTTAAATTCTAGAAAAATATAGACAGAATCCTAAATTAATCTTTCGGTTCTCTTTCGTTCTCCAACTAGTTAAATAGTATTACTACTATCAGTGATATTTCTTTTTGTTTATGATGGAGTACTCAGATCTTCTATAGTCAACACTTTTTTTCGCCATTCTTCTCTTTTTGTTGTCTCTCTTGGTTAATAGAAGTGATGTTGGAGATAAAAATGGGAAAGAGTATCTGACAGAGTAGCAGCAGTATTTGATACTCTCAACACCTTTTTAATGTTTTTCTACATCAGTATAATGAGGGGAGAGGAGGAAGAGAGTTAAAGGAAATGATGCAGTTAAAACATCTCTAACAGAAAGAGCAACAGTAGTAAACACTATCACCGTTTCTCCCCATCAGTATAGAAAAAGAGACATAGATGGAAGCAAGGGTGGTAGACACTATATGAAATAAAAGTCGAAACATAATCCAATCTCAAAACTAAGTAATATTTTATCATGCATTTTCTGTATTAAATATATACGAGCAAAAATGATAAAAAAAAACAAATATAATTAACTCGACTTTAGTATACAATATTAAATTGCTTACAGAAAAAAAAAAAACCACTACTTCTGTAGCACTGACTGATCACCGAAGAGAGTGCTTGAGTGCTTTAAAAAAAGAAATTAATTTAGAATAAAAGTATAGACGATTTAAAAAATTTTATTAGATTTCTTGGATTTGTTTTACAATCTCCTGAGATTCAAAAAAGTGGTCAAAAAATCAAATATATAACAAATATAACCAAAGACAAGATAAGTTACTCTTCTACCTAGCTTGGTAGGTTTTTAGTGTTTTTATTTAATATAAAATGTTTATTTGGCTTTAAAAACAAGTAATGTCAACGATATTGCGTAACAGTTGACATTGTTTTTTGTTTTTTTCGGTACTTTTTCGAATCTCTGTGGATTGTAAAAAAAACCCTGATTTCTTTTTTTCCATTCAATCTTTGCAGTATGACTATGAGTCAATTTTATTTGAAAATAATTATAAGTGATTATTTTGATTCTTAGTTTGGTCATATAACTTTTGTGAATGGGATGCCGGTTCACAATGTAACATATATTTCCAGTGCATGCGATTTTAGAATGGCTGGCTTATATTGCATGCTGCATGTAATACTTTTTTTCTTTTTTTTTTTTTTTAATAAAAAAAAATTACTTATTTAGACTGATTTATATTAACTCTTTCCTAACACCCAAATAAACCTCTTTTGTAGTTTTAAGAAATTGTACAGGACATTATTATTCAGAATGTTTTGTTCCATATTTTTAATTAATTTTTTTTTTTTTTTGTTCTTTCAGAATTTTCTTTATTTTTTAAATACATTTTTTTGTTTGTTATTTTGCGAGTTTATTTGACATTGTAATTTTTTTTTTTCTTATAGAATAGTGATAGTGATGATGATAGCAGTGATGGAGATAAAAAGCCCAAGAAACGCAGACGAAGGAAAGAGTAAGTTTTTACTTACCCATGAAAAGATTTTTTTTCTAGCATTTATTTTATTAAAATAAATTACGATGAGAGCATGTAGCAGTGAACTAAAGAAGGTATTATGTTTCAGAAGTTTGTAGATGAGGAGTGATAGTTTGCTAGTTTGCAAAAATGTGAGGATTCTGCTTTTTAGTTGAATTCTGCTCTTCCTTTTCTTTTTTACAAAAAAGGCCAAATCGTTGTTTATAAGATTAAAAAAAGCTTAATTTTGTCCTAAAATTTGCAAAAAAGGCTTAATTTTGTTCTAAAATTTGATTCCCCTATAAAGTGATCTGGCCTGAAAGAAAAAAATGAAAGAATTGTTTTTATATTATCTCTCTCACATAGATATGCACACATATATAATCTTGGTAAGATTCTCTGTGAGAAAACAAAAATAGCAGAGTACTTGATTATTGAAAAAGAAATTCAAAGTAAGATCATAATGTTTTTTTTTATGGATTGTATTACAGAAGTTTAAAACAACAGGATTTGAAACCGATGGTACCGTGTTGTTCTAGACTTCTGTAATATATGTCTTTTTTTTTTTTTTTTTTTTGTACTTCTGCAGTTTAAAGACCGTGAGTCTCACTTAGCAGCAATGCCTGGTGAACGACGGAAACTGCCAGATTATACTGAGTGAGCAAAAAAAGATGCCAAGCAAGCAGACGATAAAATTGGAAGAAAAAAAGAAAGAAAAGGAAAGAGTTTAAAAAGAAAAGAAAGGGCAGAATATCATTGCACTTCTTTAAGCAACAAATCTTGTGACAAGGAAGGAAAATGAATAATTCCAGTATAAACATTCCCAACCTCTCCATGTCAGGAACGACTTTTAGAATAAACACCCCCAGCCTCCTAATGTTAAGAACGGCTTTTGGAATAAACACCCCCAACCTCGACAGCCGTTCTTAACATGGGGAGGTTGGAGGTGTTTATCCTATGCTGGGGCAGATCATAAAAAAATACCAAAATAACTTTCCATACACAAACAAAACAAAAAATAAATTGGTTTACTAATTCAAAGAAACAGAAATTTTATTCCCCCCCACCCAAAAAAAAAGAACAGAAAGAAAAACATAGTTGCTATAAAAAAAAAATAAAATAAAACAGTAAAATTTATTAAATTACTGCGGTAGGTTGTTTGTTTTAGTTTCTTTTTTGTTCTTTTTTTTTTTAATTGACTTCTGTTCACTCGGTATAATCCGGCAGTTTCCGTTGTCGAACAAGTTTCATGGAAAAAAGGCTTTAAATTGCAGAAGTATTTTTTTTTTCTGGTAAAATATTTTTTCAATTATATTTCACTCTTTGTGTATTAGAGAGAGATGATGATGATATAACAATATATTTTGAAATCTTTTTTTTTTTTTTGTGAGGACCCCATGAGATATATATATATATAGGACAAATATTGTATAATATTGATCAATAAATGTAACATTCTATGTGCTTGTATAATTGCATAAAACTTATTCATCGTACGTATATGAATCGATCCAGTATTTACATTTCTGTTCTGACATTTTTGTATTTTTTCTTTCTTTCATCATAGATCAAAAGACTGGCACACGAGTGATGATGATAATAAAGATGATGATGACGACGATGGCGATAGCAGTTATAGTGATGATTTTAAGCCTCCCGCTCGGCGGCCTCAAGCTTCGTAAGTTTCTTTTTATATTTTAATAATTTATATAAAAAAAGATATCCATTTATATAATCATTATCTATACATAAAGTCAGGTATATGCATATATTTATGTTTAAGATACACTTCTAATTAGCTGATCATTATGAATTTTGGAACGCAGCTGCTAGGCATAAGGATGAATAATGTGGGCCATATTTAGTTTATTTTAGGTTTATGCAAAGAGTAGGTATTAGGCATCAATTAATAAGTATTCCCCAAATTTCAATGGAATATTTTGGATGATTTTTAGGAGGCATAGTATTGTTATAGCATCTCATTTGGAAATTCAAATATTTCAGATTTGCGTTAAATTTGATCCATGGTCATTAGACACCAATTAAACAAGATTCCTAGAATTTCAATAAAAAAAAAATCTTTTTTTAGGTCCTGTTAAGTTTAAGCCTTATACTTTAGTAATTTTCTAGAATCAAAATCATGTAATGGATTTTGATCAGAATTAGAATAATGTTCTCGACATATGGATTATTGTCGTCATATATTATAGCAAATCTTTATGATATCTGTTATGGAATGAAGTTATAAAAAAAATTGGTTGATTTGACTTTTTTTTTCTTTTTTTTTTTACTGGGGAAAATCAAATTTTAGTGAGTGATCACAATATCACAATAGAGACATGTTGGCAATTCCAGCTACGAGGCGGGAAGGCGTTGGGTCAGGGGAGATAACTCCATCTAATTCTTAAAGATTGCCAAAGCGCACATGAAGTTATAATAATTTTATTAAGAAATTTTGAAATAATCTTTTGAAAGAAAAATAAAAACAGAAAGAAAAAAAAAGAATACTTAAAATTATTTAAAACTGTAAAAATAATCTTGTTAAATTTTGACAGTTTCCATAATTAGATAAATTTATCTCCCCTGGCGCCCTCTAGTTATGGAATTGCCAACATGTCTCCGTCACAATCACTATTACTAAAATTTGATTTTCCTCTGTAAAAAAAAAAAAAAAAAAAAAATACTTGATCAAATTGAGTGATTTAAAAAAAATTTTTTTATGATAAGTTCATTCCATGACAGGCACGAATATTATAGAAATTTTTCTTTATCTTTGTTTTTTTAATGTCTTTGTTAAACTGCATAAGCACTGTAACTTCTCAGCCACCAGGAATAGTTAATAAATTAGTTAAATGAAATATAAAATCTTATAAATAAATGTTTGTGTTTATTTAGAATTTCACTTTATTAAGAAAACAAAAATACAGGGAAATCTTTATGATGTATGTAATTTTCTTTAAAAAGAACTAAACTAAAAAAAAATGTAGTGTCAGAACAGATACTACACTTTCTTCAAATCAATATAATTTTAGAATGGCACTAAATTTTTTTATTTAAATCTGCTTCAGTGAAGCCATCTGTTGATCCTAACTACCATATAGAAAATTGTTATAGGAAGAAGTCGACTTTATGCAAAGTTAAACTTTGAAGAAAATGTTATTGTACTTCCAGGAAAACTAGTCGCAGTCGAGCAGGAGGAGCTCGGAAACCTGCTGCTAAGAGATCTCAAAAGAAGAAGAGTTATTCGTCCGATTCTGACAGTGATGATGAAGCTGAGCAGAGACATTTAAGAAGAAATACAACTAAGAAAGTGAGGTGAGTTGTCTGATATGTGGGCGTGGTGGTGACATTTTTTTTTTTTCTCAAAAGAGTAAACGATACACATTTTGGGAAATATGCTTTGTGTGATGGATATTGCAATTTTAACCCAGCTATGGGTAAAAAAAAAACTAAAAGAAAACTTATATACAATATATTTCAATATATGTAAATATACATACATTTCTCTATGATTAATCAATGTTTCTGACTAAGTGTGGAAAAATTGCTGTTTTTTGGATCAGAATCTATTCATATTACACTTATCATTTGCTTTTTTTTTTTAAGCTTCTTATATTAAGTGGCTTCATGCCTTGTCTGAAGTGTATCCATAAAATAAAACTAAAATTCAATAAAAACCCTGGATGAACTTCGGCTGCGATAGGGACCTTCTCTGAAGGAGCATATAAAAAATTTTTTTTTTTTTTTTTCTGAAATTTTCAAAATTGATCATTTTTTTTAATGCAAAACTGAATAATGTTAAATCTTCCTAGAAGTAAAACAAAAATCTTTAAAATCAAATATTTTTGTTGACATGAAATATGATGACAAGAATTATTATTCCATAGCTATTTCTACCCTGCATTGCCCAGATGTCTTAAGAATATAATGTAATTTAATAATATATATACATATATATATGTACAAATACTGACCCCAATCAGTCACTAATGGTCTGATCTATATGAATAAAACAGTAGATGTATGTATGTATGTTTCTGTGTGCAAACATTTAGCTAATAAACTCTTAAACTACTAGTTACATAACACTAAATTTTACAGGAAATAGTAATCATACACCAAGGATGTTTATAACGAGTAAAATCTTTGTTTGGATGGATGGAGGGATAACACATCCAGAAATATGTCAACCAGCTGAAATGCAAAATGTCCATTTCAACTTACCAACATGTTTCTATTAGTTTTGTGCATGCTCAAATTCATTCATAGGTTGAAGTGGTTTAATTTAAAATCTTAGCTATCTGTAAATAGCTTAATCAGTAGGGAATGCAGCTGGGGTGCTAAATGTTTTGGTTTCAATTCTAGCTGATGGCACACAAGTCTTCTTTTTTTTTCTTTTTTTTTTAACTCTTGAAATCAGTGCTACATAATAATATAAATAGAGAATTGGCTCTGTAATAATAAATATGAAACCTTCATGAATTAAAATATATTCAAGCATATTTTTTGACTGGGCTACACCAGGTGTTCTCCGCTAGTATATAATAAATAGCCACTAGTGGCAGTAACATAAACAATACTAAATACGATTTAGTCTATTGCCACATATGGTCTTTTAAGTAATGTTTGAGTATATTTTTGAAACTTTTCAGAGGAGGAGTAATAATTTGTTTTATTTGAATTATTCAGACTACTATTCTCATCTTAGGTGTTATTCTCACAATGTTTCACCTGATATAATCTCTGATGTTCTTCAAGTGCATCTTGTCAAGTTTGGTGATCTATATAGAATTTTGTATAGATTTCGTCATTTAATCCACAGGCATAGACTGTTCTCATTCCTTCAGCCATGTCTGAAGCAATTTTTATTTTATTCTTAGTTAATATCACCTGTAGTGAGGATTGAACCTTCGACTGTTACTTAGAACTAATTATTACTTAACATTGTATCTGTTATCCAACATGGACATGTTGGAGTAGTCCATCATAACCTTACGGAGGTAATTTAGGTTATTCTACAACACTTTAAAGGTGTTTTTCATAATGTATTTTTGTTTAAATTCTTTTAAAACCTGTATTTTAGTTTTCTTGAAATATAATTTTAATTTCTGTACTTTTATATTCAAGCCGTAAATTCTCATAGTTGAATTCTATTTTTAGACAGTAGTTTACAATAGGTATTGTGTTTTGAGATTAACTGCCCCCTCTCCCCAATGGTTGATTTAATGTAATAAAAGACAGAAAATAATAAATATCATTCTTTTTAATTTTATTTCAGTTATAAAGAAGCAGATTCCGAAAATCAAACTGATTCTGATGATTTGTTGGAAGTCCAGGCTACCACTACGGCTGGTGACGAAGAAGATGAAAATCGTGAAACTATAGAGAAGGTGATTATGCATCGGAAAGGGCGCAAAGGAGGTAAGCAATTCATTTGCTATTGCAACACAAACATCCATTGATATATTTTGTAGTTTTTACACCATTTTTTGTTGTCCTTGTGATAGTTCTTATTAGTTTAATAATCTTTATCATCCAAATCTACCAGCCGTGATTATTATGATGGAAACAGAAACTTGTTAGAGCATAAAAATTTGTGAAATTAGTCAGTTTATATTAATTATTTGTTTATTTTTTTTTTCTCTTTTTTTGCTTCTAAATTACTGACAAAAAAATTTCACTTATTGTTGTGTCAAAAGAAGCAGCCATTAAAATTAATGGTTTTTATTTAGAATTTGACTAAATTAAAAGAAAAAATACAGAAAAATCTTTATGATGTAGATACTCATCATAGAACAAAGATGTTATATTCCAAAAATCACATAAATGGGATTGAATAGTTTTTTTTATATATAAAATAATTTTTTTACGATTTTTAGTGATTTAAATAGTAAATTGTGTCCATTACAAGGCTGATTTTGACCGTGATAGTGCAAATTGAGTAGTCTCTCCATTATTTATAAAACATGGCAGATCAAAATATAGCATCTCGCTTTATAATGAAATTTGATTTTCTTGAAAAAAAAACTACTTCATCAATTTATGTGACGTTTGGAATATGACATCTTCATTCCATAACAAGTAAATGCATCATAAAAATTTGTCTGTATTTTTATTTATTTTTTAATTAAGTTGAATATTATTGTACAATAGAAGAACTCACCTATAATGATTATAAAGTCGTAAATTGATTTGTTTGAATTCTTGAAACTGATACGCAAAATGTCCTAGCTTTATCAAAAAAAAAAAAAAAAAAAAAAAAAAAACGGAAAAGAATTCCAAATCATCCCAGATCAAATAATACAAAATTTATTTATTAACAAAATAGATTTTATGAATATCTTGGAATATATTAAACATTGCAGATAAAAATATGCTCAATCGTTAACATATGTGAAACAGATTTCATTTAATAATTTTATAATCTACTGAATTATATATACTCTAGGCGTAGTTGTCTTCATAGAGATTGGATAAACAAGTCTATGAATCTTGTGTTTGTATAATAGTTCACAATAACAAGTATAACAATATATTGAATATATGTATATATTTTTTCATTTATACAAACATATCTGGCTGCATGTGCACATACATAATTCAAAATAAAAATAAAAACTAGTAATGCATGCATTTATTTGATCTAAACATCTGGGATTGTACTGAAGGTAATAAGATAGTGTTAATGGAATTTATTTGTGATCAGAAGTGTGAAGAAATAAATGTTTTAGTTCTATAAAAAAAAACTGATTCAAAACATCTTAGATGACATGAATGAATTTCTTTGGTGGTTGGTGAAATTCTGGTCATATGATTTTCTTTGCATTGGCATTCATTTTTGATTGAATATTTAGCTTGATGAAGCATCTACCATTTCAGGTATTAGCTGAAATATATATGCACATGTATGTGACCAGAAATATTTTTATTCATAAAAATTTATATTAAATAATTACATATATAGCATAAAAAATCAACTTAATCGAACAAACATTTGATCTTGTAGACATGAAGAGCTTGATATCATTTTTACAGATATATTTTTATAACAATAATAAATAAAATTGTTCAACAAACAAATCTTAAATGAAGAGATTCACATGGGATGCGTAGTGTGCTTGTGCATTTTGACAAACATGTACTTATGCGTTATTGCCGGTGAGCAATGAAGATCAGTTCGATTAAATAAAGGTCTTTAGTGCAGTCCAATCTTCATTTCTTCCACATCGCTTCCCCTTTGTGACTGTTGCTCTGTATCATAGGATTGTCCAATGATTTTTGGTCTTCTATTAACTCAAGAAGAATAAAATTTGTGCATGGAAATACAAGGAAACTTGCTGGCTGTTTTAAAGGCTTTATTGAGGAGGGAGAGACCAAGATTAACTCTTTATAAAAAATATGCTACTATTATTTTTTTTCTCACTTAGCTCTTTACATTCCTTACATTACTGCTTTGAAAACTTTGTTTCAAACATGTGACGCAATTTCCATCTATCAATTCAACACCTACCTCTGGCTGTTTTGTCTAAGAGCTGATCCTCAAATCCTTATGGCCTCACTTGCTGGATGCACTGGGCCCGTCTCCATTTCTTGCCAGGTTATGCTCACATGCACTTAATGAGACATTCGAAATTCACACTAGTTGACATAATCTCTACCCACCGGCATAGGGTCCCAATATATAAGCGTTTCTTGGTAGACCTAATTGGCAAAAACATATTCTTATCTCAATATTTATAGGCAAAAAAAATATATCTATATATTTATCTATGTATACATACATACATACTACATACAGATATATATATATATATATATATATATATATATATATATATATATATATATATATATATATAGACATATGAGTTCCTGTCCACTTTGTCAACACAAGTGAGTTATGGAAATTGTTTATGTAAAAAAATATCAACAGTTAAGAGTGCTTCATTAGTTTTCATGAAGAGTTTTGTGGTCTCACTAATAACACTTGGCAAAGTTCTTTCACAAATATGAATTTTACTGTATAACAGTTCTTTAGTGTATTTAGAAATGAATGAGTGCTTCCAACTATGATTCAAAACAAAATGCATTTTTAGCAGGCAAGTCTCTTCACGATTAAACCATCAGTTGATATATATGTATTATCATGTTAACACACCAGTTCTCATTAGACTGCCAAAGTTAGGTAATGATGAGCCTGGCCAGTACCAGCTGGGTGACCATTGAGAAATACTAGGCATTGTATGTACCATGCCAGGGTATAGAAATTTCCAGGTTAGTATCCAGGGGCATGTTCCATTGGAAGAAATGCACCCTCAGTCTTTGTTGAGATATGCATCTAGGAGAAGGAAAACTGATGTAAAACCTAAAGTCTACTGTTTGCTTTGTGGCAATCATTTGCACTGATTGAGTTTAGCAGTGTTTCCAAAATGGATGCATTGTTCTACACAAAGCCTTCACCACTATAAACAAATTTTTTGTGTGGATTTTGGACAACTAACTTGTATGAGCTTCATATGTCGAAAATCGATAGGAGGGTCCATTTTATTATACATAAGAGTGATATACATATATTAAAGATTCCGTTTGAAATAATTGTTATAAGTTATTTCCAAAGAATTTTTCAATTAGTAATCTTAGGTTCTAGCTTGCAAGAAAACGACTCATAATTTTTATTTAACTAAAAAAAAAAAAAAAAAAAAAAAAAAATTTTACAACCTATATTTTGAGAAAACTTTT
This sequence comes from Euprymna scolopes, assembly GCF_053919585.1. Taxonomy (NCBI): domain Eukaryota; kingdom Metazoa; phylum Mollusca; class Cephalopoda; order Sepiida; family Sepiolidae; genus Euprymna; species Euprymna scolopes. The sequence goes on along the minus strand of NC_136486.1, from coordinate 97,913,160 downwards.
GAAAAACTTTAACAATGCAGTTTCTCGGTTTAGAACCATGGATCATGAGGATTTTGATGGTTTAAAAAAAAAAAAATATATATATTTTGAAACTTTAAATGTGATAATAGTTTATCTAGTTCCTATTGGAAATAATTTTCATGCAATTTCTTATGAGAAAGTTTCAAATTATTTTTATTTTGTTGGTTTTAAATTTCTTATGAAAGAAATGAGTGAAAAATTAGAAGCTTATTTTCATCATAACATAGGTTCTAAAATAAATTGGCTTTGACAAAATTGTAAAAAGAATTCTTGGGCATTCCGGCATATTCCTTGAGACATTTCATTGTTGTATCACTTCCCCTGTTTTCTAGATGGTTCTAAATGATTTAGCATCCTCAACGAAACACCTTATAACAGATATAAAAAATCATAGTATATATTATTTATTATTAACATTTTATGCAAAAACAAGTGGTATAATGTGAACAATTCTTTTATTTAATAAATGTGTAATATTTATTTCTTGTAATTATTAACTGAAGATAAATTTCTTCAGTTAAAATATCTGTTAGAAGATGTTTTATCGAGGACACCAAATCAGCTACCACCATCTAGAAAACAGGCAAAATGTTGCAACAATGCCCATTCTTGCTATGAATTTCTTTTGAATAAGTTAAGAAACATCTTTAAAATGTCTTATATAATATTTGTGCTGTGTATTACTTTTCAAAATACAATTAGTGCTCGTGTTTTTATACTATAATTTTTTTGTCTTCTGTCAGTGAAGGAGAAATCCTCAGAATGTGGTGATTTAAATTTTTCTCACAATCTACTTTTGTAAACGTTAATTCTATTTTGAAAAGTAGAAAAATGTAAAATCGACAAATATTTAAATCGAAGAGATATACAAGGTCGGTTTTTAATGTGGGAAAAATCTATCCTCAAAGGGGCACACTGGATTGGAAGAAAATAAAATTTGAGTACTAGTTTATTTCACGTTTTTTTTTTTTAAATGATACAACAGTTATGATATTTTTAATTGAATAAGTCTTTAATACTTTAAGATTACCTGTTGATTTTTGTTTGGTAAAACCCAGGTAGTCAACTTCTGCTTATTTTCAAAAATAGCTGCTAGTCCATAACTACCTCCACCCCTCTAAAAACAAAAATAAAAAAACTGTCTTTTTTGTAAGATAAAACTACTTAATTAATTTACATGTATTTTAGCATACAATTTTTTTCTTTCCATCTTGGGTATGTACACCATAAATATATATAATTTTTTTTATTTTTAGTATTTTTGTTTTATTTTTTCATGAAGGGGAGTATTATGGACTTGCACTGACAAATATATTTGACTTTAAGGGATTCATAAAATGTCTAAAATATTAGAATTTTCAAATGGGAAATTTAAATTTGGAAGATATTTATCATGTTAAAATTTTTACAAAAATTAGAACTATTTGAATTTTTATTAAAAAAAGCTCCGTCCTCTTTGCCACTTTTTAATAAAATTAAATTAATAACCCATATTTGAACCGCTTATAACTAGCAGATGCATTTTGAAATTCATAATGATTGGTTAATTAGTTTAGGAGTAAATCCTGCACATATATACATATTCACGCATACATAACTTCATATGAAAAGAGATAAGACTTGCTTATATTTTCACCATGTAAAAATCTATAAATTATTCGGTTTGTTTTTCAAAAATATAATCATGTACTCAGCAACATTTTTACCGATAGTTTTTTATTCCAAAAACTTAAATTGATTGGTTCTCATATGTTATGATAAGAAATACGTTCTATTATAAGTTCTCTCTTCACCATTGTCCGTTTGGTTTTAGCTTTATCTTTTCATTTCATTTTTAATCTTTATATTTGTTTTAAACTTAATTTGTATTTCTCTTTTTTACTTAGATCAGATTAAATGATTGACTTCATATATTGTTTCCTTTGGAATTATATCTTCACTTGATTTAGCCATATTTTTATGCGATCCTTTTTGCCATTGCTATTTTATTGCATAATCCTTATCAATTGTTTTTCAATATTTTTCTTTATGAATTCAGATTTATCAGTTTAATTTTGTAATAAATTATTCTGTGAAGATGTTAGTCTCAATTGTAATAAAACAAGTACTGAAATAGTTTTAAAAATAATTATTGATATAACTGGTTGTGGTGATAAACTTTCTAACAAAAACTCCTTAACTTCCTTATATATATATATATAAAAATATTTTAATATTCACATACATGTAGGTTTCATTTTTACCAAGACTTATCAGTATGGCTATATATAATTGTTCCGATAATTTATTGTGTGAATCACGAACTGAAGTCACCTTTGGTTTCCATCCAATCCCTTATTTGCTATGGCCAGTGTAACAGCCATATGAAATATAGGAAAAATAAATCCTATTTTTTCAAGGAAATATGTCATACGCTGCCGATAAAAAATATTTTAATATTCCTACATATATATATATATATATATATATCATCTTACCTGACTCCTCAGTTTGGCGATATATAACTGTTCCCTGTGTGGAGAGCTTATAGAAAAAAATCATGGTCATATTTAAGGTACGTCAGGTGTCGTGAATTGTGAGTTGGGCAACACATGGCAATGTCTCATGCCTGCTCTCCATGTGATCCAATCCGACCCATAGGGTTCATATTAGTCTGGTTGCAAGCAGTCAAGTCACTTTGTACATACCCAAGCCAGGTTTTCCCTGGTCTTTCACACGTTTTTGTGTTTGGATTAACTATGCATGTTATTGAGTTAATGCCGGAGGTGGCATGTTGTACATGGTCAAACCACCTTAGATGCTGAGCATGTAAAGCATCCCAAGTTTCAACAACAGCAAGTTTATGATAGAGCATGGCTGAGAGGATTATCTCTTAGTTCACTGCCACATATCCTCCTGATCATGGCATGGTAACAACGATGAAGTAATTGCAAGTCAGAAGTGTTTGGGGCCCATATCTCACTGCCATGCACGATGGCAGATCAAACATAAGCAGACAATATATCAAAATATTATCATGTTTACGTATTAAAAAAAAAATAGGATTTAAAAAAAGATGTTTTACCTTATTTTATTTTCAATAAAAATTCAATATATAATTATAAAAAACATACTTATAACCAGGGCTATAACAACAAAATATTCTTATCATTGTTTTGACTCTCAAGTATATATCTGACACAGACAACCGAGAACCACGTCACTCTATAAAAAAGCACGTAAGATAGCAACGGATACACACTCGATAGTGAAAACAATAAAAAGAATATGCTGTTGTCATAGCTCTACTTATAACACAAGTACACATGAGAGAGTGTTTGCTAGTTTTATTAATACAGATAAACTTTATATTTTAAAGAATGTATAAAAAATTACTTTATTGTTGCTATTATAGCATTAATAGTAGTTTTCATCAATAGTAGTAGTAGTAGTAACGTGTTAGTTTTCACTTTCTTTTTTTCATTTGCTTCCATCTTAGAGTAACATCACATACTCCCTCCCTTAACTCCCCCACCCTAATTTTTCTGTCTTCCTGTCTAGAATTCAGACCCACTTAGAGATCAACTTGCTTGTTTTTGGCCCCCATCAAGCCGGAAGACAGTGGATGGTCTACCATCTAGAAAGGGTTGGGAGGGCCTTGCTAACACAATTTGTTTTTTGGCCATCCTCCGATGAAATTTTCTATGGAATACAAATGATTCTTACAAAAGTTTATTTTTTTACACTAATATATATATATATATATATATATATGGATTCTATGATATTTAATTGTTATGCTCATCTGAGCGTTGAGGGAGTTACCTGCCCTTTGTTTATTTGCGTTGCCCCCCTCCCCCTTTTTTGATATATTTTTGTTATTATTATTAATTTTTATTTATTAAATATTTTTTTATTGAACTATGTAGTAAATATTTTTTTACATGCATAAAAATTATCCATGAACATGTTTTTTGGGTATCACCCGTTGTCAGCATGGCTAAACTTTTAATAAAGATCAAACTTATAATTGCCCAATCGGCAGTTTGATATTATATATAACCAATTTGGGAATCTTAAGATGACTCCTAGTATGAATGTGGCATTATGGTGATTGAGAACTCTAGCTAAAATTTCAACAAAGGTATAGTGACAAGGATGATCATAACACCCCCCACCCTTCCCCCTTTTTTTTGATTGGCCTTGTACCTAATTTTGCTTTATCAACAGTTTTCTTGTCAAAATAAGATATATAAATCAAAGAAGTGTAACATCTGTTCTGTTAGAGGATGTGAGGTCCTTGACTAGAGCAATTTTTATTTTTGTATTAGTTCCACTTTTTGGAGAACTGGATATGTCCCTATATAATAAAAGACCTTGGGTATAACTTTACCCTCGTGGAATGGCAAGAAAATAGGGACTATTGAGAGACAACAATATGTTCTGGCTACTAGATTATCAGTGTCGATACATCTCCAAATCTGACCTCATTTAAATTTGTTCATCTTGTCAGAAATAGACCCATACAAGATCTCAAGTGTAGTCATAATTGCAACTTTTAGACTATTTTCCCTATCAAAGTTTGTTTTGCAAAACTCAATCATGTTCTGCAAAGTCAAAAACAACAATTTTCCTCTACAAAATGAACCAAACAAAACACTATGAATAAATATTTAAAGATATAAAGAACTTGAAACACAAAATCTTTTTCCAAAATAAGTGATTCTGTATTAACTGACCCAGAAAGGGTTGATATGCCATAAAATAAAACCAAACCAAACCAAACCCTGTCAGAGTTTGAAAGTTTAAATCTTCCTTATTACCTCATCAATAACTGGCAGTGTAAACAACAAGTATATGGAATTAGAAGCTGCTCTAACTCCTTTAACATTTTTTTTAGATTAAAAATATTTGGATTCCAACTCCTAGAATTCTTATGAGTTTGACCCTGACTTCTTACAACCTCCAACTTCACAATCCTAGTAACAAGTGTGAATATCAGATTTAATTCATAATCTGTCATGGACGATTTACAATCCTTCCAACTTCATTGATAAAAAATTGGGTATTGTGCATTTGTGTCAATTTTCCCTTCCAGATTAAACAAAATCTGATGTTAAATTCTCGTCAATCTGTTAAACATTAGCAGCCAATGAACAGTTTGATCAGTCAAGATCAAAGTGTAGTATCTGTTACTTTTTTTTTTTTTTCCAATACTCTGTCAATCTTATTTCTCCAAGATCATATTAAATTAACTGGCTTTCATTTAATTTTCTGTTTGTTAAGAATGTGCTTGCTGCAGGGGGTGATTAATGCTGATCAGTCTAAAAAATTGTCAAACACAATGAAGCAACAAAGAATAATGATAAACATAAAAATATATATCTGTGTTTGTTTGTATATATATATAATATCAAATGAAAGACGAGGAATGAAAGTTATTTATTATATCATCAGAACAATAAGGAAAAGTAAAAGGGAAAATTAAGAAAAACCTTTTAAGGCCATGGCATTTCAAAGCTAAATGCTTCTGGTCAGAAGAGGTGCACCACCACCGAGAACCGAAACCAAAACGTTTAGCTTATGATTTACTTTGATGTTAATGCCTGAGCTATGAAGACATGTTTGCTGCAAGACTAAAAATTAAAACATGAACCAACAACTATTACGTTATGCATGCATATTCGTAATGCCGTTGTTCGACCGTTACCTGGCAAATTCCATTTGTTTAAGTTTTTACACTTTTGCATCAGTTTTCTCCGACTAAGATCCAAATATAAAGTTTTGCATGGGTTTGAATACCCTATATATTAAGTTTCATGTCTGTCGACCAAAAACTGACAGAGGAGTTTGGCAGGCAAAATCTTTTAAACATATATGCGCATAATGTATACACATGCACATAAATATATAGAAAGAGGTTTATGTTTACTATAACCTTTTTATGCAAATATAAATCATATAGAATATCTGCATGAATATAATTACACGTAATAGTTAACTAAAGATGATCAGCCCATAAAAAAACTGAAAAAACTAATAGGGAATTAATTAAAATGAATGTTTAAAAGAATATAAAATTAGCTAGATCTTTTGTAGATGAATGCAATTCCACAACCCATATATAAGAAAGTTGTATTTTCTTTTTAAATAAATAGAAATAGGGTATTTAATATGAATATCAATACACACACACAAAAAAAATTTATCGGAGTATATATATATATATATATATATATATATATATATATATACACACGCACACATATTCACTGATGATGATCATAGATCGAAAGTGCTCGAGGAAAAATGGCCGATTCAGTTACACATTACACAATTTTCCACCAGAAAAAAAAAAGCTCGTCAAATTAGCAGAAAATTTAAGAAAAAAAAGAAAACTGTCATATTCAACCAAACATGCTTTAACAATGACTTTCTGTCTAAATATACACACATATATATAAACTATATTTCTTAATAAATAATTAGAATTATTTTTCTTTACCATTATATATATTCATACACCCATACACAAATTGTTATTGTAAAATTAAGTTGAGTTGTAATCCTGTAAATGATAGCACAAAGCCATAATGTGCAGAGGTGAACTCGGTTGTGATATGTAACTTTGAGTTCTGTATCTGCCTGTTTTTACTGTTAGTGTTATCTCATTTTTCTACACTGATAAAAAAGATAATTTCACTAATATAGCTTTTCCATTGTTATATTTTTTACAGTGTGTTAACATAGTTCTAAATGAAAATAACAATTTCAATAATAAAAAAAAATTTAATGTTACAATTATTTAAAAAAATAAAAACAATAGAAAGGGAAAAAAGAAAACAAGATTAAATTCTCAAATTTGAATTTGATTGTTATTGTTTATTTTTTTGTTTTTGAATACATTTTTATCAATCAAAAAATGTGCATCTGGTTTCATTTTATTTTGTGTATATCTGTTGAGATTGATAACGTTTTACATTTCTTCATTAAAAGTATTGTCTACGAAAAAGAAAAATCTTTTTTATTTAATAATTATTTTTTGTGTTATCTTTTGGTTTCGTTTGAGGATATAAGTTACCTTCATATTTTTATCTTGTCTATTTATAGTAATTAATCTAATTGAATAATAATAAAAAGAATTGAACACTTTTAAACAGTATATTTTTTGTCATCTTTCTTAATTCAATGAAAAAGGAAGTTTTCTTTATATTCTGTTATGCAAATTAAAGTGAAAATCAAAAGAAATATAGTGTCAATAAATGTTGACAAGATGGAAGTTACTTTTGTATAAACGAATGGCATCTCTTTTATCTCTGTTCTTTTTCTGTGTCTGTCGACAAATTCTCTGCAGCTTTGCTGCATCTTATCTTCTCTTGACAGTTGGTTGTGGTGTACCGCTGATTGACCTGCAGTCTACGACCAATGTAGAGGCTAATGAAGGTAAACTTGGTCGGGGAAAACAAAACAAAAACAAAACAAAAAATCCAGTGGAATAATCAGAGTTTCCGTTAACTTTTCCCTTTGCTACCATCCCTACCTGGGGTGGGAGATGATTTTTTTTTTGATACGCACACACAAATATACATAGTTTTTACTCTTATTATTTATAGTTAAATAAAAGCCACTGCTGCTTTTGTTAAGAAATGGCTTGAAATGATTAAATTCTATCCTTATTGTTATCATTAAGAAGGCAATGTTATAAATATCTTCTGTCTGAAATCTGTCTATTTCTTTTACTTTTGGGTCTTATTTTTTAAAAAGGAGAAAAAAATCAGTAGTTATTCAAAAAGAAAAATCAACTTTTGTGATTGCAAATTCTAATCGAGATAGTAAATTTATCACTGAATCTATAATCATAACATGGTCCCAAATCTTTGAATTATCTGCTAAAGGAAGCTCTGTGATTCTTTACTACTGGGAAAAGTGAGGGAAGAAATGAAAAAAAAAAAAAAAAAATTTTTGTGAACCGTTTCATCATAAACATCATCATTAATTTCATCATCATTATTATTACTAGGGCTGCACCGATTGATCAGCAGATGATCGGTTATCAGCTATTTTACCTATTATCATTCCATATTGTTTTACGTTTTAGCTGACGAATTTTAGGTACACAATATGCTTTGATAAAAAAATGTTACTAGCAAAAATATGCAGCAGTTGTGTGCAGATATCTAATTTATAGACAATATAGTCATTATACATTCTAAAAATATGCAAAGTGTTGCTATGCTAATAATATATCCATCTATTTCTTAAGATGATTATCTAAATTGCAACAAATAGAATCATTTCTTTCTCTGTTTGTCTGTCTCTCTCTCTCTCTCTCTCTCTCTCTCTATGAGAAAAATATGCTTATTCAATTCTATTTCATCCTTTATTCATACCAATTCTTTTATTTATAAAGATCGGTGTATGTTGACTATAACTATAGAGCATATACAAATAACTAACAAAAAGTCCATATTCCAAATTCCAAGATGTTGTTCATCTTAATGTGTATTTCTTTCAGAATGTTAAATTCTTGACAGCATCTGTTTCGTAGCGCAGGAAAAAAAAATCATTAACTTTTAAAAGGAAAGAAAAAAGGATTTGGGCATGATTACATAAATCCGAAAAATAGTTGCAATTGTGTCTTATGAGTTTTACGCCAGCTTTGAAATATTTTTTTTTTTATGAATTAAAAAAAATATCAAAGATGGTGTAAATATCATAAAACACAATTGCAACTATTTTTCGGATCTTTTTTTCTTTTCCTTTTAAAGTTCCTATTTACAATGCCTCCCCATGAGACAGACATCAGGGTCGTTTTTTAACATGGAGGAACAAAAAAAAAAAAAAAAATGTCAGTCGTGAAGGACTTCACCACCAGTGAGATAGAGAACAAGAAATTGAAGTGCAGCATCTGAAGACCAGGTACTACACTTTGATCTTGGCCTGAAGGCCAAGAAATCTCTTGTGGGATTAAGTTAATGAGTTCTTATTTTTCTGATGAGTCAGGGCAGAAAATATTAAATAATATTATAATAATTATATAACTGTTTCTGCACTATGAAACAGGTCCTTTCAAGAATTGAACATTTTAATATGCTGAAAGTAAGATGAACAACATCTTGGAATTTGGAATATAGGCTTTTTGTCATTTTTTTATATAGACTCATTAACATGTATTATTTATTAATAAACCCTGGTTGTTATATATATATACATGCTTTGTGAAAAATTATGCTTTTATGATTATTTTTCACTCTTGTATATACCGATCCTTCTTTAAATTAAAAGTTCTATGTTTGTTAAATATGACAGCAGAGCTTTTATATATATATATATATATATATATATATATATATATATATATATATATATATATATATAGTGAATAAATGACAAATTACATTGAGCTTCTTAAATAAGGATTGGTATATATTATAAGAAAATATATTTCTACAGAAATATATATATATATATATATAAAATTTACAGTTTTTTATGTTTAAATTTCATTCAGAAAAATGTAATTTTTAAAAACAAAAATTTATTATTTAAACTAAGAATACAATATTCAAAGTAATTTCCTTAATCCATGGATTTTCAATGTAGGCTCATCTCCTCAGAAGAAAGTCATAAGCAAAATATTAAATCTGGTTTGATATAATTTTGCTATTCAGCACATGTTCCTTAAAAAGATTTAATCTTTAATATATTTTCTATGTATGTCCTGAATAGCAAAATTCTATCAAACCAGATTTAATATTTTGCTAATGACTTTCCTCTGGGGAGATGAGCCTACATCGAAAATCCATGGATTAAGGAAATTATTTTGAATATTGTATTTTTTGATTGAATAATAAATTTTTGTTTAGAAAAATCATATTTTTCTGAATGAAATTTAAATATAGAAAACTGTAAAGTTTTAATTTGCTCTATCTAGTATATTGAGCAATTTTATTTGGCTGGGATTGTTTCATATAAAAATATTACCCTAAAAAAATATTTGGTAAAACTTGATACCACAAGATTCATTAATCTGTGATTTAATTCATCTCATTATTCTAATTATATATATATATATATATATATATATATATATATATATATATATATATACAGTGCCGGCAAAAAGAAAGTCTGCACTTGTAATTTTTTCAAAAACTGCAAATTTAAGCTAAATTTAATCTTTTGAAACAACCCATGCCTCATTTGATTCGCCTTTTATTCCTCTATAATTTTACCTGTTCATATTTGACTTTTAATTGAAATATTCTAGTGTTCATGTCAATTTAAAAAAAATAACTTGAGTTAAGTTGAGGAGGCAAAAGAAAGTCCCCAGCAACAAATTCGCTTAAAAACAGCTTAAATTGTTGCCCCTAAATCAGTTTAAAATATTCACCAACAGGCAAGAAAGCATCTCTAATCGTAATTGTTGTTAGTGTTTGTGATGCCCTAAATCTGGTCATACTAGAGTTAATTCTAACAGGGACGACAATGCTATCAAGATCTGCAGCCTAAGAAACAGATTTGAAATGGCTCCCCAAATCCAACAACAGTGCAATCTTGTTAAAAAGTGCTCTCTTTCTACTGTCAAGAACAAATTGAAGGAATTTAATTTGCGAGGATATGTTGCGAGACACAAGCCAATGATTTTTGTAAAGAACAGAAAGCGCTGTCTAGACTTCATAAGATGCAATGAAGATCATGACTCTTCATATTGGTCAAAAGTGCTTTTTAGCAATGAAAACAAGTTCAATAGGCTAGGCAGTGATGGCAGGCAGTACGTCCGTTGGAGGAAAGACGAAGAATTTAATCCTAGGTGCTCAGTTTCAACACTGCAAGGTGGTGGAGGTTCAGTTTTGGTGTGGGGCATTATTAGTATCAATGGTCCAGGGCCTATAGTTCGCTTGCAAGGTTGAATTAATTTGACTAAGTATATTAATATGCTGACTGAGCATTTTCTTCCCTACTTTGGTCAGAATTTGGATGATAAGCCCATCTTCATGCAGGATAATACTCCCATTCACACAGCTGGCAATGTCAAGAGGTTTCTGAAAGAGCATGATATTCCGTGTTTGGATTGGCCTGCACAATCTCCAGACCTCAATCCTATCGAAAACGTATGGCATTACATCAAGCAACAGCTACGCAATGATAAAATTCCAAATTTGGAAGAAGTTTGGACAAAACTTAAAGAAAAGTGGGATGCCCTTTCTCTGGAGTATTGCTGCAGTCTAATTCAAGGAATTTCCAAAAGATTGCAATCTGTCAAGTTGCAGAAGGGCTATGCTACTAAATATTAACTAGTTCATTGCGTTCCTGTTGTATTTGTGTTGCATTAATGTCCTAAAGTTACATTTAAATAACAATTTTTCATTGTGCGGACTTTCTTTTTGCCTCCTCAAGTTGAAATTATTTTTTAAAATTGACATGAACACTAGAATATTTCAATTAAAAGTCAAATATGAACAGGTAAAATTATAGAGGAATAAAAGGCAAATCAAATGAGGTATAGGTTGTTTAAACAGTTACATTAAATTTAGCTTAAATTTGCAGTTTTTGAATAAATTACAAATGCGGACTTTCTTTTTGCTGTCTGTGTATATATACAGTAACCATAATACATGCTAAGTCTGTTAAAAAAATATATATATATGATGAGTTAAGGGCATAATAGATTCACTAATTGATATAATTATTAAGCAATTGATTTTGCGCTACGAAACAGACACTGTCAAGAACTGTAAAGATCAATTGATGTAAAGGAATAAAACATCAACATCATGTATTTTGGAATATAACTTTTTGTCATTTACTCTCTCTCTCTCTCTCTCTCTCTCTCTCTCTCTCTCTCTCTCTAAGGAACTCTCTCTAAGGAACTCTCTCTCTCTCTCTCTCTCTCTCTCTCTCTCTCTATATATATATATATATATATATATATATATATATATATATATATATATAGGAAAGTCTAAGTAAATAGTAACAATAGTGTTAATATTAAAATAAGACTATTTAATTTTTTAAATGGAAAATTATTTGAGAATATGATGTTACGTCTTTTATGTTACATCAGTTGACGCATCCTGAAAGACGACGGAAATGATGAGATGATGTTTTAGTTATGGGCACACCAAATCTCAATTATAATAAAAATTCTCAATTTTTTAAATGTTGCTTTTTATTTAATATTTTTTTTTTTAATTATAGTTTAATTTAAAGTAATGCTATATTTCAAATGTCTTGTGTTTTTTTTTTTTTTAATGTGGAATTTCCATTTCTCTGATTATTCCTAATGAAGAATGCAGGGTGTTGAAATAGTGAATTAAAGATATAATAATAAAAAAAAGTTATAAGAAGACATCGTTTTCTGCTTCAAACCTCATCCATCAGTATCAAAATACATCTTTAGAACCATTGCATGAAATACCAAACTTGCACACACACACACACACACATGCACGCTCACACACATAAGTAAATAATCAGCAACAGATTAATCGGTCAATTCACATATTGGTGCATCCCTAGTAATTACATTATTTACTATAATTTTCCATCTCATTTCTAAAACTTTCCACTGCTTTTTAGTTTTGTGTCTACTTAAAGTGGAAGGCTGTAAATTATTGAACAATTATTGCTCGCTTTTTAATCGGATCCATTGTCATCTGCGTAAAAGTTTTTATTTGCTTGTATATGTCATCTAATAATGCCTGTTTCTTGGGTTGCTATATATATATATATATATATATATATATATATATATATATATATATATATACTTACTGTTTATCACCTTCCCCGTAATTCCTTTTTTTACAGCATTTTTGTTTGTTTCCATTGCTTGGCTTGCTGGTAAATTTGCTCTCTGTCTGTCTGTCTCTCTCTCTAATCCAATGGCTTTAAATCAAGCAATTGAATTTCTTTTACATATGCCTATTGAATAGCTTTTTTTGTCCATTTCTATGTCAATATGTATCTGCGTGTGTATGTGTGTATATATTTAAAAATATTGCATGCATTTTTCTTAAATATAAACATTTGTTAAAAATATATGCTTTTCAATAATAAAAATTTATTCAAAAACAAATAACTTTTACTTTTTCTATGGTGGGATTTCTATATCACAGAAATTGTGCATTTGTTTTGTGTGCTGTGTATAAGATGTGCTTTTTGAAAAAATATCTTTGAAAACTTTTATTGGTTTATGTGTTATGAAGCATTGAGCTACTAATGGTTAAAGAGAATAGGAACCATATGCAGTCAATGACAAAATTATTCATACACCCATGAATATATATATATATATATATATATATATATATATATATATATATAGAGAGAGAGAGAGAGAGAAATAAAAAGAAACAAACCGAGTTATGTGTTCATCAACGTTTCCTCTTTATTTTGAAACTTCCTCTGGAAGGAAATAAATGTTGGAAATAGATGAAATGTTGATGAACACATAACTTGGTTTGTTCCTTTTTTATTTCTCTATTTTGTCAGAATACTATTTCCATTATTCTCATCATGTGTGTAATATATATATAGAGAGAGCATCTCGAAATGATCTGACACATTTGTAGATTAAAAAAAAAAAAATTAAATGACAATTAAAGAAAATATTTTTTTTATTTTTTAAATGTATGTAGAATGTCATTTTTATTTTAATTAGGGCAAAATTCATTTATATCTGTATTTATGCATTTTTTTACACATATTTCACATTTGGAACCCACACTTTTTCAAAGTTGACAATGGTACAGTGGCAGTTACTTCTAAACAATATTGTTTCATGCTGAACAATTTTCTGAGAGCCAAACTGAATGAACTTGAGTATAGAAATAATGTATGGTTTCAACAGGACGGTGCAACATCGCATACTTCTAGACGTGCAATAGGAATTCTAAAAGAAATGTTCCTAAATCATTTGATTTCTTTGCATGGTGATATTGGTTGGCCCACAAGATTGTGTGATCTTAACCTCTGCGATTTTTTTGGCTTGTAGGGATATTTGAAATCAAAAGTAATCAGCCACTGCCCTGGGTCTTTTGAAGAATTAAAACAGGTTGTTCGTTCTGAAATTGCTGCTATTCCACCCAAAATGATCTATCAAGTTATTGAAAACTTTTGTGAACATCTATAATCATGTGTTAGCAATGATGGGAAACATTTCGCTGATTTAATATTTAAGACTATGTGAAATAAAATGGCATTCTATGTATATATAAAAGATAAAATTTCTTTATTTAATTGTCATTTAAATTTTTTTTTTTTAATTTTTTTTAGCCAACAAATGTGTCAGATCATTTTGGGACACCCTATGTATTAACTGCTTTCTTAATATTTAATGCTTGTATGATACCAGACATTTATATGTTATTTAGTAGAAAAAAATATATAAAATTCAATTTGGAGGTGGGTAGGCTAAATTTACTAAGTATAAGAAAAACAAACGAGCAAAAAAGACAATATTATTGGTACAGCATGAATAAAATTGAAAAACAATTGAACATTTTCACAGTTTTGATGACTAATAACATAGTCTCTCGTTTTTATAACTTACTGCAATCATGGTCAAAAGTTTTTTGATAAGATTTGGACAATCCTTTTCTGAAATTCGTTATTACATTATTTCAGTGGTTACATATCCTAATTCCTGCAGGTTTTTTGGCGACTAATGATTTATTCCAACTTTCAATTTGTGCCATAAATTTTTCAATAGAATTCAAATCTGGACCCATTGAAGGACATAGAACTGTAATCTTCTTTTTCTATAGAAGTCACTGATTTAAATGTATATTTGGGATCCTTTTTTTACTGGAAAGTAAATCTCAACCAGGATCAAGATCTTGTGCCGATAATTGTAGATTAATCTTCAGAATTCATTATTCCTCTTACTGTAATTATGTCTTTTTGTTTCATTTTACTTCACTGTAAGTTCTCAGAATTTTGTGGACTAACACTTGATCTCGATATAAGACACATAGATATTCGAATGTTCAATTAAAATTCACCTTTATCTCTTAAACATCGAGAAATTGAGAACATAATTTTCCTCTCCCCAATAGACCATTTTAAAATGTTATAGTATATCTTTCTTTTTGGTCTATTAACCTTACTGGATTCTAGGACAAGAATTCATTAAAGTGGAGGAGTATCCAACTTCATGCTGTTACGTAATCACTTGGAGAAAGATCACCATTCCTCATAAAAGTCAGTGTGAGTTAATCATACCAAGGATATCTTATTTGGGCCACGAATACTATGTGATTTTGAATATTTAGTCAGGGTTTACTTGTAGCAAAAAGTATCCTCATGCCAGGTTGTCTTGACAGACCCCCGTACAGAGAGACATTAGACACTCAAACAGAGTGCCTAGTAGGCATTCAAGTTTCATAATGTGTTCTTCAATGCATTGAGAAATATGCTATTCAAAAAGGCAGAACATCTGTTACAGAATCATTCCAGATGTTCCCTACACGTGAGAGATACTTCAGTTCTTGATGTCAGTTTGGATTTCTTTCTATGCCTGGCAAATTCTCGTCCTGACAAACTGTTTAAACTTTTTTATAATGGATTGTACCTTATATCTAGAGATAGCTAATCAGTTTGAAAGAGTTCTATAACTATCTCTCAACATTACTGATTCTCTGTCTCAAATAAATGCTAAGTTCCTTTGTCTGTCCCATCATGTTGTTAATGTAAGAATAACAATGGTGAATGCACCATATTATCTTCTTTGCTCGATTTATCACAAATATTGGATGCAATAGTTTAGATGACTTCTCTGATAAAATAATTTTCTAAATTACTTACACGGATTAATCAATTTAAAACGATTTTTTCTATTGTATGAATAATTTTGTCTTTAATTTTACATAATTCACTTATCTAATTTATTGTATTTAAGCTAGTGTTTTATAAATATAATTTTATATTCCTTTTTTTGAGTTCATTAACTTAAAATAAAACTTTAATCATATGGCCAGTGGATATTGAGGAATGGATAAAAGAATTTTAAATTGATGCGTGTACAGATGATTTTGATATATAAAAGGTGAAACTAATGTAATTTTGTGTATTTTTGTTTTTTGTTTTCTGTAAAAGTTGGATATATTTGTGAAATAAGAATGTGTTTTCCCTGAACTTCTATTTGTGACCCTTTGTAAAATGATACAGCACTTTCTGTAGGAAATCTTAAGTGAAAGCGCTCAATGCATAGCAGAGCATAAATTATATAAACAATTTTGTTAAATTCCAAAGTCTAAGATTTTATTCATCTTATCAATCATTTTTTCAAAACAAAAACTTTATATATGCTCTGTTGTTATGTCTTAACATCGAGCTTCTGATTTAAAAAAAAAGATTGATATCCATAAAGAATGGAAAATATGTGCAAAAGCGTACCTTTTTACAAACATATCTATTCCATCACTGATATTAGGAATGCTTTCCTATAAATATAACAATGCAAATATATTTATCAATTTGTATACCACAAATGTTCGACTAAACAAAGTAGTGATAGAAAGTATTGAAACAGTTAACTCATGATCAATTGCATTTTACAGTATGCTGAGAAAATATTTGATGATGACGGTACCATAAAATAGCAGGTTGTAGCTATAAAAGTTTATATCAATATCTATACTTTTTATAAAATCAATGTAATTGTAATCAAACTTTATTATCTCCCTTGCTTACTAGAACTCTCCTTGCAATGCAAAGCCCTTACTTTTTTTTCATACTATGTAACAAGAGACTGGAATGTTTGATATTTATCTGTCATAATTTTGGAGTTTTATCGGTGGTTTTCCAGAATTTTCCCTATATTGAAAAGCAAAAATACAGAAAAATCTTTATGGTGTACATGCTCATAATGGAACGAAAAGATTATACTCCAAAAGCATGTAAATTGATCAAGTAGTTTTATTTTTAAATAAGAAAATAATTTTTAGGCAATTAATTGAAAATTGTACGTGTTACTAGGCTGATCTTGCAAGTTTTAATTATCTGCCCGTGTTTATTCAACACATTGGTGCAAGATAGCCCCTTTTTGCGTACTCATAAAATTTGATTTCTTTGTTAAAATGAGAACTACCTGATCAAATTATGTGACTTTTGGATAATTACATATCTGTGCCTTCAGATTTAAAAAAAAAAAAATTGTTTTTTTAATAAAGAGAAAATTCTAGACAAGACCTATTTCATCATACTGAAAAAAAAGTTCAAATTGTTTAAAGCAGTTATGAATAATTTGTTAGTTAATGTACTACTTGTTAGTTTTTATTCATTCAGTTATTTTAAAAATTGCCAAATTTAAATTTCTTGATAAGATTTAGCATTTGGTGACCTCTTAGTTACCTTGATTAATTCTAATTCTAGGAATCTTTTCTGATTTCACTGTTGTTTGAAAGTCTATATTGACAAAACAATTATGGACGTATAGAGGGTTAAAGCAATACAATGCATTTGGAGAAATAGTTAAATATACAGTCACTGGTAAAGAAAAAAAAAAAAAAGAAGCAATTTTTTAAGGGACAAGATTAATATTGGACAATTTAAATTTATTATCAGCAGTGAGTCTAAAATGTGTAAGATCTCAGGCAGACTGTGTCAAGCATTTCTTAGGTTTGGCATGGTGCTAATGTTCCAACTTCGGTTTTTCCAAAAAAACATGTGAAAATGGTATATTTTCTGAGCTTTCGATTAGCAGAAATAAAATTTGTGTATTAAGATTTTTATCTAATCAACAGCTAATGAAATGCTGCCTCTATATTATAATAACGAAAAAAATATTGGAATTCAAATAATACAAATGGTACCTACGTAATTACCAAGTTGCAAAAATTACAGAAAACAATAAGGTAGAAAATTAATTATTCATGACAAAAGACAGTTGTAAAATCTAGTGATTTTGGTTTCAAAATCTATCGATTTGAATTGAAGAGTTAACAGGGGAGGTAATTAAGTTTTCCATTTCTCACAAATTATAAAAAAATTAAAAATTCAAACAGTTAAAGTTATTTTTTAAAAATTCACAAATTATGTTTTATATTTGTTTTCTGAATTTATTCTGTCTGCTATACATTGTGTTTCAACTGAATTACTTCCCCCTTTGTTACGTTACATGACCCAATATGCCTGACCTAGCAAACTTGTGCAAACTGTTTTTAACTCTTATTGGAACTATAAAATATGTATTATAAACGGTTGAAGCCAAAACAATGCATTATTACAAAATAAACAGACATTTATTTTGTTTGAAATTTATATTGAAATTCATGAATATATTTCAAAGCTTCATCTTCAGTATGTCTTTCTTTCTTTTTTTCCAAATATATTTATGAATTTCAATATAAATTTCAAACAAAATAAATGTCCGTTTATTTTGTAATAATGCATTGTTTTGGCTTTAAACGTATATAATACATATTTTATTTTATTCAAACTAAACCAGTGCTTCTCAGGAACAAAAATCTTGACGTAAATCCCGCGTGACTAACGCACCGTTCCGAGATTTAAAAAACTACCGTAAAAACAACAAACAGACTCCTACTTTCTGGTTCTCTGCTCCAACAACAACATGGAAAAAAAAAAGAAAAAAAGAAAGACATACTAAAAATGAAGCTTTACTTAGAAATATATTTATGGATTTCAATATAAATTTCAAACAAAATAAATGTCCGTTTATTTTTTAATAATGCGTTGTTTTGGCTTTAAACATATATAATATGCATTTCATTTTATTCAAACTCAACCAGCGCTTCTAAGGAACAAAAATCTTAATATCTTATTGGAACTGTTTTTCATGAAAAATTATTTTTCTACCTTATCGTTTTCCATAATTTGTTGATATATTATTATTTGCGACATGTGAATTATGTAGGTACCATTCAATATTTTTTCGTTTTATAATATAAAAGCACCCAAAAAATATTTGTTTGCTGCTACAATGTCCATAGTAAAGCACTTTTTATTACTGAAGAAGAACCGACATGGGCCTCTCTTTGGTTTAAAAAAATGTGTGATTAGAGAGCCTGGAGACTTAACCCCAACATTGAAAGAAGAGACTATACAGCAGTTCAATTATTTAACGAGAACTACTACAGGCTAAATAATCTATTCATTATAGATATCAGATCAAAGTAGAGTGGCATACAGTGTAGATATAGTTTCCTTATAGATGTCAAGCTAAACTAACAGAGTATGTTCTTTTATTCTTTTCTACTTAGCCAGAATTCTGATATAATTTCTATTCATTGTATTGATTTATAGAACTAAATATAGATATTGATATAAAGTAAGAGGTTTACAGTAAAATCTCTGTTTATTTTATGCTTCTTTCTTTGAAGGTTTTGTCTTGTTTTTGGCGCTTTAGAGGTTTTTATATAAAAGGTATCTCTCCTTGCAAGAAGAGTTTTAGGAAGCAAGGGAGATAATAAAAAAAAAAAAACCCTCCCAAAACTCCTGTCATCTTGAGCTATTAAATAAGGTTTGGGTATAATTCAAAGTTGTACTTATATAAGTATTGCCTTTATGTAATTGCATTTATTATGCATATAAGTTTGGCTATTTTATAAATATGGGGGTTTACTGTAAAAGTTCAGTTTCATGATAAAAATATATTCAATAGTGTGGATATCTATCATTTAGATACTTTTAACTTAAATGAATTGAATCTTTGTACAACTTTGTGGACAATATGTTTGTTTACATTAATATGTCACATATCAAAGTGTTTGGTGGTGATAATATGGTTAACATTTAATTAAGTAAACAATGGAATATATTTCTGACAATAAATAATGTATAATGCTGCTGTTTTATGGATGTTTTTGTTTAGTTGATACCATTAAATGTTTCTAGTGTATATATGGGGCCGGGAACATCCTAAAACCAGTGTAAGATTGCCTGCTCGTCTCTCAGACGAACCGTTAAGTGCAAGTCAAATTTGTACAGATAACTGATGTTAACATAATATCAGAGATATCTGCTCTTGATCTTGGTTGTGAGGGAGAAAAAGGAATTAACTGCACACCTGTGGAACTCTGTTCCGTTTTCCTGCTTTCCAACTGACTACAAGATGGTTGTCTTCAAGTCCAGTATGAACAAATTCTTGATGAGCCATCCCCTTAATTAATCCAATTTACCAAATTTCCACTATTAAAGATGACTACAACATGTTCTCCTTGACCACTGTACACTCATTAACCCTTATCCTCCAGTGGCCTCTGATCCTTGATAAGTGATAACTCCTTTGTAAAAAAAAAAAAAAAAATAATAAGAGACATAAATAAAAGCAAAAATATGTTATAAGTCTCTATCAATTATGGACGTTCTATACTCAATGTTTTTGTTATAATAAGGTGTCAGAAGTGGGATGGTGGTGATATAGAACCATTCTTTAGGCACACTATTTGATATCTCATACTGTGCCAAAAATGGGATCGTGTTCAACCCAGATGAATTTTATTTTGTAAAAGATAAAATAGTTATTACTTTTCTGAATTTTTTGAGATAAGGATTGATTATTCATGTTATTTGGATTCTCTGGACTGTTCTGATCTTGAGTATTATTTTCAGATTTTGGTGGATGTGTAACCTCTGACCTTCAGGTGTATCATGTTGAACTCTAGACTCTTTCTTTCGAACTCGGAAATCCAATCCTCAGTGCGGGTAACACTCAAACTACAATCGCAAATTACCTATGGAATGAGAGCATGCTACTGCTGTGGATTAAATAAAATGGTCTGTTCAAAATTTTCTGCAGATTCTCAAGTTTGACAGAAAGATTCCTGAGTTCAACAAGATACACCTGAAGGAGGTTGGAGAGTACATCAACTGAAATCTGAAAATAACTCTTAAGATGAGAATAGTATTTCGAAGAATCCAAATAATATAAAAATAGTTACTGTCGTAAAACTTATTCACTTGTTAACTTAATTAGATGTTTTATTTTGTTTTTTTGCATAGATCTTGAGATATTATTTAATTATATAAACAAGCAAATGTTAAATAATATATTTGAGTATTAGATTTTGTCATACCAAAGGTTTCCTTATCCAGAAAGGCAATTTTTCAATAACTCCTCTTGGAATTATTGCTTTGATATCAATAATTTCAAGGTGGATTAGTGATTCATGAAAAAATTGCTTTTTTGGGCAAAGAAACCTTTGGCATGACAAAATTCAGTGTATAAATACCTTATTTAATCAACTATATTTGATTCTTACACTAGTAATTGAGGAAATTTCTATTTATAATGCTTTCATTTACATGGCAATTTTGCATGTGATCAAACCCGTTTGTTTTTGTCCCGCTGATGTGTGCATGTGAAATGTTTATCGGAAACTTTTTTTCCTGCTTGGCTAATTTTGTAACTGTAGCTTTATTCATATATTGTCTATTATAATTACACCTCTCTGAAAAAAAAAAAAAAACTAATAAAGAAAATGTATTTTTAAATGATGTTTATTGCTTTATAATATTGTACATTGTGAAGAAAGTGTTAATTTGTTTTTTAAAAGAAATTTGGTTATTGTCCAAAATTGTTTTATATTTAAACAAAAATAAAGAAATATCTTTATGATGTACATACCTGTTATGAAACGAAAATATCATCTTCCAAAAATCACATAAATTGATCAATTGTTTTTATTTTTAAATAAGAAAATCAAATTTTATGAGTAACTGAAGAGTAGCAGTCTTGTCCATCATTTTGAAAATGGCCGAATGAAAAAAAACAAAAGCAGATAACTCAACATAATTCAAGATTGTAAAATGTAATGCCTACGAATTCCCATGAATCACTTAGAAATGATTTTCTCTATAAAAATAAAGCTACTTGATCAATTTATGTGATTTTTGGAATATGATATTTTTGTTTCATCACTGATACATCATCATACAGATTTTTCTTTATTTTTGTTTGTAATATGGGGGAATTTTGAACAAGAATCAGAAATTCATTTTGAAATAATTTCTTCAGAATCTCTCACTTTCAATCTTTACCAAGCTAAATTTGCAGCAAAAAGAAATTTTTGAGAGTTTAGTAAATTTTTTATGAAAATTCAAAGACCTAGTCTTCTACTATATCTAGGGTTAACATTTCTATGTCAAATTAAAATCTAAAAAGTAATAATTGAATATTTTAAGTTAAATATTGTATTCAGTGTTCTTTTTTTTTTATTTACTATTCTTCAGTCTTTTAGTTTTCGATAAGACATGGATACACTTTTTGTTTCTTTTTCTTTTTCAAAACTAAAAATGTTATTCCAGTTCAACAGTGCTTTATATATAGACATGTTTGATAATGTTTCTTGTTGTTCAAAGGAGTTACAAAATATGCTTTTAAAATAACCATTAATCATTTTTAAATTTCAAAAGTTCAGCAACACTTTTGTATTTATATTTTCTTCGAAAAAAGAATAAAGGAAGAATTTGGCTTGGTTGATGGTATATTATCTAAATTTCCTTTTATACTGTGAAAAGAAATGAATGCAAGATCTGTTAGTATGGAAAGTTGAAACAGTAAAACGAACAAAACTATACAATGGAATTATGTGATTATTGCATTTTACTAATGTTTTGCTGTATTTGTACATATGCAAACGACATATATAATGTATGCTATTTCATATATCCACATAAAATGTTATAAGGAGATATAATATTATACTATGTATCGATTTTCAGTATTTACTTCAACAGTGATAAATATGTGAGTAGAACTAGGTAGTATGTTCTGAATATATATATATATATATATATATATATATATATATATATATATATATATATATATATGGCAATTTAGCTATACAGAATTTTCTGTTTTATTTTAGCCTGACGAGTCCTCATGAGAATGAAACAGAAAATTCTGTGTAGCTTAATTGCCATATATATTTTCATAATTTACTATATTAGCTGTAACAACTCGGCATTGCCTGATGATTTTTTTTGTTATTGTTATTTTCATTTGTATTTCACTTTCCTTTTAAAACTATGCTATATATATATATTTTTCTTTTTTTTTACCAAATTATTATTTTTTAAATAGAATTTAAAGAAGTAAATTTAATTATTAAGATATTGATCATGGTTTAGATGCACAAATGAATCATAATACTTGACCTTTGTTCTTAAAATTTTACATTACTTTCAATGTGTCAATTTAATGGCCTCAAAATCACTTTCAAATGTTAACGGTTATAAAATAAACAATTTTCTCCAATTTTTTTAAGAAAAAAAAAATGTCTGTCATGTGATTTCTACACTATCATGTGTAACTGGAAAGTGATTTTGAAGTCTTTAAACTATCACTATAAAAGTCATTTTTGGCTTGAAATAAAATTAAAAATCCTAAAGTCAAGTATTTGGTTCATTTGTGTTCCTATATTGAAGTATAACAATATTTTTCTACTCACCACTATTTTATTAATAAATTAAAATAAAGTATTGAAATTATTATGAGAAAAGCATAAGGATGGTTTAATTAATCATTATTTTATTAAAGCATAGATTTAAAATTCAATTTGAAGCAAAGAAATCTAATTCAATATAAAGATGAAAAGTGATTTTAATATAAAAAAGATAATTAATTTGAAATATTCAATTAATTTGTAATGTAATTAATTTGAAATATTCAAAACAATCATAAATAAAAATAATTTTGACAGGAGATAGGTGTAAATATTTTAAAATCTTGAAGTAATCCCTTTTTGTTGATATAAAAATATTGCTTTTAAAAAATGAAAATTTGTTTTGCATTCAACTGAGATTGAATCATTATATCACTTCTGTACTGTAAAATTTATTTTTGCCTGTTTGAATAATGGAGCAATAATTCTAATACTTTGATATTTCATATTTTCCCGTTTGTTGACATGCAATATCTGCTTTGAAAAACTTAAAACATCTAATTAATTTATTTTCTTAAATAGTGAATGAAATTAAATATTTTATTGAAATATATATGTGCAACGTTGAGATTTTAATGCATAATCTGATACCTCTTTGTAAAGAAAAAAATGTACTATAATATGAGGTTGTGTTACACATAAGGATATACTTATACTTTATTCTAGTTGAATTATACTAAAGTCATATTATACAAAAAAAAAGGTACTCTTTAATTTGCTTGTGTCTTACAATTTTAATGGTTTTTGTTTCAATGAGAATAAATATTTTTTATATCGTCTGATATTTTGAACTCATGTGCAAATTATTTTTGAAAACCTAAATATAGTTAAAGCCAAAAAATCTTACCATTCCAATTTTCCTTGTGTGCAGCTACCGGTGGTAAAACAACAGTGTACAATGTCGAACAGGATGGTGATCCAAATGCTGACGTTAATCCTGAAACAGAAGAGACGGAGATTCAGTATTTGATTAAATGGAAAAACTGGGCTCACATCCACAACACATGGGAGGTTGAAGCTTCACTTAAAGAACAAAAAGTGAATGGTTTGAAGAAATTGGAAAACTATAAACGGAAAGAGGAAGAAATAGCAGAATGGTGAGTATTTTTTTATACACTATGCGATGATGGGGTGGGGGTGTACTTATTTCAATAAAAAACAAGGTTAATATTACTTCTCTGTTGCATCAATAATTACAGAGCTTTTTCAATTAAAAGTTAAAAATAAATAATTTAATCAAAAACAGATTCTTAATTTATTTAGTGGAATTTTGTTAGTTTTGAACTGATAACTAATTATTAATATTAATAGTAGTAAAAGTAGTTATACTTGTTCTTTGATCAGTATTGGTGCAGTATCTGAATATGTAAATTTCCATTTTCTTCCTTCTACTGCTTGTAGCTGGTCCGAGAAAAAATATTTGTGGAAAAAAAAATATATATACTACTCGAGAGATTAAGTAACTAAGATGAATATATTTACATATTTTTATTAGCAAAAAACAGGAATTGTTTTTAAAGCAATAATAGTTTACTTTGAACTGATACCAAATATACAGATTTTTAAATTAAGAAAAAATGATCACACAGTTTTTCCAAAAATATTTATGTGGTGTTTTTGTTATTTAAAACTACTACCCTAATAATGTGCAGTTTGCCTATTCCTTTTTTTTATTAACCAATTGCAAATTTATTTTAAATGTTTTTTTATTACCTATCACTAGCGTATAATCCAAATTGATTTAAGTACTTCTTTATCTCCACACACATTGAAGGGGGCAGGCCAGCTTGGAAAATTCTTGATTTAATCTTTTTTTCCATTTTTTTTTTTTCCATTTTTGCATTTGCTATTCCCAACTGTAATGTTATGAGACAATGCATTGTTAATAGTGTTGCTTGAAATTTATGAATTAATGAACAGATTTAAATGTGACTGAGTTGCTCATGATTAAAATTTCTTCATTAAATTCAGGAAAGAGAATGCTACCCCAGAAGACATTGAGTATTATGAATGCCAACAGGAAATGTTCACAGATCTTTATCAACAGTATTCAAAAATAGAGAGGATCATTGGTAAGAATTTTATTCTATTCAGATATATTAACTCTTTGTGTAAATAAGATGTAAAAAAAATGATCAACATATTTAAGCCTTCCAGTTTCAAGCCTCCCATGCTAACTTGCCCCCATACCTGGCCTCCTTGGTGAAAAATAAAAAGAATGTATAAGGGTTAGAAAATTGCTAGTATCATGAAAACCAGTGATCAGAATGAGCTGAAACTTATAGATATAACAGAAAGTAGGCATACCTTCCATCTATTGCACCTTGGAGTGAGTGATAGTCTGCCCATGCTTCACACGGAAGTACTTCTTGCACATAGAGCACTTGGTGTTGATTTTTAACCGTCTTGTGTGGGTTGTACTTGTATGCTACTCTAAGGTGTGCTCTGTTGTATTGAAGGCATTTTTCCATGTAGACAGTGCAGATAGTTGTTTCTGGAATTTTAAGTCAGTAGTTGCCTGGTGTGAGGCATTGGGGGCGCGATTCTAATTGTTCTTGATGGATGATTGTTGAGCGGTAATTGTCAATCAGGTCAATGCAGAGTTTCTAGATATGTCTAGTGAAAAACATGAGCCTTTTATTGCTATTTTTAGTACTTCTTCACATGTCCCAAATACCTAGAATTCATTAACTTGGTATATAGGAATTAAATCAATTTCGGTAACTCTGTCTGGTAGGGTTAATATATAAGGGTGAGTAAAAAGTTTTGCGCTATTTTTGTTGTATATCATGTGACTGCAGTAGTTCAAGCAGTGGAAAGTAGCCATAACATATTGTGAATTGCTTCTCGATGAGATTGAAGTGGGCATAGGTCATAATGGTACAGAAGCAACCAAAACCCTTTGTTTTTATGAAAAAGTGGGGGCACAATTATTCACTGTACAGTAGTAGTTGCTAACCTAATCTATGTGCTGGCATAGTTACAGGTTGCTTAAAATTGGATGGCATCCTTGTTTTAAAATTTAGTATTTCTTCATAATAATTTAATTTCCATTCCATTCACAATACAGCTGCATTTGATAAATTGTCTCCTTATCAACCATCCACAAACTTTTGAAGCAACTATTTGTACCATATTTGTTTTCGTTGTGAATAAAATTTTGTGATAGTTCAAATGATCTGATCCTTGTCAATCTTGTGTTGAATGCTGCTTTTAGGAAAATAAAACAAGAGCTTTGCAAAAAAAAAAAAAAAAAAAAAAAACCTTATGAAGTGTAAAATTATGAACATTTATATTAATATGTGGAATGATAGTTTGTCAAGCACAAGTTTTTGGAGTTAAAATCGAATTTTTTTCCCCCCAAAGAATCAAGACAATCTGAATATTGGAATTCTTGAAAATAATGAGTTGGCTGTTTTATAATTTTGGGGATTTGTGACAAATTTTTAAAATCAAAGGAGTCGGAGTCTGAGCTTATATCTCCTGCTTCCGGAATTGTGGTCAAATACTTGAAAGCTTAAACAAATGAATATATTTGAGAGAAATATGCCTCTTGATTGAAAACACTATGACTGATTCCACTAGATTTATAGTAATAAATATCAGTGTTTCCCTTTATGATTGCTGTGTTTCACTATTGTTTCATGGTACTGCAGAGAACTTGCAGTATAGTACTGTGCGGAGTCACATTCGTTGAGTATTGTGGTAGCTGCAGATTATTCGGAAAAATTTGCTTAGTTTGCAAGAACATCAGTCAAGATCAGATCGGCTTCCAAGCAATGGAGGCAAACTTGAAAAATATCAGCAGTGCATCATTCTCATTGTCTAGTGTAGTTCATGACTTGCATTATTTTCACAAAAGCATCTGAAGTTGCTGACTTGTGTAAAAATAATGCAGTACTTTTCACTCACTTGATTGATTTACTGAATATTTTTAGCATGAAGTTTTTCTGTGATCACTTTGACATTTTTTTTTTTTATAACCTTTGGTGGAAGTCCAGAATTCAACGTAATTAAAAAAAAAACAGATACAGTAGAATTATGATCACAGAATGAAATTATCATCATCATATAAATTAAGTAGATTTTCTTTTTAAACTAAAAACAATAAAAGGTACTTGTACAGTTTAAGCAAGACATTAAAAAATGAGGATATTGAAAAAAGGTTATATTGTATGTATCGGTTTTGGACTGAAGGTCTCCGAAAAAAAGATTTTGTTTAATTTGATCAAGTAGTTTTTTTTTTACAGCAGAAAAACACGTTTATATGAGAGCGCATTGAAGTCAGCCATTATGGAATTTTTTGAACACGCCACAGGGAATCTTAAATGTAAAGCGCCGACACTCCCTCCCCATCTTTAATACTAACTTTTCTTCCTAAAAATCAAACATTTTGCTCGGTATCATAACAAATTGTTATTTTTTGCTGTAAAAAGGAAACTACTTGATGAAATTAAGTGAAATTTTTTTCGGAGAACTTCGTTCCATAACAGATACATACAATATAACCTTTTTTTTCTCGATATTTTCATTTTTTAATGTCTTGATTAAACTACAAGTATCAAATAAAATTTTATCACTAATTGAGACGTTGTTTTGATCTGCCATATATAATAAAGGGAAACAACTCGATTCGATCTAAGATTTTAAAATCAGTCTTATAATGACTACAATATACTATTAATAGCTAAAAATTGTTTAAAAAAAAAAAAAGCCGATTTTCTATATAAAAAACTACTTGATCAGTTTACGTTTGTTTCAAAATATGATACTTTTATTCTGTACTTTTTTTTAATTAGGTTTAATGCTGGATGAGAACCTTTTTTGCATTATTTGTTGATTCTTTTGTATTTTCTACATTTAAAAAAAAATTTATTTCTACCTTTAACTATCTCTACAAAAAATTTTTAAACACAACACATTTATATCTGGCCTAATATATATAACATTTTATATTAGTTTGATTAAATTCTAATCATTTGCTTGAATCAGTTGATATATTTCGTGTAGATGTGATTTTTTTTTTTAAAAGGAAGATGGTCATTGGATATTTTTTTTTCTTTCAGCTCATACCAATCAAAAAACAAACAATGTCGACAATGGTTTTCCAGATTATTTGTGCAAATGGCAGGGACTTTCACATGCCGATTGTACCTGGGAAGATGGTGAGCTTATCTCAGATAAGTTCAAGAAGTTTGTTGATGAATACCATGTAAGAAATAAATCACAGAAGATACCTTCAAAACAAGCTAAGGTAAATTTTAATTTTCATAGAAATAAGTAAAGTGGTTGACCCTAGTCAAGAGTGACCAAAAGGCTCCCCTTTCATTAGTTACTACACAGATATGTAGGAAAGCATGTCTCTTTTTCTCTTAGGATTACTCCAGATTCTCACTTAATAGTCCTAGGTGTTTAGCAAGTATCATGTTTTGAATCCTCAGTATGACTTAACTGAGGATTGAACCCTGGTCTCTGTGCTCATTAAAAGACATTCTAATTATTATACTAAATAGACTGGTAAACTTACTAGACTGAGAAACTTTTCAGTAAAAGTTACCTTTAACTACAACAACACCGACCACTCTAATTTGTTTTTTTTTAGGAGGTTTCATGGTAGCTGACAACAAATCTGTTATTGAAACCTATTGCAAATTTACCATTTGCATGGTATTAACCCCTGGACTCTGAGACTACTTTATGCTATTTCACTACCTTTGTTAATCCTACGTGTGAGCGTGCGGTAGTATTTTCTTACATGATGCATTTGCAGTAAAGTGACTTGTCACATCGCGGAGGAATCTTTAGTGGACATTTGAAATAACAAAGTTTTTTTTTTTTAAAAAGTGGTGCATTTTTTTTGTATTGTTACATATTTTTTAATGCTTTTTAATTGATCTAACAAATTAAGTTTTCACAAGAGTTTTACAAAAAACACATTTTTATGTTTTTTGTTCTTTTTTTAAGAAAACTATACAAGTTCTATAATTGAATACCCTACCCCTCATAAAAAGAACGAAAAACATAAAAATATTTTTGTAAACTGCTTGTGAAAATTTACTAACAGTCTTATTTTTGCTATTAAATAAGGTGAAAACTATTTTTTTTATTTTATTTTTTATTTATATAAAGTATTTCTTGTAATTTAAAATGTCTGCTATGTATTCATGCGCCTTGTGAAACATTATGTGCCTATGCGCGTGCGAATGTACAGTTTAATAAGAAACTGCTACCGCACATAGGTAAAATGGTGCAAAATATTCCCAGGATCCAGGAGTTA
The DNA here is from genome assembly GCF_053919585.1 of Euprymna scolopes. Lineage (NCBI taxonomy): Eukaryota > Metazoa > Mollusca > Cephalopoda > Sepiida > Sepiolidae > Euprymna > Euprymna scolopes. The sequence continues at coordinate 97,883,463 of NC_136486.1, read as the reverse complement.
ATACCATGCAAACAGTAAATTTGCGACAGATTTGAATATCAGATTCATTGTCAGCGACTCCGAAAACCCTTTAGAAAACAAATTAGAGTGGCTGGTGGTCTGTTGTAGTTAAAGTTAATAGTTACCACTTTTTTCTATGTCTATAATGTGCTTGAAGATCCAGAGAACAATTATTAGTAAAGTTGGTTAAAATATACTTTTTTTTTGGTGGATAATACAAGAAAATTTGACATAGTGATAATGACAAACAAGAAGGTATGTGCTCTGTTGTACACAAATAAAGGCTTTTTTTTTTTTTTTTTGAGGAGTATATCATTTAGAATTTCACTATGCTCTGAGTGTATGAATCTATATAATAAAAGCGAAAATATGTGTGTCTGGACTGCTTCGATAACCATGTATGCAATTTAATTTTTATTTGCCAAGAAGGGGATGCATAATCTTAAAAATAACTGATAATAATAATAATAAAAAAAAAAAGGAACAAATAATCATGTATGCAAATTCAATTTTATGAGAAAAGAGGTGGAGGCTTAATCTTAAAAAATAATAATAAAAAAAGATTGGAAAATATATTCTTTCACTTTTAAAGTTTCATCAATATTTAAAAAAAATCTTTGTTTATCTATATGAACAAATTCAAAAGTTTTCATTTTGTGTTCCCAACAAAATTATAAATAAACTGATTATTAATTAAAATTTGTTTTGAGAATTGAATGTCGGAAACTTTGTGAAGTGATAGTAAGTGAGTGAAGGCAACTAGTTATAAAAATATATTCTGATAAGTTATTATAAGATATTATAATCTGTTGCGTTATTATAAGATATTATAATCTGTTAACTTATAAGATATAACTATTTGGCATTCAAGAAGTTTTCTTTTTTCTTTGCTTGCTTTAGGTTCTGAAATCCCGTCCAAAATTTCAACAAGCGAAAAACCAATCGAAACATATGGGTGCTGGAAATTTGGTATTACGAGACTACCAGCTGGATGGCATAAATTGGTTGGTACATGCCTGGTGCAAGTAAGTTTTATTTCACATTTTAAAAACAAATGAGGCTTCTTTTTTTATCTACTTTTTATTGATCAAACATGAATTATAGTAAAGAAAGTTTGTTTTTGTTTTTAGTAATTTTCTGATATAGTTAGACATTTAAAAAATATATGTAATTTTTGTATCTACAAAAACTTTTTTGTGGTTATAATTTACAAGGATGAGTCACATGTTAGGAAATGGGTTAAAATTTAGTATTCACATTATCGGTCTGGAAGCCGCATCTTACTCAGAACTGAAATTACTTATAAACTGTTCAAAAAAACTGTAACCAAGCAAAATTCCTCCATCTGACACTTGCTATTCTTTGAATGCTTTGCTTTCCTTAGCTTGGATTCATTAAATTTAGTGACTGACTTGGCAAACATTCACAAAATTATCAACCATATTGCCAACAACAACTCCAACTCCAAACACTTGTTTGATCTGTATGCATCTAATATACATAGACATGCTGACAAAGAAAACAACAAAACTCTCGGGATTTTGGAAAAATCTTTTCAAAGTCAAAAATGAAGCCTGGGACAAATTGTCTGCATCAGGTGTTGATTGCTGGAACATTGCATCAATTAAAACCCTTGTGTTTCCAGAAATTCACAGAAGCTACATGTGATGCTTCTGCTCCATACGCATAGACACATGTGCGTTTCACTTTTGACGGGTTGTAGTGCACCCGAGCAATGTACACAATGTTTTCATTATAATTATCTTATATGAAGATAGAAAAAAAGTTGTTAGTTGAAAATAGATAAAGTCGTATCGAAAAACTTTTCAAGTTTCTCTTATAAGCAACCTAGAAAGTGAAATCCTTATGAAAAGTTAAGGGAGTTCCCTGTAGTTAATTACTTGATGAGGGACATTAACAAAAGAAGGATATAATCTGTAGAGATCCGTGGTAATCATATTGGAAATAGCATTACCGATCTGTCGGCTGTGTGTTCGGTATTTCATAGAGGCTGTTACGTTTAAGGTTGAAGGTCACCATTAGCAGGTGAGGCATCGTAATAAACAATCAACAATAAAGAGCAAATTTAACTAGTACATTTAAAAGAAGCATTAAAAGGAAGCACGATAAAATAGGGTTATGTATTTACATATATACACGGATTATTTATTTGCATGTAGAAGTATTGAACAATACAGAGTGTGCTTGTGTACACACGTGTGTCTGTGTGTATGTAATTGAACATGCATTAAGTTAAAAATGTTCATTGTACGTATGGGTTCATTGTGTATACACGAATGGAGTTGGAATGTTTGTTGCGTGTATGTATTGTATATTCATTGTGTATGCGTGTGTGAGTGCATATGAGAGTTTGTTAATGTATATGATTTCGTCTTACCTTAAAATGATAACGCTTCTGTCGAGGCATGCAGGGAAATTGCTTGTGCTACATCGACAGCTAGATGAGAAAAAGCGGGTGTTCACGTCGATGGCTAGATAAGAAAGAGATAGAGATAGGCAGCTAATGGAACAGGAAGTAGAACGGCGTCTGTCAGTGAAAACGTGAATCACAACAAGGGCAGGTAACCGGTGCATAGTTGAGTAATATTTGTGTGCGTGTGTGCGACCTATCAGTTCTAAAAGGCATCTGCCCATAAATCTTTCTTTTAAAATAAATTTCAACCCTGAAAGTAAAATTCAGTATGGCTATCTAGTACCATGTGAAAGTTCTGAGAAATATAAAAATATGGAATATGTAACACTTCATGCATGTATTGAAGTGAGACAAACTGTATTATTTTTTTAATATAGAATGTACCTGTAACAATTGCATGTGTGACCTGCTTTGAATATGTATGCACTGTATCTTATGCTAGATTGAGTTGTGGTTAGGCTTTATGCATACGTATTCATGCCTAAACTAAGCGAAAGTTAGAACATGACACTGCAGATTAAAAATCAATGCATGCTAACAAAGCTTGCCACCAAAAATATGGTTCAAGCCAATTTCAGTTTTGATTATTGTATGATAGGATGTTCTACTCTGTTTTCACTTAGGCTTTACTTTTTCTTTGTAAAGGGGTTCGCGTTTATCGTTATTCGCCTGAAGCACCTCTATCAGAGAATGCTGATGGGATTGCTTGGATATTTTTTTTTTTTTTTGTAAATCAGATGCACTGGCTATCAATTTAACACTTGACCTTGTGTCTAACCTCCTTGACAAGGTAAATAAAATAAAAAGAGAAAAACCGGTATTATTTGAGAGTTTTTCTGATTGCCAAGAACATATCCTTTACATGAAATCTGTTAATTCTTATTCTGGCATTGTTTTCAATCATCCTGGACATCTTGTAACTAGACTCAAACAATGCCAGTTCAGGAGAGGTGCTGTTGGGGATTTCACAATTCTTAGATCACTACAGACATTCTCGCACAGACAAATTAAATTGTCTCTTAAGACTTTTGACTTGAAACAAAATCAAGCTAATCTAAAATTCGTTTGTGAAACTCTGAGCAAAAGTTATACTTAGAAGGTTAAATAAAATAAACTTAACCCTTTACCGCCAGAATTTTTTTTATGTATTATAAATAAATTTTTTAATCATGAAACCTATGCGTGATGGAAGTTAGCATGCAACTGGTGCACGAACATAAACAAACTCCTCATTCACTTGTTGAACTCTGCATAAACCTGTACTTTGAAGACCAGTTGGGCTGACAAGCCATAAGAGTAAGAAGTATTGTTTTTTTGAAAGACGACTTGGAAGTACAATTTGACGGTAAATGGTTAAGTTTATCAATGTCTTTAAAGCTTTCATTATGAATTAATAAGTTTTTGAAATTTTAAATAAAATGTTGGAAATGAATCTGCATTATTTTATTTTATTTTTTCTTTTTTCTCTGCAGGGAAAATTCTTGCATTTTGGCTGATGAGATGGGTCTAGGTAAAACTATTCAGACGATTGGTTTCTTGTCAACCCTTTTTAATAGTTACCAGCTTTATGGACCCTACTTGCTAGTTGTACCATTATCAACCATTGTTGCTTGGCAACGAGAGTTTCTCAATTGGGCTCCAGAGATAAATATTGTCATCTATCTTGGTGATGTCAATAGCCGAAATAAGGTATTTTACTTTTTAACAAAAATCAATTTGCTTATGACCAACATTCTCATATCTTGTAAAAAATAATTTTTGATTTGTAAAATTATTTCTATATTTGACAACATTTCTTTATTCTAATGCTTACGATCATAATTTGCGTTATTAAATATACACTATGTATAATGTCAAAACGTCTCACAGAACAAACTCTTCAGGAATCAAGGAAAACTTAATCAAAATAATAAATTATCTAATGAAATTCTTATATCAAAGAACCAAAATTCCTTCCATATCAACTAATTTTTCAAATTGAATATTGAGCTTCATTTTGTTAAGGAAATTGATTCTAAATAAGAATCAATCGGAACTGTATAAAACAATTGTTTTTTTTTACACACACAGTTTGAATGTCTACTAGACACTATCCTCGAGTGTCTAAGGTCTCTCTGTACAGAGGTTTGTCAGGGCAACCTGGTAGGAGGATACTTTTTCCATACAAGGAAAACTTGACTAAATATTCAAAATTATATAATATTTGCAGCTCAAAACAGATTTTCTCAGTATGGTTTACCATCATTGGCTTTTATGAGGATTGGTTCACCTCCAAGTGATGTTATCTCAAATAACAGCACAAAGCTGAATATTCCATCAGACAAAAGGAGTTCTTGTCCTGTAATCCAGTAAGATCAAGAGACCATAAGAAAGATATACTATAACATATTTAATGTATGTAATGTATAAAAATTCCTCTGTAAAAATTCTTATTTTTATCTATAAGAAAAAAAATATTTTTAGGATCAAATTTTTCCGATTTCCAATACTTACTGGATTAATTTCTGTACGAAACACATCTAAGAACACTGCCAGACATATAAATCACCTGTGTGTGAAATTGGCAAAAACTAAGCTCAGCAATTTGGGAACTTAGGAGGAATTCTCTCTCTCTCTCTCTCACACACACACACACACACAGTGACTTTTTATTACAAACTGGTTGCAACTGTATATAATTACACATTATTATTATTTCCTGTTCATCTATGTATCAGTTATCTTTTTCATTTAATTTATGGTCAAATTATCAATAATATCCTATTCTCCATAATGAACTTAAGTACATTTTACAGAAAAGATAATAGATTGATTTTGTAAATATTTAAAGTTTTCCAAGTTGTATTTTATATTTTAACATAACACGTTAAGAGAAATTTTGAATTATTAGCTTTAGAAAATAAACCTAAAAGCAAAATACTTTAGCAACATTAGCTATAAATTATTTAAATGAATCTATCTTTACATCGAAGCAACTTCATGATTCCAATCACAGGTGAAAAGTCCCACTAACATAGGTGCATTATAATGATGTAGATAAATCTTAATATTTGATTTACTAAAATCGATTTCTTTTAGTTTCCATCTTGTAGTTGATAATAGTTTTTGAATTTTGATGTGTTTTGATTGTGGATGCTAATTTGTACAATTTACTTTTACAGATCCGTGAATATGAATGGTGTCATCCTGGCAACAAACGGCTGAAATTCAATGTCATCATTACAACATATGAAATTTTACTCAAAGATAAGGTATATCAATCATGTCATCTTTAACTGGCAGTAATGTGTTGTAGTTTAGGTTAGATGCACAGACTCATTCATCTTAAACATAGGATTTAAATAGCAAAGTAATATTAAAGAGTGAGGCGGAAGTGGGGGAGGTTATAGACATGAACAAATATAAGTAAACTTTTTACTGTTAGGATAAGTATACTGAAAAGTGATTGAAAGCGTATGGATTTCTATGATGATCTCATCCTATTCAGTTTAACATGCTGCCATGTTTTGAGTGGTTTGGTTTTAGTCAGCTAACATACTTCCTAATTTCTGGTGTGGCTGCTACCGGAAGCAGTAACAAGGCAAATCAATTGCTTCACTTTTATAGTTCTCCAGTATTTCTATTGTGAAGCGATTTATTGAAATAAAATATAAGAAAAGAACATTATTGAAAAATAATAAAATAAAATAAAAAGTAAAAAAAATCATACAGATAAAAATAACACACTCTTTATTTGCACTTTTAATCTATATTTTTATAAAGTAATAGGGTTCGTGTGTTTCTGTCTGTGTGTACAGCTCTCCATCATCAACGAAATATAAAGGAGGTAAGAGGGTAGATCTCTCCTGATAGAGAAACATTAGAACCCATTTTAGGATGTTTCTGTTATAGGAGACATAAGAATCTATGCCTAATTTCTTTATATACTATTCTACAAACCACCCCCATATCGAATGACTTACGCTCATTTGCATATCACATTATATTAAATCTCTTTAACTAATTACCTCGACCTTATTACATATTGGAAATATTCTAATCATTTCAACTGTACTATTTACAAAATCTATTTAACATTTAATTATTTAATATATTTTCATTTAATTTTATATTCGATTTATTTCACTTTACCTATATTATCAAAACAATTCATTGGCGAGAAGCTTTATGTTTTGGGATTGTATTGAAAATGTAATGGAAATTTCAATTTCGTTCCGTTTTAATCTTTTATATTTTACTTGCCAATATAATTGAAAGAATACAATTCAACTATCGTAATTTTATATAAATAAACAAAAACAAATATTTTAAAATAAAACTTTATTAAAAAAGAAATAATTTTATTTTTAAATGAAAAAAATCAATTTAGTAAAATAATTGTATTAAACATCCCAACCTCCCCATGTTAAGTATGGCTTTCTAAATAAACACCCCCAGCCTTGTCAGCAAACCTGTAAAAGTTAACATTTCGAATGTGAACAGTGATTTTTCGATTTTGTTAGCGCTTCGCTTGCCGCAATTAAAGACAATTAAAACGGAACTAACTTTATTTCCATTCTATTTTTTAAACAGCCCCCAAAACATAACGCTCTCTTCCAGTTATAGCCAATTTTGTTTTAATTAAATGTCAAAATAAACAGATAAGCGCATTTTCTTTTACATTTTTCTTACAACCAACGTTGTCATTTAACCAACTGCAGGATACAGTTACTTTTGTGGGGTTGTTTTGAAAATGGCACGGAGATTATAATTTCGTTCCAATTTAATCTTTCTGGTCGAGCCTATTTCGAAAGCCTGCCTTATCATAGATTTGAACTACAAATAATTTATTACATTTTGATTATTACTATCTTAAGACTTAAAGCTTATATTTATTTCATTTTTCTATTTATATATTGAATTAGTTATTTCCAGTCTTATTTAAACTTAGTGCTTTCTTTAAACCGGATGAACCTTTTATAAAAATGAGTTTAACGTAAAGAACACGAACAAGGTTTTATTCAACTGAATTTCTTCCAGTTTACTAACAAAATATATAAATTTAAAAGAGATATAAATAATAAAATAAAAAGGTTATGTAATTTAAAAGAAATACACGTACTCACAAAAGCAGATTTTTTTTACACATTTTTTTCTTTAAAACCATAACAATGAGACTAACAATTACCTAGATCTTAGTAATTATTTGTTTTAATAGAACTGTTTTAATTGTATTGTTTACATATATTAGTTAACCTAAGTTGGTATTACATTTATTTTACATTTACTTTTTTTTTTTAATTATTACTTTTAGACTGTGACGTTTACACCCGGAAGTAATGAGTCACAAGTGGGTCGCTTTTATTCATTTTTGCTACAATATAATTGGTCAAGATCAAAGTGTAGCATCTGTTCTTCAGATGCTGCACTTCTATTTCTTGTTCTCTTTCGGTGGAGGAGAAATCCTTCACGACTGAGACAATTTTTATTTTTGTACCTTTTCTCCACGTTAAAAAACGACCCTGGTGTCTAACTCTGTCCCGTGGGGAGGCATAGTAAATAGGTACAATATGATTGTTTATAATTGTACTATTCAGAAATATTATTTATAGTTCGTCCATTTCAGTTAGTATACATTTCCTTTACGCTTAATTAATTTACACTCATTAATATCGTTAAACAATTCCGTTTAAAACCGAAATTATGCCACCCAAACGAAGTAGAAACGAAAGTGAGGAAGAAAGAATGGAAAGATTGGAAGCTAATAGACTAAGAGTTGCTGCAATTCGCTCCAATGAAAACAATTCAGATAGAGAAAGACGTCTAGAACTTAACAGGATACGTCAAAGAGAAAGGAGAGCAAGACTGTCAGATTTGGAAAGAGAAACCCAACGTGAAGCTGACAGAACTAGACATGCTGTAAGGCGGTTAAATTCATCACAAGATGAAATTCAAGAAAGGCAAAGATATGCACTGGAAAGAGAAGCAATATTACGATCGAATGAATTATATGAGGTAAGTAGACGTACACAAGGTCAGTTGAGAGTGGCTCAACGACATCAGAATGAATCAGAAACCCAACGAAGCTTTCGCCTATACCAAGGGCAACAACGAGAGGCTGCATGGAGAGAGAGTATGACTTTGCCCCAGCAATTGACAGAAAACGAGGCAGCTAGACAACGAATGACTGCTTTGAGACACCATGAAATAGAACACTGCAATAGAAAAGGATTGCTCTACAACAAAAATGACTCTCTCACTACAGCTGATATAGGAAAAATGGACAAAGTATGTCAACATTGCTCAGCTGTAAAATTTAAAGGAGAAACCCCTGGTTGTTGTTGTTCTTCTGGCAAAGTTGTGCTTGATAGCTTTCCACCACTGCCTCAGTTGCTTCAAGATTTGCTCTCCGGCAATGGTCCCATCTCTAAAGATTTTCTGCAAAATCTACGCAGTTATAACAATTGTTTTGCAATGACATCATTTGGTCACAAAATTGCGGCAGTACATGGGTGGAATCCTTCTTTTAGAATTCGAGGCCAGGTTTGCCACCAGATTGGGAGTCTTTTACCACCTGAAGATGAAACAGCAAAGTTTATTCAAGTCTACTTCTTGGATAGTCTGGAAGAGGAACTACATAATCGGGGACGTGACAGTAGACTCAATAGAGACATTCTCCAAAGTCTGACTGAATTTTTACATGAGAACAACAGCTTCATTTGTCAGCTGAAAACAACAAAGGAGAGGATTGAAGAAGAACACTTGGTAGAACATAAAGTTGTCATAAGGGAAGACCGAAGGCCGCAAGAAGAGCATCCACGGCGATTCAATGCTCCAACAACAACGTATGAGATTGGAATATTAATGGAGAATGAACCAACAGCTAACCGGGATATTGTCTTGCGTTTTAGAAATGATACATTAAAACGGATCTCCGAACTACATCCCCTCTACGATACTTTAATGTACCCGTTAATGTACCCCTATGGTTCTCCATCTTACAACATCTACATGAAGGCATCCAATGGGCGAAAAGTTACCCAACAGCAATTTTATTCGTACCATTTAATGACTCGGCCTGGAAACTATTTTCTCTGGTACCGAAGGCTATTTCAACAATGGCTGGTGGATGTGTACTGCAAGATTGAAACAGAACGTTTACAGTTCCTGAGGCGTGAGCAACAGACCCTGAGAGCTGACAATTATAGCAACTTGAGAGATTCAATTCTTAGGGAGGATGGGAATCCAGAACAGTTTGGTCAACGAGTTGTACTTCCGGCAACTTATACAGGAGGCCCTCGATACATGTTTGAGCGTCAAAGTGATGCCATGGCATATGTTCGGCGAATGGGCCGAGCCAACCTCTTCATCACGTTCACAACAAATCCAAAGTGGACAGAAATTACAGAAAATTGTCTTCAAGGGCAAGACCCTCAGGATCGTCCAGATATTGTTGCCAGGGTTTTCAGGCAGAAGCTAAAAAAGTTACTTGAATTTATTAAAAAGGGAGGATTTGGCAGGTTGAGGGCTTTCCTGTACAGTATTGAATATCAAAAAAGAGGACTGCCGCATGCACACATCCTCACCTTGCAGGCCCCAGAGGACAAACTTCTACCAGAAAAAATGGATCTCTGCATATCTGCAGAGATCCCTGACAAAGAGGAAGATCCTGATCTTCATGCTAAAGTGATGGCACATATGGTGCATGGACCTTGTGGACCATTTAATCCAAATTGTCCATGTATGATTGACAACAAATGTTCCAAAAAATACCCAAAAGAATTTCTTCAGTGTACCGAGCAAGGCCAAGACTCTTACCCCAAGTACAGGCGAAGAAAACCAGAAGATGGAGGCCAGACTGGTACAATAAGGATGAAGAGAAATGGTCGGTATGTTAATCAAGAAATAACAAACCAGTGGATTGTTCCGTACAACAAGGTCCTCCTTCAGCAGTTCAACGCTCACATTAACGTAGAAATTTGCAGCTCGATCCAAAGCATCAAATATGTCCTCAAATACGTGAATAAAGGATGTGATCAAGCAGTGTTTGAACTACAAAGAACTGATGGAGCAGCTAACCAACAAGGCCAAGTACAAAGTCACATTGCGGATGAGATCCAACAGTTCCAGAATGCAAGGTATGTCGGCAGTTCAGAGGCGGCCTGGAGGATATTGGAACATCCCATCCATGAACATTTCCCCCCAATTGTACAACTTTCTGTTCATTTTGAAAATGGGCAGCGTGTCATGTTCTCAGCTGATACTGCTCTGGAACGAGCCCAAGGTCCACCGCCTGCCACAACTTTGACAGCATTTTTTCAACTCTGCCATGAGGATGACTTTGCAAGGGGTCTCAAATACGTAGAAGTCCCTGAGTTTTACACTTGGAACAAATCGACAAAGAAATGGATGAGAAGAATGCGTGGGGTACAAGTTGAAGGTACTGAAAATGATGATGTATGGAAGGCACCATGCATTGGGAGAATCTACACGATTAGTCCAAAAGCAGGGGAGTGTTATTTCTTACGCCTGTTGCTCAATGAGGTTGCTGGTCCAACTTCATTTCAAGATTTGCGAGCATACAATGGTCAGGTGTTTGAAACATACAGAGCAGCGTGCCTTGCTCGAGGCCTTCTAGAAAATGACCATCACTTGCATCAAGCAGTAGGAGAGGCAAGTGCCACTCAATCACCTTCAAATTTGCGAAGCCTATTTGTGATAATTTTAACAGTCTGTGAGCCAAGAAATCCTCTTGAGATCTGGATGGCTTTTCGTGATGTAATATCTGAAGACATTCTTCACAGATACAGGCAAGAAGTTAACAATCCAGAAGCAGATTTTAATGAGGACATCTACAATAAAACTCTTTGTCTAATTAAAGAAAAAGTTCTCCTTATGTGCGGTCAACCATTGGCAAGCTATGGATTACCTGCACCAACGCAAGAGAGAGATGAAAGACTCGCGAGAGAGTATCAACGTGAAGTTACTTATAATCTTGAAGAACTTTCCCTACAAGCAGAAAATATGCAAGAAAAACTGACCGATTCTCAAAGAGAAGTTTACAATTCATTCATGGCAATGTTGGAAGCACAAGGTGAAATGAACAAAAACATGATGTTTCTTGATGCTCCAGGTGGTACGGGCAAGACTTTTGTAATCAATTTGATCCTTGCAAAGATTAGATCCATGAGAAAGATTGTGCTTGCAACAGCATCCAGTGGCATTGCTGCTACTCTACTACAAGGTGGCCGCACTCTTCACAGCACTTTTAAAGTACCCTTGGATACTCATCGAATGGATCAGCCAGTTTGCAAAATTACTGGTAACTCAGCCTTGGCAAATGTAATTAGAGACACCTCTGCAATCATTGTAGACGAAGCCCCAATGACGCACAAGAGTGCTTATGAAGCAATTGACCGAACACTGCAAGACATCACAGGAAACAAGAATCCCATGGGTGGCATTCCAACCTTATTTTGCGGTGATTTCCGTCAAATCCTCCCAGTGGTTAAAAATGGCACAAGGGCTAACATTGTCAATGCAAGTTTGAAACAATCCTATCTCTGGAGGCACGTTATAGTGAAGAGACTGACTACTAATATGAGAACCTATATCTCTGATAACACAGCTGCAGCAGACTTCTCAAAATTGCTTCTCCAAATCGGTAATGGTCAGTTTCCTATCACTTCTTCACCTGACACAATTAAGATTCCAACTGCGCTTGGTAAATGTGTCGGTAATCAGAAGCAACTGAAAGACAAAGTGTACCCAGACCTGCAAAACAATGGAAAATCACCGGATTGGCTTGCTGAGAGGGCTATTATTTCGCCATTAAACAGCAATGTGAATCATTTGAACAATTCAATAATGGATGAATTTCCAGGAGACACAAAGCAATACAAGTCAGTTGATTCGGCTACTAATGAATATGAAGCTGTTCACTACCCTGTGGAGTTTTTAAACTCTTTGGAGATATCTGGAATGCCTCCACACATTTTAAATCTCAAAATTGGATCGCCAATCATGATTCTTCAATCCTTGGAACCGCCAAAAACAACAAACGGAACCAGATGTGTTATCACCAGATTGCACACCAATATACTTGAGGCCATCATTTCCTGTGGTCCCTACAAAGGCGAAACCGTTCTACTGCCAAGGATCCCCTTAGTTCCATCGGACTCAGAACTTCCATTTAAATTCCGGAGACTCCAATTTCCTGTGAAGGTGTGTTTTGCAATGAGCATAAACAAAAGTCAAGGTCAGACATTTAACACCATTGGCGTAGACTTGACATCAGACTGCTTCAGTCACGGTATGTTCTACGTCTCCATCAGCCGGACAGGAAGTTCAGAAAAACTCTACATTCTGGCTCCAAATCAAAGCAGCAGAAATGTAGTTTACCCTGAGGCTCTTCAGTGAAAAGTTCGAGAAATGGATATGAGGAAAAACTGACATGATCTGATTGTGGTAAGTTTTTAGTATTGAATGTGCAAGATAAAATTTAAGCAAGAGTTGAAAATTACTCCAATGAAAAATTTACTATGTAACATCAAGTAACCTTCCTTTTTGATGAAAATGTTTTGTGAAGTTCCTGATTGAATTTCAGTCACTACAAGAGGTAGTTAAAATGTTAATCACCTTATGCAATCGTTGCTCTTACAACATCAACTTACGGGAAAGGTGCCCATAGATTTTGGTACCCGAGTGCGCAACAAATCTCCGTGCGAAGCACGGGTATCTTTGCTAGTAACAAAATAAAATAAAAAAAAAAGTTTTTTATTTTAAATTTTATAATAAATATGTTTATGAAATTATAAAAATAATTTTATTATTTTTAAAATTTTAAAAATAAAATTTATTTATTTGAATTTATATAATAAATATATGTTTATGAAAGTATAAAAATAAAATTGAAATCAAAACAACAAATATGTAACAGATATTGGCATGAGAGAAAAAAAGCAAAGGAACTGATTTGCCTTGTCATCACTTCCAATAACGCTATGCCTGAAATTAGGAAGTATGTTAGCTGACTATAACCGGTGGCTTTTGATTTCCAAAATAACTATCTCTGACCAAGTTTTTATTTATCCTTTCTCTCTAGTCCATCCTTATCACTTCCCGTCATGTTTACTTGGTCCAATGCTGCCATCTGAAACTGTTTTGCATCTCCTAATCCAAGAACTCTCATCCATCCTTTCAACATAAAAAAGTCTCCTTTTCTGCACACATCTCTCTATATTGTCCAGATTTAATGTTCTTCTGAATTCATTGGATTTAAGCCTGTCTTTTAGATTCACATTACATATTCCTTGTATCATAACCATATTTCTCTCCATACAACACATGCCTTCAATCGATGATGTATCTGTTCATTCTCAAAGGACAAAGGATACCCCTGTAGGAGTAGCTGTGCATGTAATTGTGAAGACAGAGTTGTGCAATCCTCAACCACACCTCTCCTGAATCGACACTGTTTGAGTCCAGTGGCAAGGAGAAGTCCAGGACGACTGAAAACAATGTCGAGATAAGCAGAGAGCACATACAGCTCCTGGAAATCCCAAATGGTCACCCATTTAGTACTGACCAGATTCAATGTTGCTTAACTTTGGTGATCCAGCATAGGGAACCGGTGTGTCAACGTGATTATGCCTTCTCAATGTTATTGTAAATTCATATGAATGAATCTGATATGACTGTTTTAATTCTGTTGTTGGCATTGGCTTTCTAGGATTCTTTCTAGAATCAGATACTTAAAAGAGGAACTGTGCAAAAGTTGTCACTATTCACAAGTGAAAGTCATTCTATGGAACTGTCTGGATTCAAGTTTGGCACAACCGGATTGTCACCCCCTTAATTAACTACTTAAGTGTTGATCTATTAATTCGACCTTATAAATTTTTTGTGCTTTTTGTTAATGCAGCTTTAAAAAAAATTTTGTGGTTCACAATTTTCAAGTACATTAAAAAAACTTATTCCAATATTCCCATTTCCTTTTTTATGCACTCTAATATTATTTAAAGCAAGAAAATCGCGTTTGCTCTAAAGTGTAAGGCACATCATTAATTAGAGTAAAGAAGAAAAAAAATATACCAATACTTGTTAACTATTACCCCCATATTGTATTAATTTATACTAACAGAACCTGTGGAAATTCCATGGTAGTTGAAAATTTTTAAAACGTATTATAAATAAAATTAATAAAAAAATAAAATAAAACAAATAATGACAAATTTAAAACTATTTTTAGCAAATTTTCGCTTTACTTTTTAAAGTTAAAAAGAATTGATTTAAGAAAATAAGATTTTTTTCAATGAAAATTCAACACACAAACACATTTTTTTTTTCCTGAATAATTTTTTTATATAAATTACAAAGGAACGGATGTCAATTCACTTGCACATTTTTGAAAATTTTAAAAAGAATCTATAATAAAAACACTTACAGTCTCCTCAACATGACTTTTTAAAAAAATTATAAAATAAAATAGCCAATTTGAAACCATAAACAGACAGCCGTTTTTTTTTTTTTTTTTTTTTTTTGAGAGGAAATGGTTTTGATGAATTTTAACTGATAAAGAATGACTGTAAAGGGAGGTAATTCGTTTCTTAATTAATGTTTGCAATGATGATGGTTTTTGTGACACTGGATGTATGGACAAGTAAATTAATATTTAGATTGATAATCTTTATATTCATACAATTATAACACAACCAGTGTGTTTGTTTTCCCCTTGCAACTATGTGAGCTACAATGTATATTTTTTTATTTACTATTAATTTAATATTTGGTAATAATCGAGATCATCTGCTCGTTTTTACTTCTGGTTTCTGCTTTGCAGTCAGAATGATGGGGACAAGCAAAATGTGGTCCTTTCTGATTAATGATTATCTTCTTCTTAGATAACATAAAACCCTACCTCCCATCCCACGGGGTCTGGATATGACCTTAAACTATATCTGATGGTGAGGGCCCCAGCTTGCAGGCTTTGGGGAGTGTGGAGCCACCCTTTAATTGCCATTGCTCCCAGCTCCACTCTGACCTGGAGTGATAGTATCTGTTAGGGTTCCAACTATGGGTTAAATAGAAACTGACTTGAAAAAAACAAATATATTCTATTAAAAATTTTTTCTTCAAAATCACTGTATTTGGCATTAAATAACCTGAAAAGGGTTGATATGCTGTAAAACAACCAACCCACCTCACGGAATGTTAAAAATGGCTTTCTTGTCTGCTTGACCATGTCTAATTATTCAGCTAAATGGACAGCAAAAACTATCTTATATATGAACGAATATTTATTGAAATTTATCCCCCCCCCCTTCCCATGGCAATGTTTCTACCACCTCTGTAAATACAGTTACTAAATTATAATTTGCTTGATACCTATCAATTTTTTTTGTACTTGTAAATATAAGTTACTAGCAGAACTTGTGTTCTGGCATTGCCTGGGAAGATTGTGGAAACCAAAATTTGTAATTTCCAGAAGTAAATTGACTTAAAAGAACCAGAAAGACACTTTTCATGGAAAAAATGCTCAGCATTTATCCATGCTATAGGAAAATATTTTAAAATAAAATTATAGGTAATAGTAAAATAAAAATCATTGAATAAGAAACCAAATGAACAAATAATTAAGGATTTTGTTTTGCAAAAACATAAATGCAAGTTAGTTAACCTTCAGATGACAATCACATAGAGCTCGCTGAGTATGTAAGAAATCTGTTCTACTGTGACTAAGAAGTTGAACTTTTTTTATCTTGATGTCAATGTGACAAATTGCTCAACTTTATAAATATACAGATAATTAAAATTTTGATCTAGCTTTCCAAATCTTAAAAATAAAAGTTCAAAATGTTTAGTTGCATAGGGCATCATTTTCGAAGCAATGCAAAATTATGTATTGATGTTGAGAAACGCTAAACAATTGATAAAACCTACTAATCATTGAGAACTCTTCTCTAAGCATTTTGAAAACATATTTTTCAATTAAAACCTTTTTTTTTTTGTTGTTGTTGAATCATTTTAAAACTTTATTATGTTTCAGTCTTTCCTTGGTAATGTCAGTTGGGCATTTCTTGGTGTTGATGAAGCTCATCGCCTGAAAAATGATGACTCCTTACTTTATAAATCTTTAAAGGATTTTGACACAAATCACAGACTTTTGATCACAGGTACTCCTTTGCAAAACTCACTGAAGGAATTGTGGTCTCTATTACATTTCATTATGCCTGACAAGTAAGTAAAACTGTTCCATAAACTCTCACTTTTTTTTTTATCTCTTTGAATTAATTTGAACTAATCGTGTAGCATTTTAGGATTCAAATTAGAATCTTGGTTATGCCAGCTTTCTTAACTTCCAATGTAACGCTACTGAAAGCGGTAACAAGGCAAATCAGTTTGTTCACTTTTATTGTTCTTGAGAATTTCTATTTTAAAGTAATTTATTGAAATAAAGTATAAGAAAAGGGACATTATTGAAAAGTATACAATAAAATTAACAAAATTATATAGGTAAAAATAAGCCTTTATTTGCACTTTTAATAAGAACATTTTTATTTTAAAGTTTATTTATTTGAAATTTTATATGTTTATGAAATTTTAAAAATAATTTTTTTTTTTAATTTTTAAAAATAAATTTTTTATTTGAATTTATATAATAAATATATTTTTTTATAAAAGTAAAAAAAATAAAATTATTGAAATCAAAATAACAAATGAAATTATTGAAATCAAAATAACAAATAAAATTATTGAAATCAAAATAACAAATAAAATTATTGAAATCAAAATAACAAATGAAATTATTGAAATCAAAATAGCAAAATTTCAAACATCATAAAAAACATATCCAATAAGTAATATTCCCAAAATAGTTTCAAAATATTTTCAATAATTCTTTTTTTTAAAAAAGAGCACAAAAAGTGTCTTCAATAATTCTTTAAAAAAAAACAAAATAAAATAAAATAAAACTAATTTCAATAATTCTTAATTAAAATAAGACCAAAAAAAACTTTTTTTCAATGGTTTTTAAATAAAAAAAAGAAAGATCGGAACAACATAATAAAAAAAAAAGTAGTACATGCACAAGAGAAATAAAGGTGAAGGAACTGATTTGCCTTATTACTGCTTCTGATATTACGTTGGAAATTAGGAAAGTATGTTAGCTTACTTCAGTGACTCAAAATAACATGAAATATTACTAGTTGAAATACTCAGCTATGCAGGGTGGTAAATTATAACCTTAAAAATTACATTCTTTATATTTCTTTATATAATTTTATTAAATTCTGTATTACTAATAATAAACTATTAAAAATGTGTGTTTTTTTATCTACTTATGCAAAGAGTTGTTGGAGTTTTGTTACTCATTTTAATTAGTATCCTTAATTCTATCACATCCATTAGCCTAATAGATGTTTCCGTACAATGTGGTTAAAACTCTCTCTCTATGCAAGAACAAAACTAAAGAAAAATCTGTATC
This sequence comes from Euprymna scolopes, assembly GCF_053919585.1. Lineage (NCBI taxonomy): Eukaryota > Metazoa > Mollusca > Cephalopoda > Sepiida > Sepiolidae > Euprymna > Euprymna scolopes. Next base: position 97,865,566 of record NC_136486.1, on the reverse strand, counting down.
GTACATGTGCCCATGATGGAAAGAAAATATTGTATTCTAAAAATTATCTGAATTTTACTTTTAAACAAGAAAATCAAATTTTATTGCTAAATCATGGAGCGACTGACTCATGACTCCATTTTAGAAACAGCTTCTAGGAATAAGGGAGATAACTCGATATAATTCAAACGTGAGAGATTTTTTGTTTTCATACAAATTCCCATTAATCGCCTGAAAATAATTTTCTTTATAAAAGTAAAAATACTTGATTAATTTATGTACTTTTTGAAATTCAATATTTTCTTTCTGTCATAAGTACACGTTTTTTCATACGGAGGAACTCTAGACAAATTCCAAATTTTTCACTATAGTCATATTCTTACTTTAACGCCATGTGAAAAACTACTTTTCTCAACATTATTTTTACACATCCATCTCTAATCATGTTATGTTTGTATAAAATTGTCTTATGTACTTCATGGTATTCTACCTAAAATGAACGGTTATAATTCTAACCATGTAACACTTAATTAAAAATAAAAAAAAAATTTCATTTTTGTTAATAATTTGTTGTGAATGCCATCTATGTATTTTCTTAACCAGATTTAGTAAATGGACCGATTTTGAAGCAGTACATTCCACAGAAGACAAAACTGGTTTCTCATCACTCCACAAAGAATTGGAGCCCTATTTATTAAGAAGAGTAAAAAAAGATGTTGAAAAATCTCTTCCTGCAAAGGTAAATTTACATGTTTCATAAAATTCTTTTCCACTTCTTCTGAAAACTTGATGCTATTTATTAAATATTGATGTTGCAAATAATAAATACAGCAATCAAAAAAATAAATGAGTTTTATAACATTCTTTTCTAAATATAATAGTAATATTTGGTATTATATTTAATTATTAATTTAATTTTAATCTTCCATTTGGCATCCCAAAGGAACTTCATACTAAATTTAGTACATTTTATCCATTTGATTATTATTAGCATTAGTATCATTAAATATTTTTTTTATGGCGTACCATGCATCGCAAGGATGCTTTAAGCTAAATTTGCAATTCTGCTGTAATTTTAGAGCCAATAAGTATAACTATTGTTTAAAATGACTTTACAAAATATCTGATATTTTTTCTTTTTCTTTTAGGTGGAACGAATCCTGAGGGTTGAAATGTCTTCAATACAGAAACAATATTACAAGTAATTTCCTTTTTTATTTCATTTCTTTAGGGATTTGAGTTCTCTGCTTTCTAGCAAAATTTGTTAATAATCCAGAAAAGGCAGATATTTGATTAAATTACTAGAGTCTCCCATGGATACTTAATTTTTTTTTGTTATTTGGTTGGATTTTATTTCTCTTTTCCTTCCTCTCTCCTTATCTTCCTTCTTCTTTCCTTCCTCTTTTTCCTTTCCTCATCTTTCTTTCTCTTTTCCTTCCTCTCATCTTCTCTTTTCCTTCCCCTCATCTTTCTCTTTTCCTTTCCCTCTCCTTGTCTTTTTCTCTTTTTCCTGTTTTTTTTTTGTCTTTTAACCTCATTCTCTTGTCTTGCCTTCCTTTTTTTCTCTTATAACTGTTCTCTTTGAAAACTGAAAATATTATTTTGGCTATGATGGCCAAGACTTCAGGCTGTGATGGCCAAGACTTCAAGCAATTCATGAAGTGGTTAGGGGAATAGATGCCTTTTGTTTCATCAAAGAATGACTTCCTGTCTCCTTCCCCTTACATACACTTATGTATTTCTATTAAATTGTTTTTAAATGTTAATGTTCTGTGATGCCCTCCCTACATCCACATTTCGATTTTGGATTTTTTACCATTAGTTAATCACATCCTTGATTTTTATATTTGTTACTTATGATATTTGTATCAAACCTGAAAAATTTGATGGCTAAGAATAATTTATATTATGTTTTTATTTTTTGCTTGTTTCTTTGTTTTAGGTGGATTCTAACGAAAAATTACAAAGCTTTAAGCAAAGGAGTGAAAGGTAGCGTGAGCAGTTTTGTGAACATTGTCATGGAGTTAAAGAAGTGCTGTAACCATGCATTTCTCATACGGACTGAAGAAAACCAGGAACACATGGATAAGTTACAGACGTTGGTTAAAGGCAGCGGTAAATTGCTTCTGTTAGATAAATTGTTGGTAAAACTGAAAGAGAGTGGACATCGAGTGCTGATATTTTCGCAGATGGTTAGAATGTTGGACATTCTCGCAGATTATCTCATGCTCAGGCATTTCCCATTCCAGGTAATTTTTCGCACATTTTAATAACTGTTTTATTTTGATTATTCAGATCTTGCTTGCTTATTTGTGCATTGAGTGTTTTAGATACTTAGAGGAAGCATGAATAAGATCAGAAGTTTGAATTATTTTGTTTTTATCTTCGAATTTTGACCAATGTTTAATGCTTGTATTTATTATTATTATCAATAATAGTAGTATTAGAATGATGGCCAAAGTGCACTTCAAAGCAAATTGGCTGCAATTCTGTTCAATGGCTTTAACACCAATAAGTCTTGAATGTTATTTTAGTATTGTCAGTAGTAGTATTAACATCCCACCCCATATAACGTATTATGCCATTTCAAAGGAAATTTCATACTAATTCTGGCCTACTAGTTACTAACAGACTGACAAAAACTGCATAATTTTAATATTTATTTATTTTTATAAAAGAGATAATATTTTTATATTCTTCAATAAACAAATAATCAAATTCTTGCAATGTTTCCGCCTATTTAACCTCCGACCTTTTTCAGGTGTATCTTGTTGAACTCTGGAATTTGTACAGAATTTTCAATGGGACCTATTATTTGATCCATAGATAAAAGTGCTATGTATAATCAGTTTTAAGTAACAATTTTCTTGAGGTTGAAGGTTCAGTACTTAGTATGGGCAATATTACGAATACAATTATAAATGACTTAAGATAGGGTTGACAGAATGAAAGCAAGCTGCCCCTGTGGATTAAAGGATTCCGTTCAAAGTTTTGTATAGATTCCCCAGGTGTGGCAAGATGTACTTGAAGAAAAGTGTAGGTTACATCGGCTGAAATGCTGTGAGTATAGCATCCAAGATGAAAACAGTCGTCCGCATGATGTAAATGGTACAAATTATCAAAAACATGTATTTTAATACTTTAAAAGAAAATGTTTTTGGAATATATTCATTTATATTTTATATGTACTAGATTTTTCTTATTTATTTTTTCTTATTTCTAGATTAGATAAATTATGAGATAATTTTTGTGTGTGTGTGTGTGTGTGTGTGTGTGTGCGCACATATTTCTTATGTCAGTATGACTTTTGATAATTACATGTGGAATTACATTTTTCTACTACTGATGGGAAAAAATTCTACCATGAGTTTTAAAATAAGACAAAATTTAAAAAACAAAAAATCAAAACTTTAATTTTTGAAAGCTGATGTTAATTCAATATTGTTTGAAGACACTGATATGAGGTAACAGTAACAGGAATCCAATAATATTCATTATTTCTCTATGTAGTGTACCAAATTGAGGTTGTATGGTGTAAAATTTAAAAAAATATGTTTCTGTAATTTTTAAGGAATACCACCTTTTTCATGAAGAAATTTCCACTTAGTAACAAAATTAAATCCAACTGAATTCATTTTAATTTCTCCATAAAAAAAGTCAGTGATTTTAATCTTTCGTAAATATTAAAAAAAAAATTATTTTGATAGGATGACAAATTGGGGAACAACTTTCAGATGGCTAGTTGTGAATAAAAATGTTGCTGTTAATGTCCTGTTCATCATATCTTGTCGCTCCATCTCTTCAACCAGCGGCGTGCGGTTTCATTACCAACACTGAGGTCTTCGTCCGTGCAGTTGGGCCCTAGTGGGCAAGATGTTAAAATGTGCTCAATGGTCTGAACTTGGGCACCACAGGGGCATTCAGCAGTTGTAGAGTAACCCCACATGAGGAGGTTGTCGCCAGTTTTTGCAACTTTTGCCCTTGCCCTATTCAGAGTGACCCACTCCGAACGGGACAGGTATGTGCCAGGTGGTAAGGTCTCACTGGGCTCTGGCAGTGCTATATTTATAGACTGAGGGTCTACCTCTCTCTACATCTGCAGCCGGTAAGAGGATGTAGGAGTGTCCGGTAGTTCCTCCACTGTGGCAAAGCTTCGCCGGGACACAAGTCGTCTAGCCACCTCCTAGTAGCCATAGAGACATTAGATATAAGAGGACATCTGCTTTCAGGTTAGATAAAATGTCAGATTTGGGTAGGGACATACCTTCAGCATTGAAGCTGATGATCTTGAATTTGGCCGACAGGTTGTTTTTGGGGCCGAGGGTCTATCCTTTTACCGCCACCGGAGATATGCAGAGATGTTGCGTAATGTAGCAATTGGTTCTCCCGAAGGATTAACAGAGGGCACCACGTGAAGGTTTGCTATTTGCCCCCCTAATGTCCTGTTAATTATGTATTTAAAAAAAAAGAAGAAAAAACTATAACTGATGATGAAAATCACAAAGTTGTAGTTGTTGATCACCTATCTAAAAATGGAAATTGTCTACCAATGGACAATATAGTTGCATGATATATATATATATATATATAATAAATCAAATGTAAAAGTTTGAAATTTATTTTTAGAAATCTATATTTTAATTCATTATTTTCTTGGGACAAAATATAAGATAAATGTTTTAGTATTATAAATTTTATATTAAATAAATAATGAAGTTTTACTACTTTTTATTTTTAAAATTGAAAAAAAAATTACTTTGTTTTATTAATTGTTTTTTTTTAAATATTTTCAGAGACTTGATGGCTCAATACGAGGTGATCTTAGAAAACAAGCCCTTGACCACTTTAATGCTGAAGGATCGCAGGTAAGATTTTTTTTTTATAGATTAGTCTGTAATAGTCAGCTATCGTACTTCCTAATTTCTGGTGTGGCTGCTACCGGAAGTGGTGACAATCAGTTCCTTCACTTTTATTCTTCCTCTGTGTTTCTAGTGTGAAGTGATTTATTGAAATATAAGAAAAGGACATTATTGAAAAATATACAAATAATATAAATATACAATAAAAGTTAACAAAACTGTACAGATAAAAATAACACAATTCTCTTTATTTGCACTTTTAATAACAAAATTAAAAAAATAAGTTTTTATTTTGTTTGAAATTTTATAAGAAATATATTTATGGAATTATAAAAATACTTTTCTTTCTTTTGGAATTTAAAAAATAGTTTTTTATTTGAATTTATTCAATAATTATATGTTTATGAAAGTATAAAAATAACATTATTGAAATCAAAATAACAAAATTTCAAACATCATAAAAGAAACGTATCCAATACATAATATTCCCAAAATAGCTTAAAAAGATTTTAAAAAGTGTTTTCAATAATTCTTTAAACATAATAAAACTAATTTGAATAATTCTTAATTAAAATAAGACGGTAAAATCTTCTCAATGATTATTAAATAAAAAAGAACAATTGGAAAAATGTAATAAAAAAAAAGAATACACTCAAAGAGGAAATATAGTCTTGAGAGAAAAAGCAAAGGGACCGATTTTCGTTGTCACCTCTTCCAGTAGCAGCCATGCTGGAAATTAGAAAGTATGTTAGCTGACTATAACCGATTAGTCTTGCCATAATTTTTTTGAAATTATAAATTTATCATAGTCCTTACATTGAGTAGATTAATCACCATCAAAAATTAATCTCTATTCATTTCAGGATTTCTGCTTCCTGTTGTCCACTCGAGCTGGTGGCTTAGGTGTGAATTTAGCTACAGCCGATACAGTCATCATTTTCGATAGTGACTGGAATCCTCAAAACGATTTACAAGCTCAAGCGCGAGCTCATAGAATTGGCCAGAAAAATCAGGTATATATCGGAATTATGCTTTTTCTTTCTTAACATATAATACTGAATTTTTTTATTTATTAGGTTACTTGTGACTTGTGGGGTCAGTATTTATTATATATATGTTATTACATACAGTTTTTTTTTTAATTTTACCATTGGATGATAATTATATTTTTATAAGGATTGTGAAGTCAAAGGTTTTCAAAAGGTCAAAATATATTATGATGTCAAAGTAAAAAAACCTCTCTTCTCTCTCAATTGTTTGTCATTTTTAAAATTATTTATATCATTCCATTGCAAAGTCAAAGGATTTTACAAAATGAGAATCCAAAGTATGTCATAATAGATCTTTTCTGTTTATTTCTTTCTCTACTCTCTCTTTCCATCCTCTTCTTTCTCTTCCCTCTTTATCTCTCTCTTTTCTCACTGTACGTTTTGCTTCTAGTATTCTTCTTCCACCCTCTTTATCTTTTGCCATTTCATCTCTCTTTTCTTCTCTCTCTTTTATTTATTTACTTTATTCCCTTCCACTTATATTATTCATGCTTGAGTGAGATTGTCTTATAAATATTGATAATAATATTTATATGGACTTTAATTTTACAGTATTATACAATCTGTAATCTGAAAGTATTTCAAAATTTCAGTTAAGTGACTGTCTTGATAGTAATATTGCCTCCTACTAATACAAAAACTCTTTATAAATAAACAAGTAGAGCACTATTGGAGTGGCAGCCAATAGTTGTTTAAAGCATTATTAGATATCATTACTATTAGCACCTATCCCAATAGCGTGGTGGTAAGAGATACTGAGTATCTACTCAATGGTTGTTGTTTAAATCCCAGGTTTGAGATAAGTGCTGATCTAGCCACATTGAAGAGCTGTGATACAGCAAAACAGTGTGAATTAATATATATATATATATATATATATATATATATATATATATATATATATATATATATATCTCAATTTGAAAATGCTATATATATATATATATAGCATTTTCAAATTGAGATATGCAAACACATAAAGAAAAATATTCTATGAGATTAAAAATGCTCATTCTTTCTATCTACATGATTTCAAATCATTCCTCTTCAATATCATTTGAAACTACACCCTTTTTCCCTTTAGGTAAAGTACACGCTCCTCTCTGTGTTTTAATACTCTTTTAATATTATTTGAAACTAGGAAAACAAGTGAAAGTAAAACATCTTTATTAATATGAGATTAATATCTTTTCTGTTTATTCTTATGCCACATTCAAATTTCTATATGTAAAATCCGTGCATTATTTTCCCCTGACAGGTCAGTGTTTACCGATTAGTTACGAAAGGTAGTGTGGAAGAAAACATTGTGGAAAGGGCAAAGAAAAAGATGGTTTTGGATCATTTAGTTATTCAAAGCATGGACACAACAGGGCGTACTGTACTGAACAGGGGAAATGTACCTTCAAGGTGAGTGAAAATAAATTGGATGCTTTCTGCTTTTTAGTCATCCGTTGATGTTTGCAGAGTTTTCTGTATTTTCATATTAACATTCAATAATACTTCAATATTTTTTGTACCTTTTATTTGATGAGTACAGAACAGATGACTTTGTTGGTTTCGTAACATTGAAAGAATGGATTAAAGTGCTTGGGTTAGTAGATGTAGAACAGTTGAAAGATAGGTTAGTTTAGAAGTTGATTTCTAAAAACTTAAAGCCGTTTTTTTATGATGTATAAGTGTAAAAGCTGGTGCAATGTTTTGTTTTGTTATAATTAGTATTTTTCATTTTATTAGATTCAATATCTCCAAGGCTCTTTATACCATATTTGGTGTAATTTTGCAGAATAGATTTGAATGATACATATTTTATTTTTATCACTTACGCTTAGTATTATATAGTAGCGTTATGATTTTCGTATATTAGGTATGTTGAGAGGTTTTCATGCAAGATTTGGTTGATTTTTGACTAATAATGTTTAACTCTTGTGTTTATTATTAGTAGTAGTTGTAGTAGTAGAATGATGGCTATCTCTCATGCCAAGTGCATTTCAAAACAAATTGGCTACAATTCTGCTCAATGGCTTTAACATCAATAAATTTTGAATGTTATTTTAGTATTGTCAGTAGTAGAATTAACATCCCCTCCCCATATAACTAACTCATCATGCGATTTCAAAGGAAATTTCATAATTCTGGCCTATTAGTTATTAACAGACTGACAAAAACACATAATTTTGATATTTATTTATTTTTATAAAAGAGACAATATTCTCTAATAAACAAATAATTAAATTAAACATTTCTGTATATAAGAAAGAAGGGCAGGAAATACAAATCCAAATGCAAAAATGTCCAACGTCATTTGAAGAATGTAACAGACATTGAATGATAATTAACTAAAAAGAAAATTTATTTAAATTTATTTATTATGGATTTATTTACATTTTTTTTATTTTTCATCAGTAACAATACTCCATTCAACAAAGAGGAATTAGCTGCCATCCTCAAATTTGGTGCTGAAGAACTTTTTGGTGGTGATGAGAATGATGATGATGATGAGCCTCAAGTAAGTTTATTGATTTTTATATGCGCAGAAGGGCGATGTTAATTTGTGTATTTGTGTGTGTGTGTGTATATATATATATATATATATATATATATATATATATATTCATACTGTAAGCATGATATGTAGAAAAATTTCCTGATTTAGCAGCGAGGTAAACCTTCATAAAGTGTGGGCTAAATGAATACCATTGCAATCCATGGAATCAGCTGTGTTAAGTTCAAATCCTATTGTCGCCGTTTGTGCATATAAACCCACAATGACAAATTGATCTATATTTGCATGACAAATAATGTGTTGGTGGGCAGTTGAGAATTATTTTAGAATTTTTAGAATGACTATTTTCCATTTTTCCGACTTAATATACAGATTTCTGATTGTAGATACCTCATGGCCACCCCTATAAGAGACAGAGAGATTTAATATTTGAAATTTCTGACTGGAAACTAGTTTTACAATCAACCAACAGAAGTCATTTTAACTGCTAACACCACTGTCATTGCTCCTAAATATTTCATCATAAAGGGATTCTAACCATGGCTATGATTGAGTTTTTCAAAACAAAATCCTAGATTGAAATAAAAATCACTCATTGAAATATTCATTTGCTTTTATTCATTCAAAGTTACCTATCTCTTTATTTTACAGGAATTTCTCAATAATTATCAAATCTATCAATAATTATCAAATCTATCAATAATTATCAAATCTATCAATTATCTCATTGTGTATTCATTTATTTTGCTGACTGTTATCCTCATCTTTATAGTTGTTGTTTTTGTTGTTGTTTCACCATGTTTCGGCCAGCATATCCTTTGGCTTTCTTCACGTGTTTAACCACAATGGGATAGGAATGCTGAGTCTTGTAAATGTATCCCCAGTAATAGTTGTCACCTCACCACGTTTTGGCCAACTTTGGGTAGGATTGAAACTGCTATCTTCAGACCCAATGCCTCTATCCATTGCACCATGGGCCCCAAATATGAGGATAGCAGTCCATAAAATAAATGAATACACAAATTATGATTAAAGGAATCCAAATAAATTAATATATATATATATATATCATTGTGATTCTTATTTGGTATTTAAAATATTGAACAAATCTCACAGGTGAATATTCCCTGTTAACTACAACTACATAAATTAGAAATTTACATTGCCTCAATAAAAGATCCCAATTGCACAATTATTCGGTGTGAGATAGGAATGGCCATCACATGGATACAAAGAATGATTATAAATTGATTTAAGCAAAAGCTTTTGGTTACAAAACTTATGGAAGATCGATCTAAGATAAAATAGTTTTTTTTAAATATTTAGAATATATATATATAATTTATTTATGATGTGTGTGTGTGTGTGTGGATATAAAAATAAATCTTTTAGAAATTATTGAACTGATTGATACTTTTTTTTTAGGTGGATATAGATGATATCCTACAAAGTGCCGAAACAAGAGAAACAGAGACCAGCAGTGCCGGTGATGAACTTCTGTCGCAATTCAAGGTGAGTTTAAATGAACATGAAATAGATGATTTTCATACAAAAATTAGGGTTTTTATTTTGAATATCTCCTTGTAATTTTTATTTATCTAGCATTCTAGTCTTATTATTTGTATATATTTAAAGGATATTGGAAATTATTGTAGTTGGGTTTTAAAGCATGTGAACGATTGCTACATTATATATAAAATGCAAAAATCATACTTGTTTTCACTCAATTTGATTGGCAAAAAAATAACAAAAAGTGAAGCAAGCCAAGTAAAACCAGATATTACAACTATATAGAGTCTGAATGTTTGCCCAAAGTGACTTTAAATTTGAATACAGTAGACCTCACCACACTCTTTCCTAGTAAACTGCTCCAAGGAACAGAAACATGGACAGATATTTTTTATATGATTGATTTGTAGGTTATTTAAGACTTGTTATATATAGCACCTGATCTTCCCAAATGGTCACCCATTTTGTATTGGCCAGACTCTGTGTTGCTTATTGTTGATCATTAAACTGACAATTCGTCTATCTTATTAATTCTTATCCTCAAGTGACTTTTGGCCTTCATAATCAACTAACGAAAGTAGTAATAGTGGTGCACCAGTGGAAAAGGAATTAACCCACATGAATTGATAAATTGATTCTCCTTTTTATTAGTTGCAAATATTTATTTTCTTTAAATGTGTGAGTTGCATGGAGAGAAATGATATGAAGATGATATGATCGATGTGTAAATGTGAAACTTAAAGATGAGCTTAGTTCTGATGATCTCAGGGGACAATCAGATCTGGATAGTATAGGGAGATGTGTGCAGAACAGGAGACTTCCATGGTATGGCTACCTTGGAAGATTGGACGAAAATTCTTGGGTTAGTAGATGTCAAACAGTTGAGATGGCATGTTCAATAAGTTGCTGGAATCTGTGTTAATAAGAGAAGTTGTCAACCACCCCAGCAAAAATTAATCTCCTTACTGACATGCAATATGGTTTCCATTCTGTTAGATCTACAGCAGATGTGCTAACAGTTATATCTTGTAGGATTAGCTAATCTCTTGACGAAGGCTTTATTTTTAGGGTAATTGTTGTTGACATATCAAGCTTTTCTGATTCTCTCTCCTTGAGCACATGGTACAATGAGGAACAAGGTGGCTGGTTAATTTTAATGCATCTAAAACCAGGCTTCTATCTTTATATCCTCAACGCTCTGATCCTCGTCTGGCATCAATTGAAATAAATGGTTCTTGTCTTAGAGAGGTTCCATGTTTTGACAAGCTTCTGGGTCTGACTTTCATTCCTGATCTGAAATGGAACACGTACATCAAATCTGTTGCCATAGTTGCTGAAAAAATGGGATCCTTCACGTGCTCTAGTAAATATCTTATTGCTGATGCACTTCTGGGCAAGAGCTGCTAGAAGCAGCTTATCCTGCCTTGAAAGAGTTCAAAACAGACTTTGTAGCCTAGTGGCGGATACCCTTTTCTCTTCCCTGCAACCTCTTTCCCACAGAAGAGATGTTGCGAGCCTATCTCTGCTTTATCGTTATATCCATGGCAAGTGCTCGTCTGAGCTCCAATCTATTATCCTCCTCACCAAACTTTCACGAAAGACACTCGTCTAGCTGAAATCACTATCAATAATTTCCCCCACTTTATCTGTGCCTAAACCTAAACATAAATTCAATGAACAACGAGCAAAGCCTCTTGCTTAGAACTGTACATCTTTGGAACTCTCTTCCATTTGCCTGCTTTCCAACTGATTACAATATTGTCTTCAAGTCCAAGGTAAACAAGTTCTTGATGAGCTGTCCCCTTAAGTAATCCAATTTACCAAATTTCTACTACTAACGATTACTACGATATTGTCTCATTAACTACTGTACACTCATTAACTCTTATCCTTTGAGTGGCCTCTGGACCTTGATAAGTGGTGACTCCTTTGTAAACAAAAAAAAAAAAGTCTTTCTTCTGATCAGTTGAAAGATCTTTCCAGGAGATAATTTTTAATATTTTTTAATGCATCACTTGTTTTCTAAAAATATTTTAAATAAGATTTCAATACATTTAAAAATGTTTTGTAACTTGATTTTTTTTTTTTTTTTTTAGGTTGTTAGCTTTGATAATTTAGAAGAAGAAGAGCCAGTTAAGATGACACCAGGTAAGTACCAATGTACTACATCAGTTTAACAAATAAACTTCATCTATTCATGTCAGATTTTCTGTTTTGAGGGCCAATGATGAAGATATTCTTTTTTCTCTCTCTCTTTTCTTGGATGGCAAATTCATTCTTGGAAAATAATACAATTTGAACATTAAATTGGATTTTTATTTTCTTAATGAAATAGAACTAGGAGTTACTTTTGATCTATCTTCATGATAAATTGATGTGCTTTGAGTAATAACACGTGTTTAAAATTGTGTACATTTATAACGTAACCAAAGTTACATGTGATAAAAATAACTTTTACAGCTAAGAAATTACTACAACTTTTATTTCGTTTTATTCTTAATTCAAAGGGGAAAGGTCATTGAAAATTTTCAATTCACAGTAAAATATATTTACATATGCTTTTTTTTTTTTTTTTCACTTTAATCAGGGTTCACAAAAATGAATTTTTCTTTCAACTTGGCACGTACAAAGGCCAGATGTGGTTCAGTTTTACTGTGATCATTATGTAGGGTGTTTGCCAATCTCATCATTGATCTTTCTCTTGGTCATTTTCTGGTGACTTCTAATTTAAAAGTGAACGTCACAATGATGGTGTTGATTTTCAACACCTGTCCCAAACCATCTGAACTGCCATTCCCTTATTGTGGCCTCATAGTAATGCCGTCAGATGTCGTTAATACAGATATAGCCATACAGTATAATTTCCAAGATCCAGTAGAGCATTTTGGTTTCCATAACGCTGAATCTTAGCTCCACCTTCCCTGTCGTCAGCAAGCTCACAGAGCTGTTCAAAATAACGGGATTCACAATAGTCTGGTAGATCTTTGCCTTTAAATGGTTGCTGACCTTGCGGTCACAGAGGAATGGATGCTAGTGGTAGTGAACTAGGTTGCGTTGATGTGATGTTTGATTAATATATATATCACGTTGTACTAGGTTAACAGTATCTTAGATAGCGGGATCTATATATATGTGAGTAAAGGAGTTTATATAACGTACGTGTGTTTATAATGAGTTTCTTTGTTTTGTCTAATGTTTCATAATGTTCCTTGTAGATGTGTGCATAACTCTGTCACGCATATACATTGCACGTACAGATACAGTTTCAATAGGATATGTAACATTTCATAAACAAACAGTTCCTTTCAAAAAAGGGACAGAACATCTTTCTGGGGAATTACATCTTGCCAAACAGGAAAACATTACCTTCCTTTCATCCAGGTCTTGGTTGACAAATCTACAAAAGCTGCAAAAAAGATTCCTTCCAAAGAAACGACCAGGAATCTCCAGTTATATTTTCAGACAGCTTTTATTCCAATTGCTTTCCCATTGCATGAAGATTGTATGCATCTTAGATCCTGCTTCCCCTGCCATACAGGGCCCTAACTCTGTTGCTAGCTGACCCTGTATCTAACAATTATCAGCAAGGTAACCCGGTGTTTCCCTGGCATAATCTAACATATAATGATTATGTTTTTTCCAAAAGAAATAGATGAATATGCAATGTTCAACTGTCTACAGACATCTTGATAACTTTGGGAAACCTGGAATGACTGAATTTGGGGTTTTATCAGCTCTAGTTTAAAACTAAACATGATGTGTCAGCTGCAGTAGTCTTTTAATCAGGAAAACTTAGACAATATAAGATTATTAGAATATACGCTTCTTGTTTATGTAGACTTTAATCAATAATGGTACAAATTTTTAGTTTATAAATGTAAATATTTATTGTTCTTATTTAGAATTCACCCTAATTAAAAAAAAAAACCCAAAAAACTACAGAAAAATCTTTATGATGTACGTACCCATCATGGAATGAAAATGTCATATTCCAAAAATCACATAAATTGATCTAGTAGTTTTATTTTTATTAGGTAGGGGGCAAAAATAATGCCTTTTTTAGACATTCAACTCTATATATAAAAATATTATTTTTGCACCAACCTAATATAAATAAAATTATTTTTTTATGATTTAAAGTAATTAATGTGAAATAGCTGATCTTGCAAGTTAGAATTATTGTGGATTTATCTGCCCTTGTTTTTACTCATAAAATTTGATTTTCTTGGTTTAAAAAAAAAAGTACTTGATTAAATTATGTGGGTTTTGGAATATGACATCTTTGTTCTGTGATTTTTCTATTTTATTTTTTAAAATTCTCAATAAGAACCATATTTATAAACACTTTTGGTTGCTTTTTCATGCTTGTCTTTATAATTTCCCAGGAAAAGAATGGGATAATATAATTCCTGAACAAGACCGACTGCGAGTTGAAGAAGAGGAAAGACAGACTCAATTGTTAGAACTGAACTTGCCTCCTCGTATTCGAAAATCTATACAGCAAGTAAGTCATACATGTATATATATATTTATCTATTTGTTCACTAATGTTAATCAGAAAAGATTTCATTTTTTTTTTTTATCATTGTCCATGATTATATTGTAAGTGTATACACTTTGTAAAAAATAACAGGAAAAAAAAATCCTTCACCAGTGTTTGCATGAATATTCATATAAAATAATGTCTGAATAGATGATGTTAGTAAAAAAGAATAAGAAAAAAAAAATCTGAAAGATTTAAAAGAACATAAAAGAAAAAAAAAATCAAATAAATTGCAAAAAAGAAAAAGCAATGAAAATAGATTTGTCGGGCAGTTTTTTTTGCTATTTTTTGTGTGACAGAGACATGCGTACACACACCTTGTTCTTTATTATAGAGTGGATTATTCCGTTATTCTTTTGTTAGTCTTCTGTTTTTCTCAAAATGGGTTTGTTAGTTTTTTATGTAATTTTACATGAGATTAATGACTATGAACACAGAAAACTGACTGAGCCAGAGTTTTCGGAAAATCGCAAATGCTAGAATGGCAATTGTTTGCAAACATCTGAAATTTTCCGTCCTATTTTTTTTTTTATCTCAAACTTTTACTAAAATTAAGGATTAAGTGTTATTTCTACAAAACAAGTACTGATCATATCAGGAAAACTGATTTGCTCCTTCAAAAGATGAAAAAATGGTTACCTCAAAATCAGCAAAATTTCACTTTTTCTACAAAAGTCTAAACGTTCTCATTAGTTTTCTAAAATTGAACAAAGTTGTGATTTAATATTTTTCTTTACATTATTCAAGTGGTAGTGACCACAGGGGCAGACAACTCATGCTTTTATTTTATTTTTTTCATGAATGTTATACTTGGCTTTATTAATGGAAAATAATTACATAAAAGGTACACTTAGTACACATGACCAATGTGGGTGGTTGATTGGTGAAAATTGGAAGTCTTTGACATAGACTGTGTTTCAACTGCTTTTCTTGGGAACATCTTAATCTAAAGTGTCTGTTGTGTGTTTTGCAGACTTTCTTTGAAAATAAATTTTCAACGAAAGTTAAGATGAGAACAAATAGAAAATGGTATCGTCTCCAACTTCTTGAATATTGTGCAGATTTCCAGAAGTAAGTTCAATTTTGACACAAAAAATAGGAATTGTATTCCAAGATAAATGTTAAAAATATAGGTGGATTAGGAGCAACAGCTTTTGAAGAAACAGAATAACAATGGTGTATATTAAATAAACAATTTTACTCAGACAAGTCATAAAGAATGATATACAAAACAGTAACAGATAAGCATACAGATTCTTCCTCTTTCTCTCATCATAGTTCTGATATTTAAGCATAAGAAAATGTTCAGTTTAAAAAAAAATTTTTAAACTGAACATTTTGATGTAGTTATTCTGAATCTCCGTAAAGCAGAACATCATATAACTATGTTTACCTCTTCTTTTTTTTTATTTGTGCTTCTTGTTAGATTCAAATGGATTCGGATGATGAGAAAAAAGGCAAGAAGAAGGGAAAAGATGCTGAGTACACAGAGAGTTCAGATGATGATGATGACGATGACAAACCCCGCAGAAGAGGTCGGCCTCGAACTGTTAACAAGGATTGCGTCAAGGGCTTTACGGATGCCGAAGTGAGAAGATTTGTTAAAAGTTATAAGAAATTTCCTTCGGCTATTAATAGGTAAAGACAATTTAAAAGTTTTCTTTCATATTTGTATTGCTCTTTCTCCCATTTCCCTTGTTTTCTGTATTTTACTTTCTTCTTGTTTATCCTTTCAAATTAAAAACATTTTGTTTTGCCAGACTTGATGCCATCTCCCGTGATGCTGAGCTCCAAGAGAAATCTGAAAGTGATCTCAAGCGAGTGGCCGAATTGTTAAAAGAGAGATGCGAGCAGGCTGTGGCAGAACATAAAGAGAAACTTTGTGAGGATCCTGCTGCCGAAGGTAAGCATGAATTATTAAATTTCCTGCATTTTTTTTTTTTTCAAAATGGTGTAGAATTGGAGATACTTAATCACCTTCTTTATTTCCTATAAGATTGCATTTGACTTGATAAGATTGCATTTGCACTTGATCCATGATAAACAAGTTCAGTTTGTAGAATAACGTGCATGTAATCAAAATAAATGATAAAAAGCCATCTGTACAAATTATATACAAATTTTATTTGACCATTCTGCCTTCGTGGCACAAGCTTATCAGTAGATGGCTGAGGATCTGGACAACAACCATCAAAGAGAACTTGGTTAAGCTCTCAGGTCCACAGGTGGTCAGCCTTTGATAGTAAAATCAACATTTATTAGCTATCTAGTGTGATCTTGCTTAGACCATTGTGCATAGGCTGCTACGATTCAAGTGTAGTACAGGTCTGAGAAGAAGCGGGTTCAACCAGACCAATTGTTACAATAACAACAGCAACGGCAACACGTGAGATATACCCTTATCATGTCTCTGTAATGTAGGGGGAGGGGGTTCTGTTGCGTGGTTATCTTATGATGTGTGTCTCTTATACGAGTGTGTGCGCAGCTGTGATTGTCTGTTTATGTATGTATCTGTATTTGACCTTGATCACAATGTCTTATCGTCTGAATTCATATGTGTGGGCATGTGTGTACAACCAAACATTGACATACCTTTTTTCTGCTTCTTGGCTTCATCACTTGTAGCTGCAAAGGGAACCACATGCATCAGATAACACGTCGGAGGATTTGTTCAATTAATGCTTGGTTTTATTTTTTTCTTAGTCTTGGTGGTTCCTACTTTTTCCTATCGGCCGTTCTTAACTCTTTTTTGAGTCTCTTTTTCCGATACATCCTTGCGCCAATCTCGATGCGTCTGTTCCGTCCCAAATCAGAAACCAGACTGACTTGCATGAGAGAGAAACGATATCTTCCTCTCTTTCTTTCATGCTCTCTATCTTTCCACACTCTCTTTCATACAAACCCGATTGACGTATTTTCAGTGCTGTCATTGACCCCAGCTACAGAGTTTGATATATGTCAGCAACTTAACCCTTGAACTCTTGTTGCACTAACCAACCTTCATAGCAAAATCACAATTTTCAAAAGGCCAGTGTAACCCGGGATAGATTACATGTCTTAAAACCATCAGAGAATGCTAGAGACTTAAACAAGCAGTTCAATTTTTTTTTATGGCAATAAATCAGTGTTTACGTTTAACACCATGTTTGCTACTTGAATTTGTTGGTGAAGCTATAGCTATTTAAATTTAAGCAATGTAAGATATAATAAAAACGAATAAACTACCATCAGCAGGTGCAGTGTAAACAAACAAATTGATGCTGCACATAGAATCATCTGTTAGCTGCCTAATATACTAGTCTAGTGGTAGTGGAATAATAAATGTCATATTTGTGATATTTTTAATTTTTTTTGGGGGTTTAGATTCAAAGACATACTGGACGATTAGTTGCTGGAAAATTGGTGGTGCACCAGCATTATGAAGTGAGTGTGTGTGTGGGGGGGTGTTATGAATGTTGATTTGAGTGGGTTAGGTTTAGTAATAAAGACAAAATGCCTGTTTGAGTCTCTTGCTGCTCTGAACACTCTGATGCTGGTCATGTGACTCTTTCTATCTCTTATTTATGGATCGCAGAGCTAAAAAAAGACAAAAAATATCTTTTGACATCAGCATCATCCTCTTTTCTCACAGGTTCCTTCAAACTTGACTGAGATTTTACTTGTTCTAAGGCCATAAATATTTACTAATTCTATCGGCACTCCTATATGTATCCCTTCTAATCTGTACACATCTTTTCTGTCTACAAACCCTTGATACACCATTTGAATTCAACTAAGGGAAAAAGCGTCTTTTTTCATGCGTTGTGGATAAATAAACAACTATGACAAGCCTGACGTGAGTGAGAAAAAAGACAGTTTATGCGGTATTTTCATTTTTTTCCCTTTTGCTTTCACAAGTTGAGATTGATGAAAAATTGCGACTTGAGATAAACTTGTATCTTTCTCTTTTTGACTGTTTTATTTTTAATGTTTTTCTTTTATTTTTTGATTTTTGCATTTGAAATTTGCAAGTAAGATATTGATGTTTTGTTGCATTGTTAGGTAACAAAAAGCCACAACGTGGCGCTTCGTTCAAACTGTCATCTGTAACTGTAAATGCTCATGCAGTTATCAAAGTACAACAAGAACTCGAGCCTTTGTTTACTTGCCTCAAAGAAAAAGATGGAAAGAAAACGTAAGTAAATTGTTATGTTGACTGTTAACCGACCACTATAAAATGATGTTTATCTATTTACCGACTACACATTAAAAAGTAATCAAATATGCTTAGCCACGTTCAGTATCTATGAATTGTCAACAAATATATAGTTGAGACCGACCTATTCTGCCTTTAGTACCAGTAACTACTGTACTCCTCACAATATGAGGTGCTTTTATCATAGCAATTTCTGCCATGGTGATTCACGTCATCTATAAAATAAAATTGAATGCACATACATCTGGTGAACTTTGTGGTATGAAGAGGAGGTAGGATGAGATGAAAATGAATAAGGAGGTGAAGTGCTTGTTAAGATAGTCGACAGATCAGCTTTTTTTTTAAATATGTCATTTTAAGCAAAAATAATATTACGTACTTAATTGTCATGTCAAAAATAATAATATATCTGAAAAATTACAAAAAATTCATTGAGTAGAACATTATTTATCGTTAAAAATAACTTTTATGGAAAATTGGGTAAAATTGCATTTTTCGTAGACATTATAAAGTAGACTGAAGGGGGGACATGACTCAGAACAAATATTTTAGATTACTTGTTCATGGCGTGTTAGTTGTTCTACTCAATGAATTTTCATAATTTTTGGATATATTACTATTTTTGACATAACAATGAAGTACTTAATAGTGTTTTTGCTTAAAACGACATATTTAAAAAAATTGATTATCTTAAGCACCAGAGAGCAAAGAACAAGATGGAAGGGAGTAGGCAGAGGAGAAAGACAAGTAATGTTGTAAAATGCCAGCTCAAATGTCTTTGTAGTACTTAAAAAAAAATAAAAGACTGGCATAGCATCTTAAAGTTATGTATCTTTAGGAGAGAGATAGTTGACTTACAATAAAATAATAAAAAAAGACAATGGAATTCAAAAAATTTGTAAGTCACTGTTATATTGTTTGTTTCTGTCTAGCCCTTATACACGAAACATACTTGGATGCGTTATGATAAAATGGATTTTATAAAATAGCCTTAAAGCTCATCAGAATTAAAAATCAGTAAAATTTATCATTCAATTTGATTCATGTACATTTGTACTACCTAAATATCAATAAAATTTATTATTTGAACGAAAAATGTTCTAACAGATCAGGTACTTCTGACTCTCAGCCCGTTATATTTTATTTTGAACTAAGCATGAATTAACCTTGTTTTATGTTTCCTTATCTAAACAGGTATGAAATAAATGGCAGAGTAAAACTGGTTCATTGGGATTGTCCGTGGGAAGTAGAAGATGATATTAATTTATTGGTTGGTGTATACGAGTATGGCATTGGTAGTTGGGAAGACATAAAAATGGACCCTGAATTACATCTTCGTGAAAAGGTAAAGTATTTTATGTTTCATTTAAAATTTCTATTGGTGTGTATTTTTTTAAATTGTTTTATATTTATGCAAATTTAATAAATAACTGCTATGATTAGGTGGATGTGTAGCTTCAAATGGAAAAAACGTATCCCATGAACCGTACTTCATCAGGAATTACTTAGCATTGGTGGCATTATGGATGCCTTATGTGCTCAGCATTGAAATGTGTTTGGCCATATGCAGTGCACCATCTCTTGCACAAACTTTTATAACATGTCTGGCTATCCCAAGGAATAGAGAACGTGGTGTTGCATTGTGTCAGTGTTCCCAATTACGGTGCATCAACCGTTTTTGAAGTTTTTATAAAAACAAAATCGAACACACGTTTTATATCCTGCTTTTGTGCACTTTGGCTGTGTTCCCCGAGTGCTTTATGTCCTGCCATTCATCGCATCTGGAACAAAAACTCTCTCAATGCACAGCAACAGACAAGTCTCATTTCTTTCTGAACAAATAGGTTTTATTCAGTCACCATGGTTTTCCACGGTCGAAATTGTCATCGTTTCTCATCCTTAGAAGAAGGGTGGGAGTTTCTATTTTTGTTATAGCTTTAGCCGTCATTTATTTCTATCTCGTCGCATCCATGAGATGTCTTCCGATCCATTCTTTTGGGGAATCAGAGACAGACCTTTTCTGATCTACTTTCTCTGACAGACTTGAAACAGACTCTTCCAAAGTCGCGTTCCACGAATTGTTCTGTGACGTGGCGATCCACATCATACCATGTCAACGACCGCTCTGCCTGTTCGACCTGTCTCTCCAAATTTGTTATGACACTTTTTTATAAACAGACAACCTGCTTGTGCTAATAACTTTTAATCTAAAAAAATAATGAGCTCCAATTTCTAATTCTTTATATGATGCTGCCCACAACTGCCTGTCCATCTATGGTCAGCCTATTATATGATGATGGTAGGCTTAGAAAAGGAACATGCTTGAATGTGTAAGAAGAGATATGACTGCATACAATCTGACTAATGTCAGCCCTTTGGATCAACCTGCATGGAAACAAATCTGAGATATTTCCAGATGTTGCCCACCCTGGAGTCTAGGACACTTGCAGCAGCGAAAATATTAAAATATAAAATAAGAGTATAATAGCAACAACAAAAAAGACGTCAGTTATCAAAATATAATAATTGATCATATTTATTTTTAATTTTAATTTTTCATGTAATTAAAAATCATGATGGTTATTAATATTAACTCTTATCGTTCTTCCTCATATTTTTATAATAAAAACTGAATAATTGGTGCTTATACAATATGAAGCACAAATGAAAATCGCATTACAAGCATCATTCAAAAATAAGCATGCTTACCCAAAATTAAGAAAAAATATCCAATAGAATTTTAATTAAAAATAAAAATCAGTTTTATATTTTTATTGATCTGCCATTCATAATTACTTGGTTAAATGACAGACTGACTTATCTCTTCCTGCTTTGTTTTTTTCAGCTTTTATCAGTGGTGGATCAACAAAATACGATAAAACTGATTTTTTTTTATTTTTAATTAAACTTCTACTTGATATTTTGTTCTAACTTTTGATGTAGATACTTATTTTGGTCTGATATATCAAAAAGTTTTTTTGTTGTTTTTGCTAATTTGTTTGGAACTGTGATTTTTATCTGTGTAATTCAATTTTCATTCGTACCCCATATATATATATATATATATATATATATATATATATATATGTATGTATATGCCAAATAATTAATTAAAAAAAAATTTCATTATTTAAAAACAATTCTTGATCTTAATCAAATTTGATTAATCGAATAATTTATTAATCATTTTGTGATGTTCAAATCATATTGAAAGTTTTTTTTTTAAATTTTAATTTGTTGAATACTGTTTGAATTATAAAAAAACGATTGAAAAATAACTTTTGATTTTATTCTTCATTTCTTAAAGTTACTTTTATTAGATTGATGCGTTTCTCAGTGAATGAATTTTAGGAGATACTTATTTGTACAGAAATGAATCCCATTGGTGGCACAAAAACAAAAGAGGATTTTGTTAAAGTACTCTCATGTGTGCACTGTGTTCCTTCTTTTTTCTTAATTTTCTGGCTGATTACACTTCTGAATTTTTTTAAATGACGATTGGTTATTCATATTATTTGGTTTCTTCAGACTACTGTTCTCATCTGGAGTGTCATTTTCACAATGTTTCTGTTGATGTAACCTCTGTGTACTTTGTCGAGAATGTTTCTGTCAAACAGAAATTTGGACAGAAATTTCGAATGGAACCCTTTATTTACTTCATGGGGTAGCATGCTTTTGTTACTCAGCCATGACTGGATAAATGATCCTTAGTAATTTGCAATTGTATTTTTCTGAGAATTGAACCTTCAATCTTCAAGAGAATATCACATTTACAATTGATTTTTCCAAGTACTCTAACCACTGCACCATGGGTCCTGCAGACATGTGGCAAATGAAAAATACAATTGTGAATTACTTAGTACTTCTATTTAGTCATGACTGATGGAACGAGAGCATACTACCCCCATGAAGTAAATAAAGAGTCCCATTCGAAATTCCATTCAAATTCTTGAGTTTGGCAGAAACATCCCAGAGTTTGACAGAAACATTCCAGAATTCGACAAGATACACCTGAAGAAGGCTGGAGGTTACATCAACCGAAACATTATGAAAATGACACTTAAGATGAGAACAGAAATCGGAAGAATCTAAATAATACAAATTTCTGACTGATGTTTATTTAGGTTTGTCTTGCTGAGGTCTCTCAAATGCTATTTTAACTTTTTTTTGCTATCTTTCATATTCAGCTGCATAGAAATAAATCTTCTCACAGGGCCATTGGCTGGGAGTATTTCTTTCTGTATATTTCTGATGTTGGAGACTTCTCTTTAGAGTCAATTACTTCATTATTTTATTTATTTCCTATTCTCCTTTCAGATTCTTCCTGATTCAGATCTGAAGCCACAGGGTAAACATCTTCAAACCAGAACAGATTACCTTCTAAAACTTCTCAAGAAACAATGTGAACAAGTTGAAAATGTTACGAATGTAAGTATCTTAACAAAATGAATATTGGCACTGTTCTTGTCAGTTATTAGTGAGATGTGTGTAAAACAGGAGACTTTGTTGGTTTGGCCACATTGAAAGAATGAATGAAATTTCTTTGGTTATCATATGTAGAACAGACTTGTTTGCTTGGCTGCAGAGTGTGGTATTGTGGAGGGGGGCAGGTTTACTTTAGAATTTATAACTGGATCCAAAAGTTTTTTACCAAAAATATCCAGCCTTTATTCACAATACAAAAAAAATATTTGTATTTGCTATATTAAAATTAAGTTGCTGAAATTGGAAACAATAGAAACAAATGTTTAATTAATGAGATGTTCTTTCACAAAGCAATATGCAAATTAGTCATGTAACTTTGATCACATATGCATGATCAGGATATTATAAAGTATTTTTTTTCTATTAAGTTGAAATCAGCACAACTTTATAAGTACAAAGAAGTGTCTTTTTAAAAATTATATATATATATATAAGTGAATTTAGTTTACAAACAAATGGCTACACATAAGCATACATGTTTCAGCGAAAACCCAGTAAGGGAATCGCTTCGTCAGGCCAAGGACAACTCTGTGTAGCCATTTGTTTGTAAACTAAATTCACTTATTTTGGCTCTGTCTAAACATTGAGCACTCTTTTGGGTGACACACTTATATATTTTGTTTTAAACAAACAAATAATTACTACCAATACAATATATATATATATAATTTTTCAAAAATATAATTATCCTTTAACATGTGTTTCATTGTCTACAACTCATCAGAGTGGCTGAATCTAGCGAGATTTGAAATCGGGATCCTCATGGTTAGAAGTCTAATCCTGTGCGTATATACACATTCTGTTTTGTCTTATTTTATTACAGTCAAAGTTCTCGGAAATCAAGGGATCTCTTTTCTAAGACTAACATTTGATTTCTATATAAGGTACATAGATATTTGAATATTCTATTAAAGTTCCCTTTTACCTCTCAAGCATTGAATTAGTAAAGAAGTTAAGAACATTTATTTTTCTCTCCCTAATCAACTAGTTAACTATGTTATAGTATATCTTTTTAGTAGTCTTTTGTTCATACCAGATTCCAGGACAAGAATTCATCTAGTCTGGTGGAGTATTCAGCTTCGTGCTGTTATTTGATGCAACATCACTTGAAGAAGGTGCACCATTTCTCGTATAAGCCAATGTATAGCCATGTCGAGGGGATCTTATTTGGTTTTCGAATACTATGCTATTTTGAATATTTGGTTGGGGTTTACTTGTAGAGTGGAGTATCCTCATGTAAGCTTGTTCTGACAAACTCTTGTACAGAGAGACGAAAGGCATTCAAGGATAATGTCTAGTAGGTAATTCAAACTCTCATGTAGGTAATTCATATGTATGTACAATCTGTGTTTTCTTTTTCTGTAGCCGGTTACAAAACCAAAGAAGCAAAGACGGAAGAAACCTAAATCTGCTGAGATTATCTCTGAAATTAATGACATTGGAGATTTGAGTGCCAAAGAAGAAACGAACGACAGCTTACCGGACAGCGTGAAGAGTACAAAGAAAAAGAAAAAAGATAAGGAAGAAGAAAAGTCAGACGAAAAGAAGCCTGATGAGGAAAAGAAAGAAGAAAAGAAAGAGAAAAAGGAAAAGAAGAAGAAAGATAAGGTTGGTGATTGTTTTTTTTTTTTTTTTTTTGTCTTTATATGCGGATACATCGTAAGAGTTAAACAAAAATATTCCGAGCTCATAGGTCAGTGCCAACTTGTAGCAGAGGTATTTTTTGGTGTGTTCTTAAAGGTCAATATTTTCTGTACGGAGCAGAGTGATGATGCATGAAAGTGAAACCTGACCAGTGAGGGTTGAGGACATGCGTTGAATGGAGAGAAATGATACGAGAATGATACAACGGATGTGTAATGTGAGTTTTAAAAACAGGCTTAGATCTGATGATTTCAGAGGAAGACTAAATCTGGACAGTATAGGGAGATGTGTACAGAACAGAAGACTTCGATGGTATGGTCACATTGAAAGAACGAATTAGAGTTGTTGGGTTAGCAGATGTGAACTGTTTGAGGTAACAGTCATTTGTCCAGAGAAGATCAAGACAATATTAGAGGAAATGATAAGAATGGAGTTAAGAGAAAGAGGGTATAAATAACCTGTCCAAATAGGTTACTTTGGAAGTCAAATTCTAAAAGGCATGCAACACATTTCAGGATGTCAAAAAAAATGTTAAACTGAAAATGATGATGATTTGAACTTGTCAATTAAAATCGTTGTCACTCGGCACTTATGAAACAATCTGACAATGTGCACAGGCCGTTGGCAAGGATTGTTTTAAACTTAAGTTCTCGATCTACATTTTAGAATGCTTAAGCCGATCTTGTGTAAATCAATTGGTGTAGCATGCTGCTGTTTCCTTAAGTGGAACTTAACATTTTTTGAACATATTTTCATTTTTTATTTATTTTTTTTTAAAGTTCCTTTTAATTTTAGATTGTCATAGGTTGTCTAGATTAGTGATCGCTAATTGATGGTCCGAGCAAATTGATCAGCAAAATCACAAACAATTAAAAATGTATAATCTATATATCTATAAAAGTGAGAATGTGTGTGTGTGAGGACACTTCTCAACCTATATACTCAACAAGTTTTTGATTTACAAACTTGAAATTTGGTATAAAGAGTATTCAGATATGTGAAAAACTTTTTAATCAGTTTTTATCCAGAAAAAGGGCTGCTAAGGGATCAAAATTAAAAAATTGGTGCATGGGGATTCATCGGATTTTTTATCTGTTTATCAACTGTTTCACGACTGGGCGTGCGTGAATTGTTCACATGACAGTTTCCGTATGTTAAGTAGGTTTGAAAATACTTTTGAAAGATCATGGTGAACTGGCCTAATGGTTATGATACTTGACTCAGTATGTAGGTTTTGGTTTCAATCTCAGCTCTAGTATTTAAAAAAAATGTTTTTGTTTTTTTACTTATAGGAAGTGAACTGTTTAAAAAAAACATAATACTCACATGCACATGTCTCAGTTTCTTTCTGTATTTTCTTTATTTTTCTTTACTTCATTTTTTTTTTAAACGAATTTAACATAACATTTAAAACCGGGCAACGCCGGGTACATCTGCTAGTACTTAATAAACTTTAAACTTTTTATTTGTTTCATTTAAATAATTTCACTATAATTTTATCATCTTTTAATGGATGCTTTTCTTATTAATAAAAGTTTGTTTCTTCTTTTTCTTTTTCATATTATTGTTATTCTTATTATTATAATTAATATTAAAATGTATTTATCTTATTGTTTTCTCAATTCATGTTAGTAATTCATCAAATTTAAAATTATTTAATGATCCATGAAGGGTGGTGATTTGCTGAATGCTGTCACATCATCCACTATGCATGGTTATCCCCCCATCTTTGTTTTAATGGATTACATCATCCTTCTGTGATGTCATCAAATGTGCATGGGGACAAACAAACAAATGAACAAAACTAAATGGAAAAGATCCAGAGTTTTATTATTACATGGATTTTTATCTCAAAATGAATTATTGTTTATCATTTCATGTAAATCCTAAACAAAGGAAATATTTGTTATGATCAATAAGTCTTATTTTTTTATTTTTATTTATTTTTAAACTAAAATATAATTCTATGCTGTTTGTTTTGTTTCTCTTTTATTTACAGAAAAGTCGTAATGAGGGTCCTATGCATTTCACCGCAACATCTGAACCTGTAGCTATATCTGAAGAAGTAGATCTTGGCCTTCCCCCTGAAGTGTTTAAAGAGGTATGACTCTTCAAATATTAAAAAATAGCATATTTTACATCCATTCATAGATCAAAACGGATTCATTTGGATTAAAGGGATTTTTTTTATTGATGGTATCTTGTGTTTCTGTTAGTATTATGCGAATTGTAATATTTCTATGCTTATATATATATATATATATATATATATATATATATATATATATATATATATATATATATTTTAGTGTTGATATGATTAATCGGAATCGGAAATAAAAAAATTGGAACTTTTGAGGAATCTAAAAAGAATTTGTGTCCATTTTCCGATGCCCAAAATGATTATTTTAATCACTTTTTTGTTTGTTTTTGTTCAAAAACTTAATTTTTTCAGGACTCATATTAATGATAGAATGATAATTATTGATTTTAAACTACCAGTAAAACTAAAATCTATAGATCATAACTACAAGTATATGTGTATGTTTACGAAAATATATAAACAAATTACATAGGTTTTGTGGTACAGCATTTTAATAATTTTTATGATGTAATTTTAGTGTAAAGAGAAGATGCGACCTACAAAGAAATCTCTGAAGCAACTGAGTGGTGGTGATGAAAGCCAGTCTGAGAAAGAACAAATGAACCAAACACGTCAATGCCTATTGAAGATTGGCGATCGTATCCATGAGTGCCTTGCTGAGTACAAAAATCCCGACAAGATAAAGGAATGGCGCAAGTGAGTTTGCTGCGGTTTACCTGTTTTTTTTTCTCTAATCCTTTTTACAAAAATTGATATAAAATTTATAACTTTAAGTTTTTTTTATTTTTAAGCTGTAACTCCTTTTCAAAAGTCATATTGACATTTACTGACAAACTATTTACATAGAAAAAATATTTGTAATGAAGTCTACTATTGCAGCTTAAAATGAGTGGATTATTACAAAACTTTGTTTTATCACAGTAAGAGGCATTACACTTCTTTTAAAAGATGTAATTTAATTTAAATTATTTAATAAAATAACATTTTAATAAGTTTATTTTACTAAAATAAAAAAAATTCAACATGACTCATTAAAATTAGAGCAAAGGGTTGCTGCTCTTCCAAACACCAACCTTTCTAAAACGATGAGTATTGTTGGTCAAGATACCATCTCGCCATAATTCTTCACTAACTGGAAGCATTGTGCTTGTCTGTTGTGGAGGTGTTCATCCGCATAACCATGCTATTCTCTGGCCCGCTACCACACTTTCATTAGATGCCACAAGAACAACTGCTACCCATGGTATTAACAGGATAGTTTATTGAGGTGTACTCCTAGATCTGCCATGTTCTGTCTATACACATGCATATTGATAGCGTTACCCATGTAGGTTCCCTATGTACAGACAGCCATTCACTATGGAAAATCTGTTGCAAAATGAGCTATGTTATGCATCACATAGTGCTGGAAACATGGAAACCAGTTGAGGAAACCACAAAAGTGGAACTCAGGAAGGCACTATTCCTCTGCTTGAACCCCTTAACCACAATTGACTTCAATTCTGTAGATGAGACCTTATGCTGAAATAGACTGAGATGATTCAACCACATCCAATACATGGCAGTCCACACATGGCCAAGAAGAATTATTAACTTTAATGTATCTAGAGTCTGTCCAAGAAGTCGACCTAGGAAGAGGTGGAATGATAGCATCAAGCAAGACCTGAAATATTATGGGTTAACGGAAGCATTCACAATGGATTTAATCAAGTGGAGAGAAGCCATTCGATCAAGTCGATGATCCAAACGTCCAACTCTTGAACTCGAGGAACAAGTGACGATAAGAGGGTTCACACAGGCTTGAAAGATCCTTGAATTTTGACTTTTGTCTTGAAAAGGCCTTATGTCTTGAAAATATGGAAAAATGCCTTATTTCTTAAAAAATCTTTGAAAATATGGAAAAATACCTTATTTCTTAAAAAATCTTTGAAAATATGGAAAAATACCTTATTTCTTAAAAAATCTTTGAAAATATGGAAAAATACCTTATTTCTTAAAAAATCTTTGAAAATATGAAAAAATGCCTTATTTCTAAAAAAATCTTAGAAAATATGGAAAAAAGCTGTATTAAAAAATATTTGGAAATATTTGGAAATATGGAAAAATGCCTTATTTCTTAAGAAATCTTAAAAAATATGGAATTTCTTGAAAAATGTTTGAAAATATGGAAAATTTCTTGAAGATGTCCTGAAGAGGCCTTGAAAATCATATTCTGTATGAAAATAAACTCGAAATAAATACTATTATTTTTTAAGTATTAATAAAATATATTTTAAATATTGAATATAAAATTGAAATGCATTGTTCTGAAATTGCATCGTTATTATTTTGGATACAAGAGTTATGTCCTTTTATCACAAAACTACCCAATATCACCCTTATAATAACATTGGGTAGTTTTGTGATAAAGGGATGTAACTCTTGCATACACAATACTGGAAATTTAAAAGCAAAACAAACTCAGCATAGACCAATCTACAAAGGGGAAAATAACATTTAATTGCACTTGGTTGGCCAAATATAAGTAGGTCAGGCAATGTAAACAGACATGTTGTTTTGTATGTCAATGAAAATGACTTCCTCTTGTCAATTATTAAGTTATTTGGTTAATTATCTCATTGGTTATATATCAAATTTTGTTTTAAAAACTTGAATTTTGTCTGGCTTTGAAGAACTTTGAAAAGCCTCGAAAATGGACATTGAAAATCTGTAGGAACCGTGGATAGACATGCAGTAGTAGTAGTAGTAGCAGTAGTAGTAGTAATAGTAGTAGCAGCTCAATATTAAAGCATCAATGTGATGTTTTCAATCTTTCCCTGTAACTATAATCATTTGATTTTTTTTTAATGTTTGTCTTAATTGTATGACTTACAATCTCAGTATTACATTGCAATTTTCATGTGTAGACATTCACGCTCAGTAATTATGATGTTAATTTCTGTGATGTTTGCTTTTCATGTTTCTGTGATTTAAACAAGATTTTTAAAGGCGTTTTGTTGTAATCAATTATTCAAATGATAATTTTTTTTTTTTCAGTTATTTATGGATTTTTGTTTCTGAGTTTACTGATCTTAGTGCAAAAAAGCTTTATAAACTTTATCGTACTGCTGCGAAGAGACGAGAAGAAAGCCAAGAGAAAAAGGAAAAAGTATGTAATATTTCAAACTGTTCTGAATTAGTTGTCATCTTTAGTATTTATACAGCAAGAGGCACAGGTGGAAATCTCATTCCAAGTACAAACTCTTTGATGTACTTATGTATCATGCAAAAATAAGTATTCTAACCAAAAATTATTAAATAAGTATTCTAACCAAAAATTAGGAAAAATTATCAAGTAGAATTTTAAAGATAAAAATCAGTTTTTGTATTTTACCAATCTGCCATTCATTATTACTTGGTTAAACAACAACCAGACTTATCTCCCCCTTTACAGAATTTCCACTTTTATCAATGGTAGATAAGCAAAATATGATAAGACTGATTGTATTTTTAATTAAAATTTTGTGCTTTTATATGATAAACAAACAAAAAAAATATTGACTTTCAAGTAAAACAAATGGTACCTATGTACCACAGTTTTAAACTTAAGGTAGACAATTCCTATTATATTCTTCAGTTATTACAAATAAGTTTTCTTCTTTTTTTAAAGTTTGTTATTTTTTTACATTTTATTTTAAAATGTTCGTTAGTAGTTGTTTGGTGTGAACTAAATCACTTTTTGAATAAGTTGTCGTGAAGTATGTTATTATGGTAGTAAAACAATTACTGAAAATTAAAATAGAAGTAAAGTTTGATTTGTCAGCTTAAATACTATTTGGGTCTGACTTTACTAATCTGACAAGATAAATTTATGTGTTATATAATTCTGTTATGCTTTAGCAACTATTTTGGTATGAATTTATTGTAAACTAGCTGTATATAGTCGGTGTTGCCTGGTCAAAACATTGTCGGGCAAAGGGTTTAGTCACATAATATGTAAGATACACCAAATATGCTAAATTTTTACGAAAAGTGACCACATGCATAAAACATTCATCTTGGTCTATGAAAATCAAACTGATGTAACTCTCATAGCTTAAATAAGTTTACTTCCTGTTTTAAACTATTAATAATGGAAAAAATATTAAATTAAATATGAATTAAATTAATCTACTTTGAATAATATTTCTACACAGAACAATTAAAACGATTCTATTACAACAGACAATAACATCAAGCTAATTATTAAAAAGGATTTTCTTTAATGCAATATGCAAATGAGGTTACTCATTGGATATAGATTTCTTTTGAATACGTTGCATATATAAAAATCATGCTGAAATAAAAGTGTATAAAAGTCAGTTTTCAATATTAAAATAAATTTATGAAACTGCACTTTTTGTACATATTAATTAAATTGGGAACAAACAAACAAGAATATGACTTTATTCTAATGAATAAATAATGACACAGTTTTGAGTAAGATCTCAGCATAATGTTCTAGCAGTGGGGCATGAATTAAATTTTATTTTACATATACTACATAAACTGCATTGCAATGTGAAATGATGTTTGTGATTTTAATTTCAGCACCCCAAGTTTTCCGAAAGTCAGCATTTATCACATTACAAAATTGCAAAACGTCCGCGAACGCAGAATGAGACTTCTAGAAAAGATCCACCGCCTAACAAACGACATTTTGGATCATCTGACCATTGGGGAGATAAGAGTAGAGACAGGTGAGTGGTGATAGTTGTATGCATATACGACACTGAAAATTATAAGACGTAATATGTACTTGTTTTTAATTATTTTAATTTAAATGACTTCTTTTTTCAGTTTTATTCATTAAACAATGTTTCAACATCTGCCATTATATTTCATTAAGTTTGAATGTTGCTTTTAATATTTAAAAATTCGCTTTTCACTTAGTCATGATCAAAAGAAATTTGATCTTATTCAAGAAATGTTGTTACAGAGTAAAAGTGTAACCTGTATTAATAACATCCATTACAGTGTATAATATATATACATACATACACACACATTCACACACACACACACACACATATATATATCGGAACTTCAAGGGGTATCGAAATCGGAAAAAAATTGTGCCTATTTTCTGATGCTAAAAAAAACGATTCTTTTAATTATCTTTCTTTATTTGATTTTGTTTAAAACAAAGTTTTTCACTGTTGATTGTAATAATAAAATAAATATTGATTTTAAACTACAAGTAAAACTAAAATCTATAGTTAATCTTCACAGGTGTGTTTTTATGTTTGAGAAAATACACATCTAACATGTATTTTTATGGTAATTGGGGGAAAAAAATGACAATTTTATTGTTATATATTAAGAGATTTATGAAGAATTGAAATCGGTAATTGTATTGGAATCAGGAAAAATATTGGAATTGTCCCATTTGCACAAATGTACTTTATGTGCCTGGCAGTGTTCTTAGATTTTGTAATGTTTTCAATAAGTATTGATCATCAATAAAATCCGATAAAAGAAGGAATCAGCGATTGTGACTAAATTTTGTGCCTTGTACAGTCTATCATCACAGGTGCATTTGAGAAATTTCATCACCATATAAACAGAAAGGCTCAGCATCAATCAACAGTCAGGTTCTTTATGACAGGAGCACGTTCAAAATGAATGTTTCTGTTTAGAGCACAATTGAAGCATGATACTTAATTTTTTCATTTTAAACTAATTCAAGCCATTATATATAAAAATAATTTTATAAAATCAACAGTAGGTTTTTTACAGTGCAATGTAAACTACAATGTATTGTAAATTAAGTCATTGTTGGGAGGTATGTGGAGCTTGCTAATAGTGTGCTGCAGTTGTCACCAACTAGAGTAGGCAATTAATTGCTTTGATTGAAAAATAAGTGATTTCAATGACAATAAAATATGGGAGTGTAAAACATTCATTGATCTTAATTAAATCCCAGGCAACGTCTGGTCTCCCTGCTAGTATATATACATATATATATATATATTTTATACCTAAAGGCACTAGTGTTTCATGCTTTCGTAATCATCAGTACATGAAGTGCTGATGCTACGGGTCAAGAGATTCGAACCCAGCTACATAGCCACCTTTGACTCCATTTATTCAAAACGTTACCTCTCAGCCACCATTAACCACCATAAGAATTAAGGGAAATTAATGACTTTAAATACCTAATACAGGCACAACGTTAAGACAGTAATGGTCAAAGAACTGGTAATCGTGATCTTGCACAAAACCAGCTGACCAGCTTTATTTTCCAGACAGTGCTCAGTAGCTAATAATTATAAATAATTATATATATATATATATATATATATATATATATATATATATATTAAAGTAGGGGAGGAGGTCGTCTAATCAGAGAAAGAATAAATGGCATGCTGAATATGGTGAACTGTTCAGCTATCACTTTTTACTCAATCTTTTGGATAGTGTTATTTTTTGATGGCTTGAATCATTTTAGGGCCCCCATGAGACATACTAACATTGAAATGTTGGTTGATTCACATTACTTGTTCCTAATGTTTATATAATTTAATATTTTATGGCTAAATATAGAGTAATCAACATGATTAAAAAAAAATGAAAAACGGCTAGCTAACTGGGTTTTGTTCCTCGCTCAACACAGCTAAATTGACGATTTAATTTGATTTCTATGTGATCCCCCCCCCCATTTATTTTTTTTATATTAATTTTTTTTCTCCCCTGCCATATTCACAGCAATTTTTTTTTTCTAATCGCAATTTTCCTTTATTTAGTTCTGTTGAGTGAGGAATAAAACCCAGTTAGCTAACTTCTTTTCATTTTTTTTTTTAATCGTCATGTTAATTGGTCTATATCAAGCCATAACTAAATTTTGTACCTACAAAAATGTTTTTTCAAATTTAATATATATATATATATATATGTTTTTTTTTTAAACTGCATGTATATCTGATTGTATTATGCATGTAATACTAATACAACTACACAATATATCTGTCAATTATCTTGTGCAAACATATGTATATATTTTTGTTATCTATAGACAAGACAGTTTTTATTTAAGGAATATAATATTTAACAAGGGAACTAACTTATAACTTTGCATCTTATTATAGTTTGTAAAAATCCTTTTGGTAGTTTTAAATATTTAAATATTTACTTTTGATATTGTTAAAAAACTTTTTCTTTTTCGCTTTAAATAAAGTAAAATCTGCATCTAGTACATTCATGATAAGTTGGAAAATATTCTTTCAAAGACTGGTGCATTCTATGAAGCAGTAACTGAATATATTTGTATTTTTTAATAATCTAATCCAAAATAATTCACTGTTTAAAAAAAAAAAAATCTTTTTTTTTTTTTTTTTTTTATAAAATATGAATTTTTTTTCTATGAAAAGAAAAACAACAAACAAAAGCAAAAAACAAATGGGTATTCCTAAAAGGTTTCCATTCAGTCCAAGTGTTTAGCAATAAAAATGTTATTTCAAATTTAAACATTACAGATAGCAGATGCTATTTCTCAACTTAAATGTCACAGACAGCAGATGCTGTTTCAAACCAAATGTAGTATTCCCAGCCTGTCAATTGTTATTATGCAACATTGACAAATTTGTACCTATTACATCGTGCATGATCTCTTTCTGATATTTTCAATCTGTTTTAATGGATGATGTCATCCCTTTGTGACATTATAAAGGTTTCTTCTTTGTTTAACTATGTCATCCATTATTATGCACAGAGACAAACATCATTCACGGTTTTAGCAGTAGTATTATATATAATAGTAATACTACTAAAACTATTACTAGACATATATATATATATATATATATATATATATATACTAGTAAAAGTACCCGTCGTTGACTGGGTTCAAAAACAGCCTACAGAAAATGGACTCTGATTTATGAAAGTATGATAGGTTATGAAAAGGAAGAGTTGTAAAGAGATAGCTTCGAATTTGGGGATATCAAAACCAAAGCAAAATATGATGAAAGTAAAAATAAAATAGATAAACCCCATAATTTATTATACCATACCTGTTTACACTGAAACACTTATCACAATATTCTGTGGATCTATATTAAACAAACCTTGTTAAACTTTGTGGCATATTTCCATTCTATGGAGATCAGGCATGAACGAACACCCCAAATTTTATTATACCATATTTCTTCAAACTGAAACATAATTATCAAAGTATACTTACGCAGATAGATATGAAAAGTCTTTATTAAAATTTGTGCCTATTTCCATTCTATGGAGGCCAGGTGCGAACGCAGACCCCACAATTTTATTATACCATCCCTATTTAAGTTAAAACATACTTATCAAAGTATCATTATGTACATCTATATCAAAAATATTTGTAAACGTTTTTTTTTTAATTTTTAAATTTTTTATTTACATACTTTGTGGACCAGGCGCGTACGCAGACCCCACAATTTTAATGAATCATCATTATGCCAGATAAAGCATACCTATTCCTGTGTCTCGATACATCTATCATATGTGATCAGTTTTTTATAATAGTCAACCATATAGGAGAGCCTATTCGTGACCAGACACACACACACACACACAGACATTCAGTTTTACATTATAGATTATAGATATATATACCCCCTCCACACACACACACACACACATACACACACTTTGTATGGATCATGTGTTTAGCTGTTGCTCCATTGCTTAAAAAAAAACAAACAAACAAAAGAAAATACTGATAGCTGTAATTTTTATTCTTTAAATAATGAGTTAGATCATAGTTATATACAATTTGAATGCAGAATCAGAAAAAACAAACCCTTTTACATAAGAATGCCAACTTCTATCAAAATTGCTCCAAAATTAAAGAAATTACAAAGAAATGAATGAATTTCTTGTGAATCAATCCATGATTTCATATATTTTTTCGTATAATAATATCAGTTTTTACCTTGAATTTCTGAGCAGCTTTAAATTCTTATTATTTTTGAACCACTAAGGATATTTACATTATTCAAACAGTTTGGAACTCCATTTACTAAACCCTTTATAACTATTGTGATTAAATAACAAATAATTTAAGATTTAAAAAAAAAAATCATTAAAAATGAGAGGTTCTGTTTCAAACCTAAGCGTCATAGACAGAACCTCTTATCAAAATGTTTGGGCACATCTAAAAACAATTTCAAGTGATTTCAATACATTTCGTCATCGTACCTTGTAAAATATACTGGTGCATTTCAAACGGTGGTGTATCGTATCATGCAGTGACTATAAATTTTATGTAATATTCCTTTAAAATATCTTGCAAAATCACAATTACTTTTGTGCAGCAGAGAAATGTGTCTGCTGCACAAAACAAATATGCCCTGTCTTTGTTTAGACATTTGCATCCGTTTCGAAGCTCTGAGATTAATATGTTCCTGTTTTCAGTACATCGTCTCACAGCAATGGTCCATGGCATAGTTCTTCCAACT
Organism: Euprymna scolopes; assembly: GCF_053919585.1. NCBI lineage: Eukaryota > Metazoa > Mollusca > Cephalopoda > Sepiida > Sepiolidae > Euprymna > Euprymna scolopes. The sequence continues at coordinate 97,829,235 of NC_136486.1, read as the reverse complement.
CTAATTCCAACCACCCTACGTCATTCCGTAATGTGCTAGGAAACACAGGTCGAGATTCAAGTCGGTTGGACACTCCGCAATCCGCTGCGAATCCCCATTCAGATAGATGGCAGCATAATAGTCCTTTATCTAGAACAGGAGATGTAAAAAGAAATCGGTAAGCCTAACTTTCATTCTAAGATGGCCTCTCTTGATTTCTCAATTTTTCACCTATCCTGCTTTCTCTAAAATATTTTTCCTGCTTTATCTTGGTGCTGATTTTGTTCTTTATTTTTATTCATTTTGTTTTTTGTTTTATTCATAGATTTGTGTAAATAACTTGCTTTGTTTAAAATTAATGAGTTTCTATTTTTCCTTTCAGATATGATATGGGTCCCAATTCCTATAATAGACCTCAACCACATCATCCCCCTCCACATCCACCCCCGCCCCTACCACCACCTAATGCCGACATATTCAACAGAGGTTATCACCCAGATCACCACCACAAGTAAGAACTTTTAAAACCCCTCCTTTTTTTTTTTTAAGTACAAAGTGTGATTAAAATATATTTAAACTTAAATAATCAAACACTTTTCTTCAAAATATCAGATTGACAAGAAAGTTCTTGAGGTTTTTAACTTTTAAATTCAGATAAAAATATCTTGGCTCAAACAAAAATTTATTGATCGAAATAAGCACCATCAAGATCAGCACACTTTTGCCAACGCAAAACAAGTTAATTTATGTCATTAAGATAAAAATCTTGCGTTCTGGTGGTGATGAAGTCACTGAAGTCGTTTTTGATATCACTTAGGTTTTTGAAGCATTTCTCACACAGAAAGTTGTCGAGATGCTTGAAAAAGTGGTAGTCGGTAGGTAAGAGGTCTGGAGAGTATGGCGAATGAAGTAGAGTTTCATAACCGAATTCATTCAACTTCTGCAGGGTCAATTTAGCAATGTGCGATCGGGCATTATTGTGGAGGAGAATTGGGCCTTTTCTGTTGACTAATGCTGGGTGTTGTTGTCGAAGTTTATTGATGCATTTCATCGATTTGTTGACAGTACTTCACCAGTGTAATAGTTTCGCCTGCATTTAAAAAAACTAATGATGAGATCAGTTGCAGACGACCAAACAGTCAGCATGACCTTTTGGTGCAGCTTTAGCTTTGGGAAATTGTGGAGTTTAGTTGGCATCTAACTACTGAGCTGAGTGTCATAGGTTGTAAAGAACCCACTTTTCATCACAAGTCACAACCTTGTTGCGTAAAAGAAGGGAAGAGACACTTAATAGTGGTATTTCTTTTGAGGCACTCATTTATAAAGTTTTTTTTTTGTCTTTTTAATCTCTTATGTGATTGGAAATTGTCATATATGTTATGTCTAATTCAGAAGCAAGTTCTCAAACAGTTGTGTGTGGATTAGCTTCGACTAAGGCTTTTAATTGATCATTGTCAACATCCGATGCCCAACCACTATGCTCATAATCTTCAAAACTCGTTGCCGCCACAGAATTTCTTAAACCACCATTGTGCTGTTTGTTTAGTAGTGATTCCTGGGCCAAATGTTTCAGCATCTTTTTGGCTTAGCTTGAATTAAAATAAGAAAATTGTGCGAATTTGCTTTTTTTCCATTTTGTATTAAACTTTCTAAAAAGAAAACAATTGTTTTAAAACAATTGCAATTTAAACGATTAGATAGAGTGAAAAGCACTCTTTTAATTGATATATAAAGTAAAGGTATTATACTGAAAACTTATTTAAAAATACATCATTTGAAATTAAAATTAAAATTTCCTTAAGAACCTTCTTGTCACCCTATAATAATTGTGACTGATGATGATGCATTTTTCCAATTCTTGGTTCACATACTATGATTCCTTTGGATATGTTTATTTAAAATGAAAAAATGCTGCTTTCTATTTTTAATAGTCCAACCAATTTGAAAAAGTTCTGCTTGAATTCTCTTTGTATATAATGTTACAGCACCTGAAAGGAACATATTTAACTTGACACAATATTTGATGTCACGCAACCTCTACTCCTTCTAAAGCATAAATTAAGACATATTTTTTAATTGATTTAATCTCAATAAGATTTTTGTTTTACAAAATTATATGTGTGTGTGTGTGTGTTGCTAACCATCTAATGTAGACATTGTCTCAGTCTACTCGACTAACGAGTCATACATCCAGATAAAGCCAAAACTAGAGATACGAAATAGGAACATGTTAGGCAGTCCCTCTTCTGAGACTCGAGTTTGAATCCTGTACAAGTGTAATTTTTAACTTTGTGGTATTTTTCATTTATTTCCAACTTAATGGACTGAATAGTTTTTTTTTAATTGAAATCGACATTAATGTTTTTGATGTAAAGAGCTGCTAGTACTACAAAGTCAAAAACTAATGGTATGTGTTATATGGATGGATTTTGACTCCTAAAATGCCAATTCTATATATATATATATATATATAATAGTAATATATTTATTATAATAAAGTTGTATTCCTGTCTGTTTTCACACAATTTAATTAATATGTACAAAAGGTACAGTTTCACAAATTCCTTTTTATGCTGAAAAAGGATCTTACTTTCATTCCATCATAATTTTTATGTATACTATTTCGTTAAATTAAATCTACATTCAGGAAGTAACCTCATTCACGTATTATACTTAAGAAAATCTATTTTAATAATTAGCTCCATGTTATTGTTTATTGTAATAGAATCGTTTTGATTGTTCTATTTAGAAATATTATTTAAAGTTTATTTTTTTTAATTTACTTTGAATTGAATTTATTTTCAATTATTATTATTAGCCGACACCAGTTGCCTTTAAAAATGGAATTAAATTTATTTATTTTAGCTGTGAGTTATTTCCCATTTAATCTTCATAAATCCAACATGTGGTCCACTTTCAGGAAAATTGTAAGAAGTTAAGATATTCAGTAAACCTACGACCTGCCAACATGTTTCAACCTGACAATGCCAGGTATATACAGCTAGTCAATATATATTCACATTACTAATGTGAAGAGAGAGTGCTAATGAGAAATAATTTCAAATAGACATATTTACAATTTTTGCCTTGAAGAAAATGTTAAATAACATTTGCAAAATGAAGTAAAGAAAAAACTATCAACATTATATTTTCATAAGAAACTACTTATTGACTGTGTTTCTTACAGACAGCTGCAAAATGGCAAATGGCTTTGATGAATCAAAGCAAATTGAATTATTTAAAAATTTTAAGAATATCAATGAAAATGATTATTTAAACAATTAAGTCTTTTTTAAATACATTCTTCATCGATATATTTTCTTAAATTTTATTTTTTATGAAACAAAAAAAAAATTCACTTTTTCTTCATTAGTTTATTGAAATCCGAAATATTGAATTTCAAGTGAAACCAATGGTATCTACTGAATTGTCATGTCACAGTAATGAACATATCCCAAAATTATGAAAAACAATAAGGTAGAAAATTAATTATTAATGGAAATAATTTTCAAAGATAACTAATGAAAATTGAGTTTTACAAAAAAAAAAAAAAAAAAAAATAGAAACTGGAAACTTCGAATCGTTACTATAGGGAGGTAAATATTTTCTTAAAACTGAAAATCTTTGGCCAATTTAACAAAACTTAATTTTCGGTAATTGTCTTCAAAAACTGTTTTCATTAATGATTAATTTTCTACCATATCAATTTTCATATTTGTGGTTATTTTCCTCACTGTGGCATGACAATTCAGTAAATACTATTTGTTCCACTGGAAATTCAATATTTCAATTTTTGAAATTTCAATAGAATAATGAAGAAGAACCAAAAAATCTAATTTAAAATTTTTTTAGCTTTTTTGTTCGAATATATTTTAGTGATTTTATGAGCCTAATTAATAATTGCCCCTAGTGACAGCAGATGAAATCAGGAACATTTCAGTGCCAATCTTAAAAACTAATACTACAGCTCTATTAGTTGTTTATTTATATACAAATCTATTTACTTCATGTCTGTATGTATTTTTATTTGTTCTTCAATTAAAATTTTTATTACTGACTTTTTAAAATATTCATTAGAATATTATCCAATTGTTTAACAGCAAATGTTTTAATTATAATTTTTGGTTTTAAACATGTTTAACATCTAAACATTAAAACAAAAGATTGGGGTTGGGTCTATTTGATCATTTTTGTTTATGTTTTGTGTTTTTCAAATAGATGGAAGAAAAGGGTCATATTTTCTTTAATAATTTTATGAGAAAATGACCCTCCTCCACCTCCTTCTGTTTACAAATTATGGAATGAAAAGGGGGGAAAAAATGTCAAATGGGATCCTATTTATGTTATATATTAAGAAAGTCAGGTTTTAAATGGAATCCGTGCCAGACTTGTAAGAATGGTAGGAGTTTGAATCTAATTACAAGACCGACTTCAATTATTTTTGAATATTGGAATGTTTTAAAATAAGTAGTCTGATATTTTGGAATTCTAAGAGTCAGAGACAAAGTTCTTATACCTTTCAACTTGACAACCCTAGAGAAAACTATTACTTTTTGCTAGAATAATGTAAATTTTAAAATGTTTAATCTTTTGAGGTGTCTTTGAATATTTTTAAAACATTATAAAAGTGGTAATGTCTTTATGAATTTAAAAATTGTATAGTATTTTGAAAATCTTAATTTCTATAGAGTCTATTTACTTGCCTCCCCTAGAAGGACAAAATTAGACATAAATTTGATTTTTAAAGTAGGTTCAAATTTAGCTTCCCAAAAAGGGTAACTCTGGATTAGGACAAAAAAATAAAACCTGTCTTAATGTAAAATAATCCCTTTTTCTCTGGCCAAAACAGACAATAATGAAGTTTTGTATCTGGTGGGATGCTACATTTTCTTACTACATTCTGAACTTTTTTTTTAGGGTGGGTGGGTGCGTAGCGTATAAATTTTGTTATTGTTTGCTTTAAATTTTAAACCATTTTCTTCTGTCTTCTTTTTTATAAGATACAACAATGATCGGCGGGACAGAGACCATCCGCCATTTTCAAGCAACTCTGGTTACCCGCCACATAATCGATTTGATTCTCATCGAGGTGGAGATTACCGGTATCATCATCGATCGGACTATAAACACCATCATTCTGGAGGAAATGATCGTGACAAAAGGTAAACTAGACCCTTCTCCCTCTTTTTTTTTTTTCCAGTCTGCAATTATATCATTTAATGACTGGTGGAGTTGGATCAGTTACTCTAAAATTATTTACAATTATCACAATCTTATCTTGCATACACAGAATGCATCCACCTTTAAAACTTTTAAATGTGCTAACTATCTAAATTACTTTTCAACTTCTGGGTAGAGATTTTTTATTTTTCAAGCTTCAAAAGTATTTTGAAAGTGCTGTTTTTTTTTTGTTTTTTTTTTATAATTCTTGATTAGAAAATGAATATTTGTACACATGTGACTTTTGCTTTCAATTTGTGGCAATCCTAAAATATATTTTTTGTTCACATCATCCATGCTACAATAATCATTCAAATGATACCGTTCTTTAACTCTAAAATTACAAAATATTTTTTTTTGGGGGGGGGAGGGGGGGATGAAGTGTATATTGTGTTATATTGGTATACATACAGATACTATTATATAAACATTTTTTTAAAACTTAAACACTGATCTATCCACGTCGACTCTTTACAATGTTTACATAATTCTATAGAAGCTCTACACATGTATTGAGCATTTTTAAAAAAAAAGAATTTTTTTTTTTTAAAGTGATCAGTATATTTGAACTTTGTAATTTATTGTCACCGTAGAAATAACCAGAATGGTCAGCTATGCAAGAACACATCTTAAAATAGTCAATTGATACTATACATTAGTTTGGTCTTCCATTGAAATCTTCAGTTTCATAGAAACTCAGCCTGCCAGGCTAAAGATACAAAATTTAACCAATTCTTCAGTTGATGTTTTATATATGATCAATTTTTAAATCTTAAATTTTTATTTTTTGTAGTCATCAATCATATCAAGACAGAAAACGAAGAAATGATGACCGCAAAGAACATCGCAGCAACAAAGAACGTAAAACGGACAATATGTCACGATCATCACAATCTTCCCAGGATCCAAGACCCAGGAATTGAATCCTTCCAAATGTTTATGAACATATTAATTTATTTTAAAGATTTTTTTCCCCCTTCCCAATCAACACTCCTTCCTCATAAAGATCAGCCACTTTAGTGGCTCAACAGGAAAAGATAAAAGAAAGCATCCTATACATGAACATTGTTTCAAATGTACAATGTATGTAAAAAAAAAAAAAATCAACAGACTATAAATTTATTGCAATGTTGGCTCTTTTCTTGCATACACATCTAGACTGATAAGACATTGTTTGGATGCAAGACTTGATGGGTGCTTGCGGACAGTTTACAAAAAATAAAACGAAACAAGCAAAAACTCATCTGAGAACCAAATTTGCATTTTTGACACCAGTGATATTTCAACTTCGCTTTGATAATTTCCGACAAGATTTAAAAAAGGATAACCGTCTTCAATTGGAGGAGAAAGAAAAAACATCTTCTTTTCCCGATTATAGCGTGTACAATTCAGAAAATATATGAACATTTAAAAATATAAGAGAATAATACAATGTTGGTGTAGATAGGAAACATTGTTTTTCGGTGACAAAGAGCATTTAGATGGATTTTATGATGAATTTTTTTTTTGTGGCTTATTTTAGATAATTTACTTTTATGTATAAAGTAATTCAAGACGAGACAGTTGAGAGTTAATATACTATAGTAATTCATGTTTTTTTCTTGATTTCTTTTTATATAATGGGCAAATTAATCTTGTAATTGTAAAGTGCTAATTCTTATTGCGTGAACTTTTCTAATCTAAAATAATATATTAATATTAATAATTAAGAGTCAATTTTTAATTTCATCTTGATAAGATACTTAGTCAAATATTAAGGGAAAAAATACTTACAATCACCAAACATTTTAATAATAATAATATAAATAATATATCAGTTTATATAAAGTTCTTTAAATATAATGGTCCTGATAATTCAGATAATTTTAGAATTTTTATTTTGGGATAAGTATATTGCAGGTCGGTTGTGGTGGGGAAGAGGCAAAGTATGATACAAGGAAGTGAAATGTGTGTAGGGGGCGTTTAAAATATTTAGATGCAATGAGAAACTGAGATGGCATTTTAATGTATATTGCTGACAGATGAAGAACTATGTTTGCATTACATTTTTGAAACACTGTAAGTAGCAGAGTGACTGAGGAAAGGTCACTCCATGAAAACAAACCAAAAAAAAAAAAGAAAGTGATCTCATGAATGACATTTTTATGAGAATTTCATTGAAATATATATATATTTTTTAAACCGCTCAGTTAAATTATGGATGATGGTGAAGTATAATGATGATGATTATGATACCAACATTCTTTAAACCAACTCCCAATCACAGAACCAGTGATACACTGAAAACATAAACAACCTTTGTCAAAAACTTTTTGCAATCACTAGTACGGATTGATAGCTGTATCATATTTGCTATCATCACGATGTTTCATCTGCCATAACCTCTGATCTTTTTGTAATGTCTTTCATGGTCTGTAACCTTTCTGGGCAATTTTGAAATGAACATTCTCTCTCTCTCTCTCTCTCTCTCTCTCTCTCTCTCTCTCTCTCTCTCTCTCACCTTTCCCTTGTCCAGGAGGCAGCTGATTTTTTTTTTTTTAAATAATTCGCAAGCTCATTCTCCAGTATTTTCGGCTCAGCCAATCGACCGTCTCCAAATTCCATTCTGTACTTTTCATGTGAACAATGTCTTTCATAGTTCATAACTTTTCAGGGCAATTTCAAAAATGAATATTTTACTTAATTATTCAGACAGCAGTTAGTTTATCTACCTTATACTATCTTTCTCTCTCTTTCTCTCCAGCTTTCTCTCTCTCTCTCTCTCCAGCTGTCTCTCTCTCTCTCTCCCTTCATTTAACGCTATGTTTCCCTTGTCCAAGGGTAAGCTGTTGTTTAATATTTCACATGTTCGCTCTCCAGTACTCACGGCTCAGTCAGGCAATCATCTCGAAATTCCATTCTGCACTGTTCATGTGAAATTATACCTCAGCTATTTTGAAGTCTTAAATTAATATTGATTTAGGAATACAATTTGCTGATTGTAATACAATTAGTATAAAAATAATAGACCCAACTCCAAGATTCCATAATGATACCGCTGGAATCTCTGATGAAACACATCGAAGTCAAAGTAACTCGAGCTTAAGAGATATAAGTAAACATGAACAGTGGAACAAAATTAATCTCTGATTACTTACATAAGTGGTTTTCAGTTCAAAATTTCCCCTGAAGGTTATCATAAAACTGGAGAAGGCTGAGTTTATGGTGCTTGAAAGGTTGTGCTAATAACAACCAAAGTAAAGACTCTCATCTGAGATTATCGTGTAAAATAAACGAAATGGAGGAAATAATAATTTGTGTAAATTTTTGATGTGAATATACATTTTCCACTTGCAAAACATTACTTTGATTTCTTTTTTTTTTTTTTTTTTTTTTTGCTCCATGAAAAACAAAAATTCCCAACTTAATGAAGGAGCTTAAATAAAAGATCAATTTGTATTGCAAAAACATGATTCAGTTTGTTTGAAACTGCTGAGTGCTTGACATTAGAAAAAAAAGTGATGACAACACTTGATAATTGCACCATTCCTTCAATTGTCGGGTTTGGATAAAAACAACAACAACAAAACAAAAGATAAACATGAAACAAAATGAGGATAGACACTTGAGTCTGCTGTATATAAAAAAACTCTGCGAGAAAAGCACAATCTGAATTTTTTTGAACTATTGTCTTATGCTGCGATTCGATCATTTGGTTTTGTCTTTTGGAGCAACTATGCAACTTTGGTTGATTCTTTTACTGGATTTTGTTTTGTATGTTTTTCTTAAAATATTCAAAACTTTCGACATTTACTGAAGATCTGATGGACAGATAATGGTATCACTTCTATGAAAAAAAAAATGCTTCTCCCCTCCCCACTTTGATATATATATATATATATATATATATATATATATATACACTGTGACATGTATATAAATAAAATTTAAAAAAATATTTCTTTTTTTATTCTTTGAAATCTAATGATTTTTTTTTTTATGAAACTTCAAACAATTTATTCCCAATGTAAATATATTTATTGTTTAAAAAATTTTGAAAAGTTTGTTAGTAGTACTAATTGTACAAATTGCCTTAATATGCAAATGAGAAGAGTTAAATATGATATGTGTGTATATATATATATATATATATATATATATATATATATATATATATATATATATATATATAAATAAAACTGTGACCATTACTTGTATGTGTGCTATGGCTCACACATTATCTTTTCAATTACTACTAATTGCTTAGTTATTGCAATAGTACAAAGTATTAAAGTTAACTGTTAAAAAGTCCTATTTAAAATCCAATTTAATTGCAAGATTAAATCTGTCAAAGTACATTTAAGTTTCTTCATAAATAAATGAGCCATTTTAATATATTGTTAATAGTTAAAAAAATAAATAATAATTTCATTTTTGACCTTCCGAAATTTGAAAAAAAATTGTTTAACTGTGTAATACAAATGTAATACAAAGTGATTTATGATCTTAAAATCCAAAGTAAATCCAAACATTAAAAGTCTTAGAAACTATTTGCATCCAATTATTTTACAGATAATGATTAAAACATTACTTTAATAACAATTATAGTTTCATAATTAATAATGTAATGATCAAATTATAGTTTCATAATTAATAATGTAATGATCAAATTATAGTTTCATAATTAATAATGTAATGATCAAATTATAGTTTCATAATTAATAATGTAATGATCAAATTATAGTTTCATAATTAATAATGTAATGATCAAATTATAGTTTCATAATTAATAATGTAATGATCAAATTATAGTTTCATAATTAATAATCTAATGATCAAATTATCTCTACTATTATTTAAAAGGAACTTTTTTTTTTTTTTGTGTGTGAGTTTGTGACTCGGAAACAACTAGGCTGATTTTTATGAAATTGGATACGAATGTACTTTATGTGTATGGTAGTGTTCTTAGATAGGTTTTGTATCGGAATGTCTTCAATAAGTATCGATAATTGAAATAATCTGATGAAAGAAGGAACAAGCGAGTTTGACCAAAGTTAACATCTTACACAGCCTAACCCGACAAGGGCATTTGAGAAGTTTTATTACCACACACGCCAAAAGACACAACATATAAAATCAACAGTAGCTTCTTTGATATGACAGGTGCATTCGAAATGATTGTTTCTGTTGAACCATGATACTTTACTTTTGCATTTTAACTTTAATGCAATATATAAATAATAATATAAAATCAACAGTAGGTTCTCTACAGTGCAATGTAAGCTACAATTGATTGTGGACTAAGTCACTATAGGGAGGCATGTGAAGTTTCCTCCCGGGGCATTGCGATGAGTTCCCAACTAGAGCAGGCAATCAATCGATTTGATTAAAAAATATGAGAGTGAAATATTCGTTGATCATCATTTGATCCAGGGCAACGTCGGGTCTCTCTGCTAATACTGTATAATTATATTTAACTTTCAGAATACTATTTAAAAAATAATAGTGTAGTTAAAATATAGAGTTAAAAAGAATTAACAGGAAAATCTACCCCTCTCCTTCTTGTGACATCTCCAGCTTTGGTCGTTCCTGGGTTCTGATTGGTCACTTGATACCTGTTTGCAAAAAAGGTTGCCACTTTGATTTAGGCCGCAGATTTTGAAAGGTCCTGGTCCGTCAAATCAACTCTCTCCCCACGTCCTCAAAGATCAAGAGGGCAAGCGCTGAACATCAAGAATTGTACTGCTGACGAACAAAGGTCACTTTCAAGCATGAAAAATGAAGAACAATTATAGCTAATAACCTTATGTGTGTGTTTGTGCGTGTGTGTGTGTGTGTGTGTGTGTATATATATATATATATATATATATATATATATATATATATATATATATATATACACATACACACATAAGGTTATTAGCTATAATTGTTATATAATTATATATATATATATATATATGAAGTAAAGTGATATTTTCCCCTATTTAATTGACTGGTATAGCTTAACAGATAAAAGTTGTATAAAAAAAATTATTTTCAATATTAAAAATTATACACATTGTTTCATGTTAAAAATTTTTTTTTATTTACAATCGATTTTTTTTTTATTTAATCTGATTGATTGTTTTCATTTGGAAGTGTGTGTATGTATGTATATATTGGAAATAGGTACAATTATGAATAATCTCCAGTATCAAATAATCCTTATACACTGTGAAATTTACTTTATGTATGAAAACTAAAGATGGAAGATATAACACCTGAGAAATATTTGGAATCAACTGTCTCAATTGCTGTTATTTCAGATCATTTGAAACCATAGCAGCAAGTTTTAGCCTCTCCTTCATCAAGGCCAGAGGATTTGGGGAAATATCAGATGTTTTGTAATTCATATGCAAAACTAGGAAAACATGACTATGGTTGAAAAACTTTATAGTTGTAAAAAAAATTCCAAAAAATAGGCTCTGGATCATGGATGATCCCGTTAATGTACACCATTAAGGGCAAATATCACATAGCCCACTACACAATTCCGGCCATTAGTTTTCCAACGAGTCTTCATTTGTTACATTCTGATCAATAGTCGCTGAGATTTGTAACTTATAAAATTGCCCCAAAATATGAGATATATATGGATATATCTATACTCTTAGGTTAGGTTCTATGGGATGAAACTACATGAAAATTTTCAGGCTTTTTAAAGATTATAATACTATTCTATGATTAAAATTTTATGACAATTGGTAAAAAAAGAACTTATATTTTCAAACCATTAAAATATGCTCAAATTTATCTACATTTGTATATATAGTGTTCTTGCAGGCAGCTTCAGTTTGCTGCTTCGGTTGTCTCCCCTGTGGCCTTGTTAGGCCACTAATATATATATATATATATATATATATATATATATATATATATATATATATATATATGCTAGCATTTCAGCCCGGCGTTACCTGGGTGTTTGGATGTGTATATTTAGCAAAAAAATAAAAGTGGTAATAGGAGGAAGGCAGGCTTGAACCCGTACCGCGAAGAAGGAAAAGAACGGGGAAAAAACCTGACATCTTTGCTGTTACGACCACTAACAAACTAGAAGTTACTTATGTTTAAATTACGGCTAGAAATCGAAAGGAGAGGATGACTTTCAGAAATATTGACGAAAAAAAGAAAAGTGCCCAGTTGAAGGTTAAGATATTAATGTTTTAGCCAATTTTTCGATATTTGTCGTCTGAAAGGTCGAACTTCAAAACAATACTGATCTTGGTAAAATCCGTCGCCTCTGTCGAAAGTTTTAGGAAGACATGCAAACATACATACATTTATATATTGGTAACTAAAAATTTTCGACCCAAACCGATTAAAAACCTTGCCTTATCTCTGAATACCCTTTATGTAAAATTTCAAATGTTTAGACCAGAAATTGACTGAGTAATTTGGCAGAGACAGCAGAGGTAAATTTTTAAAAAACATTTATTGTTTTGGGCTCAAATCAAGTTATTAAGTTAGATCCATGTCCAAGGAACCTATATCTAAAATTTCAAGTGATTAGACTATTACGTGTAATTATATTCATGCATATATTCGACATGATTTATACTTGCATAATATTTGCATAAAAAGTTTATAGTAAACACAAAATTGTTTCCTTATATATTTATGTATATATATATATATTTTTGTTTAACAAATTTTGCCTACCAAACTCCTAGAGTTTTTGGTCTACAGACATGAAACTTCATATATAAAGTATTTGAATCCATGCAAAACTTTATATTTGGGTTTTATCCCGAAAAAATCGGTGCAAAAGTGTGAAAATTAAAAAAAATAAAATTTGCCAGGTGAAGGTTGAACGCCAGCATTACGAATGCATAACATAGTAGCAGGTTCATGTTTTAATTTTTAGTTTGCAGTAAACGTTTTCATAGCCTAGTCATTTACAGCAGAGGCAAAATAAATCATGATCTGAACGTTTTGGTTTCGATTCTCAGTGGTGACGCATGAGTCTTTTTTTTTTTTATACTTTTTAAATCATTGCTATATATTGCATCCAATCTATCTATGTATCTCTATAAGTGAAAATGTCTGTCTGTCTTTTCTCTATGGTAATTAAGGAAGACTATTATACAGAAAGGCATTACTTTACATATTCACACTTTTTAATATATACGTATGCACATAAACTTATGGACAGTACATAAGGCCCGAGCAAAGTCGGGCAGAACTGCTAGTATATATATATATATATATATATATATATATATATATATTTATATTAAAATCCGAAAATTGGAAGAGAAGCTGCAAATACCTTATATGTTTCCATTACACCATTTTGAATTTTAGAAATAAAGTCCCTAAACCAATCTATTTGTACTAAGATGTTCTATTAATTTAGGAATATTCTGCCAAAATGTTCTATTTAATAATTAGTAAATTTATTAATTCTAATTAATGTATTCACACTTATGAAAATAACATTAATAATTATAATCTATTATACATGTTTGCATATACGAAACTAAACTAAAAAAAAAACTGTTTACAATTTACGGTTATATTAAATTATTTATTAATTTGGAATTTGAAAATAATTAAGTTCACTTAACTGTTATAATCAAGTTTATTACTACTTCAATTATAATTCTTAGAATTAGTTATTTCTAAACCTATAATTATGCTTAGTTGAAGTTTATAATTTTGCTAAATACTCTTTACTGGCAAATTGTTTACTTTAAGCGTAAAAAGTTAAAATTAATTCAATTTATTGTATGATAGAGTTACTGCCCTTAGAACAAATCCATCGGTATATTGACTTACCTTTTTTTTAACATTCATTCTTTTATCATAAACTAGCGAGGGGTACCCGGCGTTGCCCAGGTGTTTGGAGGTGTGTGTGGTTTTTGGGGGCTTAAAATAAAAAAAAAATGTTTCGGTAGGTAAGTATGAGGATCGAACCCGAACCCTTGAGGCAAGGTTGTAAATTAAAGTATAAAGAAAAAAAAAAAGTGCGACATTAACCATTGCGCCACCGCAAAATGCTAATGGAAACACGTTTGAATTTATTTAATTACTTAAATTAGCAAGTGCACGTTTTAATGACTTTATGAGGTCAACTTTTGACTGTGGGAGTAGCATTTCATTTAGTGTGGGAATGCTTTTTTTTTCTTTTCCCCCCAAAGACGTTGGGGGTAGGGGGAAACATAGAAAAAGGTCTAACCTACATGCGGCGAGCAAAAACTTGAATATTTATCTTCCCGAAGTCGAGCAAATTAAATAGACAGGCGAGCTCCATTGTTAACTCTGAGATATTACAATTTACATGTGATATAAAAAGTTTTAAAAAGTTGTTAGGCGACCGACCTCTTCTCTGAAAAAAGCCTTTCTTCGACGTACACAAAAAGTGAACATACATTTTCGCTTTTATTTATATATATACATATATATATATATATATATATATATATATATATATATATATATATATATATAGATAACCCTTTTCATCCATATTCCACTAATAAATAATGTTTATATAGTTCTGTCTTTCACTTAATATTATTCAATGATTACTTCAGTGCATATTATAAATTAATTCACTAATACATTCAATATAAAATGTTAGTATTAAAACTATTTCAATCGATCGTCATAAGTCATTAAGTTATAATTCATTTCTGCTTAATATCTAATTATAAATTAGTTCTTACATTTACATTTATTTTTTTAATTTATTTTTATCAATATTATTATAATTATTTTGAAAGTAATATTTTAAAGTTCACATTTCACATACTTTTACTAATTTAATATTTTACAATCTAGTGTTATTAAACATTTTTCTAACTAGTTATTTAGTTAAGTATAATTTTAGTTTAACATTGGATAGATCCTAATTCCCTAATAATTAGGTTTCAGAGTTTACTAATCTTATAATATGTTCTTTTAGTTTTAATTAGTTAAATGTATATGCAAGTGAAATCTAATTCTAATTTAAGTTATTTAAGAATTATTAATGTTATTTACACATAATATTATAGATTATGTTTACTTCCAATTTATTTGTACTTTAGCCCCTCCTACCCTAAGCAATCTTTTTTCCTCTTTCCTTCCTTTTTTTTTCTTTTTTTCCTTTAATTTAACTTATAATTCCGAAATGAATTTATAGATGATTAGTTAAACTATATATTTTTTTTAATATATACATTATCTGAATTGATGTTCGATAGATATACCTTATTATAACTATAATAGTGTTTTTACATCCATTCTAACAATTAACACATTTGACTCATATATTTTAGTCCACAAATTAGTTTATGGATAGGAATGATAAATTTGTAATAATTATAATATTATTAATGTATTTATAGTAATTAAATTCCAAATATTGATCTAAAAATAAACTATATGTTGAAATAAGTGATTATTATACGATTGATGTGAGATCTATGCAAGCACGACATTCTTAATGCTTTAATATTTTAAGTTATAAGTTTATTATATTTTTTACTAGAATCTCTTGTCTTTTCTTTTCCAGTTTTAACAATTAGTCCTTTACTTTTCCATGTTTAAGCTTAACCATATTACTTTTCATGCTAGCATTTTTCTATTGTAATCCATGATTTTTCCAGGCATCCAGTAAATTCAATTATTTTTTGTTTAATTTCAGTCTTATTTTTTTTGCTACTATAAACATAACGTAACAGACGAGTGCCCTACATTGTTATTACATATGTGTAATAACAATGTAGGGCACTCGTCTACTTTTTAAAAAAATCACCCCCCCCAATTATCTCCCTTCCATTCTTTCATTTTCTGTTTTACTTGTTACTTCTCTTTTCACGAGAGTGGTGATTGAAGATAACCTGTTTGTCCTAAGTCAGAGGCAAAGTCTTCCTTGAATGTGACGAATCTTTTTATTTATTTTTTAATTTTTTTTTTTTTCATTCAGAGTGCCTCTTTTTGGGGATTAGAATGTTTCTCACAAGCAACCTCGTGTTCTTACTTTGGCCTCATGGGGAAGCAATTAAATAGCGACTGTCATTAAATATGTGTAATAACAATATACGACACTCGTCTGCTTTAAAAAAATCCCCTCAATTATCTCCCTTTCATTCTTTCATTTTTCTTTTTCACTTGTTACTTCTCTTTTCACGAGAGCGGCGAATTGGTAGCAACTGTAGTCGCTGAGCGACACGGTTGCTATGGAAACTAGTCATAAAAAAATGTTGCTCACCTCCTTACGTTTTTTTATGATTTCGAACAACAGTAAATTCATCATAACTTACTGAACGAAAATTGAAAAATTTTTTTTTTTCACACTATAGCTGAGAAGGTGATCTATAAACTATAATAATTGTTTGAAATTTGGTCGAAAAATGAGTGAGCGGTGAAGCTTTAAAGCAATTCTAAATGACTGAAACTGCCACTTTACTATTTATCATTCAAACACAGCAGTGTTTGAATGATAAATGGTTGTAATATTTCACACCCGTTGTTATATACACAGTTAGATTGTCTCCCCCTGCCAATAGCTCTTCAGTTAATAAAGTTCCCTTGTTGCTGCCACTTTGTGTTCTTTCAACAATTCAAATCCATTCCTAACAGTTACACAAGCAAACATAACCCGTGATTGAAGATAACCTGTTTGTCCTAAGTCAGAGGAAAATCTTCCTTGAACGTGATGATTCTTTTTATTTATTTATTTATTTATTTATTTTTTTCATTCTGAGTGCCTCTTTTTGGGGATTAGAATGTTTCTCTCATTAAAAAGCAACCTCGTGTTCTTACTTTGGCCTCATGAGGAAGCAATTAAATAGCGACTGTCATTAAATAGACCCTGAAAAATTTCTCTTTGGTTAAACAAAAATAAAAAGCATAAAAAAAATTAGGGATTAAAATAAAATATGATTTTTCTTTTTCGGTATATATTAATAATATATAAGTTGATAAAATCAATGTTCCTGACAGTGTGTGATCTTAGTGAATATTAAAGGTTATATTTGGATGCATCATACAGGAAACCGTTTCAATTTGGCATTTGGTTAAGTTTATATGTTTATACAACAAACTCTTTTTTGGTTAATTTAATCGTAAAAGAATTATTGTTGAATACAAGTGACTATTTTAGCCATAGTTAGAGAGGAGATTGTGGGGGTTATACCTTTCTCAATATTATTAGTGCTTAAATGGCCGCAATAGATGCAATAGTATTTGCATTTGGTAAAGTCAGTTACATAAATTACAGTATAATCATGTTTATAGACCAGCTCTTGTTAGATCACTAAAGTTAAGCAACATAGTCTGGCCACTACTAGATGGGTTACGATTTGTGAATGCTAGGCACTGTATATCATCTATAACCAAGATATTCATATGCAGCTAGGAACTGCTTGGGAATTTGGTATTCCTTGTAAACTTCATCCTTTGGAGGAAGCCTGTATAGATCACCCAGAGATAATACCACATCAGGTATTAGTGATTCAGTATAATTAAATAAGTTGTGATAGTATTGATTAGCCCAATTGTGCATCCTCTTTGGTGATTGTTATTAGGCAAGACACCGGTCAAAATTAAAAAAAAACTTATTATTTTGAAAAACAAAAAACAAAAAACAAAACAAAAAAAAAACAAAAAGAAAACTTCTTTATATTTATAGTGATATAAGTAGGTCGATAGCACGAGCGACAGGAAAATGTTATTGTCAAAAAAAAAAAAAAATCTGTGAATGGAAATAAGGTCTGAGACATTCACAAAAGTACTAGCGTCAGATGTGCGCGAGCCTTTTCTAGTCTCACACAAAAACACGCGTTCACATCTCAAGCCATATTACTTGTCATATACATCTCAAGCCATATTACTTGTCATATACATTCCAAGGATGGAATACTGTTGCCATATCTGGGCAGGAGCTGCTAAAAATAGCCTATCCTGCCTTGACAGAGTACAAAATAGACTTCGTGGCTTAGTGGGGGATGCCCTTTTCTCTACCCTGTAACCTCTCTCCCACAGAAGAGACGTTGCGAGCCTATCCTTGTTTTATCATTATTTCCATGGCAGGTGCTCGTCTGAACTCCAATCTCTGGTCCCCCCTCGCCAATCTTTCACGAAAAACACCCGTCTAGCCGAATCCACTGTGAAAAATTTCCCCCACTCTATATCTGTGCCTAAATCAAAACGCGGATTCCATGAACAAAGCACCTTTCTTAGAATTGCATGCCTGTGGAACTCTGTTCCGTCTGCCTGCTTCCCACCGGACTACAACTTGGATGTCTTGAAGTCCAACGTTAACAAATTCCTAATGAACCACCCCCTTAAGTAAACACTTCATCAAATCTCCACACTAACGTAATGTACTTGCAATAACCCTTATCCTTGAGTGGCTTCCGGGCCTTGATAAGTGGTGATCACTATGTAAAAAAAAAAAAAAAAATATGCGCACACAAACATACGCGCGCACGTCCACACACGCACATATATTCACGTTCACGTACATACACTCACATTCACTTATACACACACGCTAACGTATGCACATGTACACACAGATGGACAACGTCACTTCCCTTTCAAAGGAAATCCACATATGCGCAAAAGACCACTGGAAACAATTATAAAAGCAAGAGCAATAAGCCGCATCTTTCTTTTCCAACCCGCCTTCCAAGATGAGTGGTCGACGCACCAGCCGCCGCCGTTTCGGCAGGTGCGCGCACGCGCGTGCCTCACAACACTTGCTACTATGTGGGACAAAAAGCTAACAGACCGTACGTACACTATATACGCTTTCTCTCTCTATGAACTGGATTGACATTCTCACTCTTTCTCTCTATATATATACAACTTGTCACTGAGAATACCTTCGCGTAGCTGACTGCTAACATGTCTTTGTCTACACGCTGGACTATCACTCCCATTTCCACTACATTACTCACATCTCTTCCCACGCGCGAACAAACGATAGTGACCCGAACGGAGATGAACACACATTTCCTTTTTCCTTCTATACTACCAGTCCCGCAACACCTGCGCGGACATGAACATGTGTTACACCTAAAACATTCATTCTTTCAACAGTAAATAAACGACACGTTTATCTTATCCAGCAATTGAGTTTTTGTTTCCTTCTTTCCATTCGTTTCATTATTTTCTTTTGTAACGGGATTAGGATTTATATATCCTAGTCCTCTACAGATGATATAAACAAAGTTTATTTAACAGGTTAATTTGGTGCTCAGGACAGAGAGAGTTAACACATATGAACTCATGGAGAAGAGCAGAGACTCGGTGTGACAAAAAAAAAAAACAAAAACAAAAAAAAAATGGTAAAGGTACTTTTGTTTATTTATGAATTAATTTAACAAAGAAATAAAACACATTCTTTTGTCAGTGTTAGAACAAGGGAGACAACTCTGCCCCGCCGAAAAACGAGAAAGTGAACTGGATTATTTCCCTTGCAACCGACACTTGAGATTGCTGAAATAAAGAATAAAAAATTGGGCTTCATCATATTATAAAAGCATTATTGGAACCATTTTTAAACTTGAACTCAGATTATCTTTTTTTTCTTTCTGTTTTCATATGCAGAAAAAAAAAATGGTTGCCCATTTAATCGATTTGATTTCAAGGCATAAGATATTTCTTTCTTTTTTAAGCATTTTTTTAATATTATTTGAATTATTTGGATTACTATTATTGTTATCTTGGTTGTCATTTTTCACAATGTTTCGGACGAATTTCTTCAGGTGCATCTCTTTGAAATTGGGAGTCTTTATGTCGAACCTATACAGACTTTTAAAATTAAACCCTTCAGTTAATCCATAGTAATAGATTGTTCTTGTTTCGTCAGCCATGACCAGGTAGAAGTGTTAATTATTATGTAATTTTTAGTTGTTATCGCCTGTGGCAAGGATTGAACCATTAACCTCCAGAAGACTGTTGCTTAGAACTAGCAAGGAACAAACCACAGGGCAACCGTCAACCACAACGATATTTAAGTGAAATAAAAAATTTATAAAGGCATAAACTTTATACAAGAATGGTCTATAGTGATAAAGCGACTAAACTATCACAATCTATACCTTCTGTCTATCGTTATCTTTCTTTTGATATCACCACCTATTCTCCCCATCCTCTTTCTCCCCATCCTCTTTTATTATCCTTCTGTCGCTTTCTCTGACAACTGGAGAAAATTGTTGACGACTTACTACATGGTGCAACAATAATGTCGTTTTTTGACGTTCCACTTCATGGCAAAACAAACGGCATTATTTTTGCACCGACCGTATAATAACATTAAAAAATCGCTCTAAATGTCCACTCCTGATTAATTCTATTAACAGTCAAAAGAATGAATACCAAATATTAAATAAATAAAGGTGAGGGATATGTTTTGTCTGGGGCAATGCTGCAAAAGAATATATTAGCTTTGTGTGTCTTGCGTAGTTTTTGACTTTTAACTGGACACACACACACAGACTCACAGAATATATTTTATGATTATTATTTTTATTTGGCATCTTTTTTTGTCTCATACTAAGGTCATACGTTTTGTGAATGACTTCCAACATATGCTGTATTAAAAATAGCAGAAATTCTTTGATGTGCATGGGTGTGCAGAGTGGGGGGGGGAGGCGAAGGGGACGGTGGTCCCGGGCAACCAAATTGGAGAGCAGCATTCAATCATATTCGAACTAGCTTCCTTTCTCATAATACTTTTCAGCACTAGGATTTGCACTTGAGTCTTTGGGGCATATAATTGAGGGGTTGATCTCGGGCATCAGCAGGACATCACCAAACCCCTGAACACCACTGTCTCTCTATTCAATTTCTTGATGAACATTACAAGTTTATGTGTCTCCTTCAGTTCAGAGTTTCACAACCTTTTTCGACCCCTCCCCCTCATCACACGGATGCCTACTACCCCCCCCTCCTGCCTCCTTACATAATAATGTTAATAGTAGTAGAGAAAGCACATAGTTAAAGTGAAAATGAATAATCGAATATTTATATAGCTTTCTCAACATTACGGTTTGTGATTTTTGAATTAATTTTTACAATTAACAATAATTGTGATGCAATCCATTTTCACACGAATTGTGAATCCCAACGAGAATGGGTCGAGAAAACCTAGTAAGGGATATCAGATATAAGATAGATTTGGTCACCGCCTACCTGAAGTCTCATAACGTCTCCTCGGTGGGCGGTATGGACCCTTTTGGGAAACCCTGCTTTAGATCAATGGTGTGTAGAAATTCTGATATCTTTTTTATGGATTCACATAAAAAAAAAGACAGTTTGCAATTTATGTATTTTTTTTAAATTAATAAAATAATTAATAATTAACCATCATTTATAAAAGCCAAAAACCACTCGAGGATAAGAGTTGATGAGATTGTCAATTGGATGATGAAAGGATCAGGAACGATGCGGGGAAAAGAATGAATTTGATTACTTCAGAGGACAGCTTGACAAGTATTTGTTGGCATTAAACTTTTAGACGACTATGTTGTCGTTTTGGAAGCAGTCCTATGGTATTATGTTCCACAGACGGGAAGTTCTTGGACAGAAATTTTATTCATGGAAGTTCCATTTAGTTTTGTGTACACAGAGGAAGAAAGAACAGTTCTTTGTATTGGTGGTAGTTGATGAGTTCTTGCTGTGAACGTTTTACAGGAGAGGGGGATTGAAGGAGATTGGAGCTACAATAGAAAATAAGTAGAGAGACTAGCAACTTCGTGTCGTCTGTGAGAAATAGATTGTCAAGAAGTGAAGAGATGATTCTTCATTCAAGTTGAGTTTTGCACCTTATAGTTAAGGTGGATGGGTTAGGCTTAAAAATACTGAACTGACACTGGATAGAAGTCACACTTAGGTACTAAGAGGACAACCTATGGTGTGAAAATATAAAATATAAAAGAATATATAAATATACAGACAGCCGGAAGAAAACTTTTTTTTTTTACTGAAAATGATAGTCAATGTTCAAAACGCTGGCAAACAGTTAAAAATTAAAGAAAACAAAACATAATAGTGATTTAACAGATATACATAATAGAAAACTTGCTAGATACTGAGAAAAACTTCTATAAACAATGCAGTCCAAATACGAAATGATACAAGTTCGATGATTGATTTGTGCCTTGTTATTACATTCATAAATATAATAGTTGTTATTCATAAATATGATAGTTATTATATTCATAAATATTATAGTTATTACATTCATAAATATGATAGTTATTATATTCATAAATATGATAGTTATTATATTTATAAATATGATAGTTATTATATTCATAAATATTATAGTTATTACATTCATAAATATGATAGTTATAATATTCATAAATTCAGCTATTATATTCATAAATATTATAGTTATTACATTCATAAATATTATAGTTATAATATTCATAAATATGATAATTATAATATTCATAGATATGATAGTTATAATATCCATAAATATTATAGTTGTTATATTCATAAATATTATATTTATTACATTCACAAATATGACAGTAATTATATTCATAAATATAATAGTTATTATATTCATGAATATTATAATAATTATATTCATAAATATTAGTTATTATATTCATACATATGATAGCAATTATATTCATAAATATGATTTCTACTATGTTCATAATATAATAATTACGATGTTCATAATATGATGGTACTATGTTTATAACTATGATTGTTACTATGTTCATAAATATGACTATTACCATGGTCTTAAATATCTGCCTAAAACTGACAAATTATAGTAAGAAAGCATTATCAGTTTCCTTGCCAACTTCTTACGTTCAGAAGATGAGTCAGTGATTATCATGTTGAAGATATTTTACATTTTGGTCCATAACATACAAACATCTTATATTATCACTGATAAAACACACACACGTTTATGAATAGATCCCTAGTTACTTGTCATTGGCTGACCAAAACATACTCATGAATATGTATCGACATATAAATACTTATGTAAAACTAATAATAATAATAATAATAATAATATATATATATATATATATATATATATATATATATATATTTGTTGACTGTTTTATGGGAAAGAATTCCAACAAAGTGCTCGATTACAAAGAAAACATTTCAATATAAGAGCTTAATATTTATTTATTTAAAACTGTACAGAAGATCAGAAAAACATTGATACCGTCGGTTTCAAGCCTAACATAAGGGGGACCAGTTAATGGTAAATAATGTTAGGCTCTCGTCAGCCAGATTGTTTTCTGTTTCTGGGGAAAAAACCAGGACCGGAAGCCATGTCAACTAAGAACAGAATAGGGCAAAATAAATTTAAACATGTATTTACTAAAAAATATATTAAATAAAAAATTGGTATTAAAATAAAATATATAAAAATAGGGACAGAAAAACTATAATTAAATAAAAATGAACATAATTATAGATAATGCGTGTGGTCCTCGTTTTTCCTTAGAAAGATAAACAGAAAACAATATGGATGAGGAGAGCCTAACATTATTTACTATTAACTGGCCCCGCCTTATGTTAGGCTTGAAACCGACGGTACCAATGTCTTTCTGACCTTCTGTACAGTTGTGTATATATATATATATATATATGGTACTCATGCACTTATTGATCCCTGTTGAAATAATAACGTTATTATTTAAAAAGCCATTCTTAACATGGGGAGGGGAGGGTGTTTTGTATCTATTCTGTACTTTAACCTTACAATTGAATAAAAAAAAACATCATAAAACTTTAATTAAACTTGGAAATACGATTTAAAAAATAGCACGGATCAGTAAGTGCATTAGCACCGTATATATATATATATATATATATATATATATATATATATATATATATATATATACACTTGTTTGTAATATACTGAATTTTACTGGGTTCGTATAATTCAGTAAAAATTTGAAATTGTCCAACCGGTATTGAAACAATTGTAACTTACAATGAAATACACTTTTTGTTGCTATCAATTCCTTTTTTGAAGTCTTGGTTTTGTTAATACAGTATATATATATATAAAAAGCCATTCTTAACATGGGGAGGGGAGGGTGTTTTGTATCTATTCTGTACTTTAACCTTACAATTGAATAAAAAAAAACATCATAAAACTTTAATTAAACTTGGAAATACGATTTAAAAAATAGCACGGATCAGTAAGTGCATTAGCACCGTATATATATATATATATATATATATATATATATATATATATATATATATATATATATATATATACACTTGTTTGTAATATACTGAATTTTACTGGGTTCGTATAATTCAGTAAAAATTTGAAATTGTCCAACCGGTATTGAAACAATTGTAACTTACAATGAAATACACTTTTTGTTGCTATCAATTCCTTTTTTGAAGTCTTGGTTTTGTTAATACAGTATATATATATATATATATATATATATATATATATATATATATATATATATATATATAGTAATTTATAAAATATATATGGCGATTAAGCTACACTGAATATTCTGCGTTTCATCCACTGCAGGATTCGTCACAAATCCTACAATGGATGAAACGCAGAATATTCAGTGTAGCTTAATCGCCATATATATTTTATAAATTACTAACTAGCTCTACCTACGTATTGAGCACTTTTGAAGTAAATACTTAAAGTTTACACATAAATCTATACTTTCGTATATTAAATTTGTGTGAGTAAATGAAGTAGTTATATATATATATATATATGTTTAAAGAAAAAATAGAAAAAACCGAATGAAATTATTAAAAAATCAACGTTTCGTCCTTGTTTCCGAGGACATCTTCAGGATAATTGAAATAATAATATTTTAATAATTTCATTCGGTTTTTTCTATTTTTTCTTTAAACATAACGTCAACCACCACTGGTATATTTTTTCATTCCTTATACATATATATATATATATAAGCTTACTTTAGGCTTGGCTTATTGTTATGACAGTTCATATTTATAAGTGCTGTGATATTACCATATATTATTAGCTAATAAGTTTGGTATATATCCATTCTATAGTGTTCAATACTATAGTAGAGCTGGTGTATATATATTTTTTACTCACATTTTTGTTTACTTACCTTTTTTACTTACATCTTCAAAGCCACTACCCTGTTCAACTTAAGATGTGTACGAGCCTTTTTCAAGTCTCACACAAAAACACACATTCACATTTCAAGCTATGTCATATACATACGTGCACACAAACATACGCGCCCACGTCACACATGTACACATATTCACGTTCGTGTACATACACTCACATTCACGTGTATAGACACACACGCTAACGCACACATATGTACTCACACACGCACACATGAACGCACACATGGACGATGTCACTTCCGCTTTCTGGGGAAATATACACATGCGCAAAACACCACCGGAAACGAGTATAAAACAAAGAGACAAGCTGTTTCTAACCCTTTTAGGACCAACTCTCGACCAGAGAGGTTGGGATAACCAGCCGCCTCCCTTTCGGGAGGCGCACGCTCGTGCGCGTCACGCCCACTTACTACTATGTATGGGGCACGAGCTAACAGACTGTATGTACACATTCCCACTCTTTCTCTCTCTATCTAATACTGTTCGCTGAGAACACCTTCGCGTAGCTGACTACTAACTGATGTCAACTCTCATATCCTCTTCTTTGTCTACACGCTGAACTATCATTCTCATTTTCACTACAACACTCATTTCTCTTTCCACACGCGAACAAACGATAGTGACCCGAACTTGAGATGAAAACACATTTCCTATTCTTGCTACAACACCAGTCCCGCAACGAACATTGGTTACACACGCGCGGACATGAACACATGTTATAACTAAAACGTTCATTCTTTCAACAGCAAATAAACGACGTTTATCTTATCCATCAATTGAGTCTTTGTTTCCTTCAATTCCATTCGTTTCATTATTTTCTTGTGGCGAGCTAGGGTATTATATCCTGGTCCGCTACAGATGTCATATAGATTGAAACCTCGACTTATCTGCACAAGCTAAGCAACAACCACCAATTTAAAAAGTAAAATTTGTAATATGAAAGATCAATTAAAAAAACAAATGAGCCACGATAAAAACCATGTTGCATGATGCTCAACTTTTGATCGAAAGAACCATCGCGTTTCAAATTGATTCACAATTTATATAATGTTGAAAGTGTGCCGGCTTGTAGAGGCATCTTGGAATGAAATGAAAAATATAGAATAAACTGGCAAACTGTTTTAAGAATACGTTTTTAGATACAAATAAAAAAGAATTTTCTTTTCTTTTTTTTAATTAGTTTCGGATGTAAAATTTTTCGTCAGAGAAAGAGTTCTTTTTATCTTATGAAGAGAACTGGAGAGTTCTACGTACATTAGCCAGCCGGCACGGGCTCGATGGCACAACAAAAGGAAGGACTTTTAACTTCCGAGGAAAAAAAATAAAAAAATAAAAAGAAGACCAACAAAACATAAGAACTCTTTCTCTGACGAAGGATTTAAAATCCGAAATTAATTAAAAAAAGAAAAAAAAACAAAGACAATTATTTTTTATTTGCTTCCAAGAAAAAGAAAAAGAAAAAACAAGAAAAAAAAGAAAAAGAAAAAAAACAAACAAAAAAAACAAAAAAGAAAAAAAAAAAAACAAAGAAAATTATTTTTTATTTGCATCTAAAAACGTTTTTAAAACTGTTTGTTTATTCTATATTTTAAAATTCATATACTTTAAATGGCTCTATGGCAACATCATATGTTTGGATCCTGTGATAATATCACATATTGTGGAGAATCTAGATCAACAAAATCAAAGTGCGCATCATCATCATCATCATCATCATCATCATCATCATCATCATCATCATGTTGTTGCTGTTTTTGTTTTCGATTTCATCCTTTTGTTAGTTTTTGTTCTGCTCCTTCTCCTCTCTCCTCCTCCTCCTCCTCCTCCTTCTCCATTTTCTTTTATTTTCTTTGGTCCACTTTACTAAGCAGACGATATCACTGAATTAACGACACAGTTTTTTTTTTTTTTTTTTTTTTTTAAATGATTTTCGAGATCAAAATTGAAATTGAACTTTTCCTGCTTAACGGTTCTGCTGTTTCAAACCAAATCCCGTGACACAACTGTAAAACGTGCGTTTGAAGGAAGCCAATCATGAATGTTCCATATATTTTCATCCAAGAAACATCTGCTAATCTGAAAAAAAAAAAAAATAATATACATATGAAAAGATAAAAAAAAATTATATCAGAAATGTTATCTATTAATAATGGGAATTTGGTATCTGTCTGTCTGTCTGAAGCCGAAACAATACTATTACTATCTTTTTTAATGCTCGATTCAGATTGCAGAGCATTCTGAACATCTGGGAGAACTATCACACCAACCTCAGTGTTCTTCAGGAGGCCAACACCACCAGCATCAAAGCCATCATCACCAGCTGAGGTGATTGAGCTATATTATCAAGATGTCAGATTTCTGGCAGCCGAAACAATTCTTCTATGGGCAACTAAAAGAAAGAAAGCACACCCGAGGAGGCCAGAAAAAAAAACGATATAAGGATCTTTTGAAAGCAAACCTGATGAAGTGTGGCATCAATAGATACACCTTTGAAACCAAGGCCAAAGACAGGCAAACCTGAAGGCAGCCCATCGCCAAAGGCACAGCCGCCTTCGAGGTTAACCCACATGCGAACCTTGAGGAGAAGACAAAGAGGAGGAAGGAGAGAGGAAAACGTTCTCAAGCACACCCTCCAAATGGAAATGGGGCTGCCTTCCCTCACTGTGAAAGGCAGCTCAATGCCAGGATCGGCCTTGTCGGTCACGCCTGCACACACTAAAACCCAAAACGCGACCTTCATCCTCACTGCTGAGGGGTTGCCAAGAGAGATACTGCCCCTAATACTTAATTATGTGTGTTTGTGCAGCATAGTATCTGTTTAGTTGTGATGATACCGTCCTCCTAGGCATTCTATTCTCCTTGGGGGCAGAAGGGTAATAAATGTTCATTCGTTGAGTGGAGAATAGTATAGTATCTGATCTGTAGTCATAATACAGTCTTCCCAAGCATTATCACCTCTTTGTTTTTCTTTGAGAGGTGGAGAGTAGAGTAGTACCTGTTTGAGACCATCCTCCTAGGCATTATCTCCTCCTTTGAATCATAATATAGATTTGCTAGTATACATTAATGTAAATACAGGGCATATAAAGAAAAATATCAGAACCGTTTACATTAAAGGGCTTCTGCCATAATGCATCACCATTGACAATATGCAGTAAAAGATTTTGAATATCTACTAAATACTATCGTTGAGTGTCTTTGGTTTCTCTGTACAGAGATTTGTGAAGCCGATACCAGGATGTTTTGTTCTCCAAGTAAACTCGGACAAAATATTTATAACAATTTTATTATACCATCCCTGTTCAAGCTGAAACATACTTATCAAAGTATTCTTATGCGCATTTATGTCAAACACCTTTGTAAAAAGTTAAAAAAAAATTTTTTTTTCCATTCTTTGGGGAGCAGGCGCGTACGCAGACCCACAATTTTAATAAACCACCACTGTTCAAAATGTAACATTTTTGCTCCGTGATATCATTGTGTGTGGTCAGTTTAGTATAATCGTAAACCATATTGGAGCCTATTTGTGCGCACACACGCACACACACACACATTCAGCACACACACACACACACACACACACACACACACACACACACACACACACACACACACACACACACACACATTCAGCACACACACACACACACACACACACACACACATATATATATATATATATATATATAACAAAAGAAAAATGCGATCATGAAAAGTAATATGGTTAAGCTTAGACATGGAAAAGTAAAGGACTAGTTTTTAAAACTGGAAAAGAAAAGGACAAGATATTCTAGTAAAAAATATAATGAATTTATAACTTAAAATATTGCAGAATTAAGAGTTGATTATATAATGCTATAAATTGAATTAAAAAAAATTCTTAATGCCGCAATATTTTAAATTATAAATTTATTATATTTTTTACTAGAATATCTTGTTCTTTTCTTTTCTAGTTTTCAGAACTAGTCCTTTACTTTTCCATGTTTAAGCTTAACCATATAACTTTTCATGCTTGCATTTTTCTATTGTAATCCATGATTTTTCCAGGCTTCTAGTAAATGCAGTCTTATTTTTTGCCCCCATAAACATAACATACACATATGTAATAACAATATACATCATTCGTCTGCTTTCAATAAAATCTCCGAAATTATCTCCCTTTCATTATTTCATTCTCTCTGTTTCCTTGTTACTTCTCTTTTCATGAGAGTGGTGAATTGGTAGCAACAGTAGCCGCTGAAGCGATGTGGTTGCTATGGAAACCAGTCATAAAAAACGTTCCTCACCTCCTTACGTTTTTTTTACTATTTCGAGCACCAGTAAATTCATCATAACTTTTATTTTACTGAACGAAGATTGAATTTTTTTTTAAACAATATAGCTGAGAAAATGATCTATAAATTGTAATAATTGTTTGAAATTTGGTCGAAAATGAGTGAGCGGTGAAGCTTTAAAGCAGTTCTAAATGGCTAAAACTGACACTTAACCAATGCAACAAATTCTGACCCAAATATTCACAAGCGGTTTAGTATTAATTAACGCTTAATTATAATTATTATAAGGAAAATTCGAAAATAAGAGTATTGGCTGAAGAGAGCTTGATATGGGTATCTAAAACGGTCCTAATTCTCGGGTTTGAAACCGACGGTACCAATGACTTATCTCATCTAAAACTCTCTGTGAACAATATATATATATATATATATATATATATATATATATATATATACACACACACACACACACACACACACACACACACACACATATATATATATATATATATATATATATATATATACACACACACACATGCAATATAACAAATTCTGACCCAAAGATTCACAAGCGGTTTAGTATTAATTAACGATTAATTAAGATTAATTAAGATTAATTAATGATTAATTAACTAAACATGAATTTTTCATATTTTCTTTTCATTTTTATTCAATTTTCACCCCAAACAAACTGTGCCACTTTGAAGTAGGGGGCTACTATCAGGGACATAATTTGCGGAGGCATTATGAAAGGAGATGAGTAGCAAGATGTTTGTTCACATTACACTTGAACTTCTGCATATCAGTACAGTTGGGAAAGCAGAATCCCGGAAGGGAGTTCTAAAGACTTGCTGTTCTGGGGAAGAAACTATTAGAGTAAAAGGCTTTCTTACACCCAGGGATTTCTACTGTAAAGGGTTGGGACTTAGTTGCTTGTCGGGTTTGTCAGGGGTAGTCACGTCGAGGAGGCACAAATGCTTGCAGTTCGTCAGAGCACTCACCATTAAAGTACTTGTAGAACAGGCAGAGGGATGCAACATTTCGTCGATGGGACAGAGGCTGAAGCCTAGATGACAGTTCAGGACCTATCAGGTTGGCGACTCTCACGTCTAATAAAAATTCTTAAGCTTTTTAAAATTGAAGAATCCGTCTTACTATTTCTTGTGTCAGTCTTCTCTTCTGATTGCCTTGATCAGGAACGGCTTTGGCTTATGCTGCAGAAGAGAGTCAAGTTCTCCTTCCATGTAAAACGAATGCGTATCATCGGCGGAACGGATTATCATGTGATGTAGAATATGAGAAAAGTAGAGGAAGATTTCCAGCGTGGCCAGCGACTGACCAGGACACTCTCGCATTCCCAGTCCGTAAGGAAGGAAATAATCAGGAACTGATACCGTTTTACCATCTTTTAAGAACCTGAAGCACAAACATTGTATTCTTCATTAAAAAACACAAAACAAAAAACATAAAAATAATAATGACGATCGCATCATTTAAAAAAATAAAAAGACATAAAAATCGTATTATTTATAGTATCCCGACTACTGCTCTCATCTTGAATGTTACACAACGTTTCAGCTGATGTGACCTCCGACCTACTTTAGACTCGGACCTGTGGTACAACAGATAAAGTGCTAAGTGATCATCACTTCTCAGTGACAATCTCTGGAGACTGAAGACGCAGTCTTTAATAGAGGTGATACTAAGAATATAATAAAAATTACTTAAAACTCTACCCAATCATGACTGACAGAACGAGAACAATTCACCCAAGTGGATTAAATATAGGATGATTTCGAAATTATGTATAGATTCCCGAGTTCGACAAGATGCACCCGAGAGAAAGTTGAAGGTTACACCAGCAAAAATGTTGTAGGAATAATAATAATAATAATAATAATAATAATAATAATAATAGAAATAATAATAATAATAATAATAGAAATAATAATAATAATAATAATAATAATAATAATAATAGAAATAATAATAATAATAATAATAATAATAATAATAATAATAATAATAATAGGAATAATAATAATAATAATAAGAAGAAGTACTTGAAAACAAGAACCACAAAACCCTATGGAACATGGACATACAAACTGATAAACCCATCCAAGCAAGAAGACCGGATGTAATAATTAACAAGAAAGAAAAATCCTGTCAAATCGTAGACTTTGCTGTTCCAGCTAGCCACAGAGTGAATATCAAAGAAAAGGAGAAACGGAGCAAATACACAGAGCTAGCCAGAGAGCTGAAAGGGATATGGATGATGAAGAAAATTAAAATAATACCTGTAATAGTAGGAGCACTAGGAATAATCTCGAAAAACTTTGAAAAAAGAATGGGAGAAATTGGAATCAAAGGAATGACTGGAAAAATACAACGAACAACAATCATGAAAAACAGTTGAAATATTAAGAAAAAACCCTTGAATGTGGAGACCAACACACATGAGCAACAAGCGCGGGCCAGACAAACTGATGCAAAGGCAAAATATGAAGCAATACATGGAACCAAGAACACTGAAGCCACATGTCTATAAGTTCTCTAACCCCCACCCCATCCTTCCATTACCATATCATTGCCCCCCCCCCTAAAAAAAAGAGTGAGACCAAATAACCAAGTAGAGTCAAAGAGGAAGGAAATAACGAGGAATTGACAAGACCTCCGCCAGATGTGCGAAGAAAACTGGGAGCTTGGGGAGGCTTATTGCCACTCAAATTTCAGTGAAGACCAATAGCCGCTGTCAACGAGAAATCAATGGAAGGTAGCTGTTGCGATAATGCAAATTTGTTTGCAGATGTTATCGAAAGAGGTGGAAAGTACTGGAAACCTGGGGAGACTTGTTGTCACTCAGCTTCCAGGAAACACCACAGGCTGTTTTCAAGGAGAGATCTTTGACGACCTATGTGAAAGTTCCTTGTACTTCAATAATGATAATAATAATAATAATATGAGAACAGCAGTCTGAATAATTCAATTAATACAAATTATCAATCCTCACCACAAAAATTCTAAGATCTGAAAATTACACTAAAAATTATCTGAAAAAAAATAAAGACCTGATTCCACTGAAAAATTTCACTATTTTCAAGCATTCCACTGTAGCAAGGTTAAAAATGAAATACGTTTCATGTGGATATGGATCGGGTGGGGGGTGAGGTTCTCCTTTGAGAATACACTGAAGGTTAAAAAAGATGAGAATGGACCTGTCTGTATTCCTTGGTAGAGGCACCTCAATAGACCACCAATAACCCTCTACTTCACTAAAATGGAGGAGATAATTCCTGGGAGGGTATATCTGGATTATACCTAATCTTGAGAAATAAAGATGATGATTAAGTTTCGAAAATGATGCTTAGGCAAAAACTTATATATACAAAAAAAAAAAGAAGACGTTAACGACACAATAAAAAAGAAATTTCATAATTTCTTCTGCTTTCCCGATATTTAGTAGGAACAAACAAGGGAGTTAACTCTGGGTGCCTACAGTAAATCAGTTTAAGGAAAACAGGAAAACAACTCAGATTAGAGCAAAAACCTTATAAAAGATAGCAAGTTTTGCTTATATATATATAATTTTATTCAACTTAGGTAACCAAAATTACCATTGGCCGTGACAATAGATCTACTGTTTCAATCCAAAAAGATTTCAGCAGAGAACAGAAGCATCCAGTCCTCATCGAGAACAGTCTTTTAATGGCCATTAATAGACTGGCCTCGATGAAGACTGGAGGCTTTGGTTGCCTGATGTAATCTTTTTAGATTGAAACAATAGATTTATTGTCACGACCAATGATAATTTTGTTAACCTAAATTTAATAAAATAATATCTTGCTCTTTTTAAAAAGCACTATCAACAACCTCGTTTAAGTCAATGGTTTTTATTTTCATGTGGAATACACACACACACACACACACACAGATATATATATAATATATATAATTTCTAAAATCATTTGAATTATATATATATATATATATATATATATATATATATATATATATATATATATATATATATATCGTGTCAGGAGGCGATGGAAAAAATCCAATAAAGTGCTCGATCGTGGATGTGAGAGCTGAAGATACAATATTTATTACAACATTATATATATACATATTTCAAGGTGGTACCAGTGGTTTCATTGCGCTGAATCAACCCTGATGAATTTATGCTGACTCTTTCCAACCTCTTATGATTGATTTGGCGTAATGAAACCAATGGTACGACCTTGGAATATGTATATATATATAGTGTCGTAATAAATATTATATATATATATATATATATATATATATATATATATATATATATACGAGCAAACAGTTAATAAAACATGTTAAAAAACACTTTGAAATGAGTTAAAAACATATTTAATCTGAAAAGGAAACACTATAGGAAATAGAGCTTATAATACGAGCAAACAATTAATAAAACATGTTAAAAAACACTTTGAAATGAGTTAAAAAATATTTAATCTGAAAGGGAAACACTAGATAAGTGAATAGTCCTTAATCCGTGGAGTTTCGAAGAAATACTTTCCTTCTCATCAGAGGGTAGGAATTAGCAAAATGCGGGATCGGATTTTGCATGCAAAAGTATTTGATGAAACAACAAGTAAGTCAAAGATCTTACTTGATAACAAAAAAAGTGAAGCAGAGGGAATATGGTGAAGAAAAAGGTGATTACACGTGAATGGATAGTCTGGTGGAAGATAAATAATCCAATGACGGTAAAATCCAAATATATAACTTCAAGAAAGTTAATTGAATTTCCATTCAGATTAAATATGGTTTTAACTCATTTTAAAGTGTTTTTTAACAGGTTTTATTAACTGTTTGCTCGTATTATAAGCTCTATCTCCTATTTGGTTTTATCGAGCTTTTACATCTGGCTGAGATAACTTTATAAATATTAATTCTTTAATATTTATAATATACTTTAGTTTTACCATCTTGGATCATTTTGGTAAATTTAATTGTAATTTTTATTTTATTTTATATATATATATATATATATATATATATATATATATATATATATATATATATATATATATATATATATATATATAATTCGAATGATTTTAGAAATATATATAGATGTATTTTGAGGCAAAAGACAAATCATTCTACAAAAATAGGGATACTGAATTGTTAGAGAAGCATTCTAGAAGGAGCATGCGTTAATGTATAAAGTAAAATTTTAGGCCCGGGACTTATTGAGTGGTGGGCATTTATTTATTTGTTCATAGCAAAGCAATGTTATTATTGCATTAAACTATGAACATAATTTCAAATTAAAATTTTATTGTTACAATTATTTTATGAAGTAAATTAAATTTAATAATTAAATAATTAATTATATAATAAATGATATAATTAAATAATGCAATAAAATGCAGAAGTGTAACGGAGAGACACAAGCTGAAGCAAATAAATATATGATGGTGGAATAAACTATACATCGATCCAATATGTGTGTGAGTGCGTGTGTGTGTGTGTATGTGTGTGTGTGTGCTTGTGTGTGTGTGCATATCTGTGTGTGTGTGTGTGTGTGAGCGAGCGCGTGTATATGCGTGCGTGAGTGTATGTGTGCGTACATGTGTGTGTGGGTGTGTGCATGTGTGTGTATGAGTGTGTTAGTGCGTGTATGGGTATGCGTATGTGTGTGCAGGTGTGTGTGCGCGTGTATGCGTGTGCATGTGTGATGTGTATTAGTGATGGGACGATTCCAATATTTTTTTACTAAATTCCTGATTAGTTCGCTATCAGTCTCCGTCTTGACACGACTGAACCACTGCTGATCGTGACTGCTTTGATTCTTCGCCAACTGAATCTGATGCCGCTATCTTTGTTCTGTAGAATTACTCAACACTCGAGACTGTGACTGCATTGATTCTTTGTCAATTGGATTTACTATCGCCATCTTTGTTCAACATAATGGCTCAACACTTTACAAATACATTTCCCGATTCCGATTCTTTATAAATCTCTAAATGTTTAACTTTAAAGTTGTTATTTTGTCCTGATTACTGTAAAAAACATATGTTAAATGAGCATATATTTCCTCAAACGTGGAAGCACACTTGTAGGGGGTTAGGGCTATAGATTTTAGTTTTATTATTAGTTTAAAATCAATAAATACTTATTATTTTATTATTACTAACAGCATGGAAGATTTTGTATGTTTTCAAACAAAATCAAATAAAAAAGATAATTAAAGGAATCGTTTTTGACGTTGGAAAAGAGGCACAAATTTTTCCGATTCCAATACCGATTCTGATTCCAATTACTCATCGTACCACTTATGTATATAAGCGTTGCGACGATTAATTTGAATCAGAATCGGGAATCAGAAAAATCAGAACTTTTTAAGGTATCAGAATCGGTATTGGATTGGGTCCTTGCTAATGAAGCCAAGAATGGCTTCTGTCGCCAGGTTAGGACTGGTGTCAATCGTGACATCCTGCACTGATGATTCCTGAAAGGATGAAACACTAGTGTCTGTTGGTATTTAATAATTATTATTGTATATATATATATATATATATATATATATATATATATATATATATATATATATATATATATATATATATATATATATATATTGTAGAGGAAAAGAAATTTAAGAGAAATCAAATTCCCCTGCCTCAAACAAAATAATAATAAAAAAAAGAAATAAAACACAGTGACACCTCCTTCTCGTTTAAAATGCGCCGTATTTATTTTTCAACAAAATAACAAGATGAACAAGCAAGGTCCGATCGGTAAAAGTTCTTGTGGAATTATTGAGGTTAGAATATTCAAATTAGGTGAAAATCCTTTGTGGAATTACTAAGATTAAAAGGCCATGTTAGATGAAAGTCCTTCGTTAAAGTAATAAGATTGGAAGGTGAAAGTCTTTTGTGAAAATAATGTCCTTATTTCAAGGTTTTTGTCTTAACTGTCGAAGTTCTCCTTATTCAAAATCCCATGAGGAAAGTAGTCCGTTGTTAGTAATTCTTATAGAAAATGTACGGAATGGGTGCGTGTGTGTGTGTGTGTTTTTTTTTGATGCCTGTGTGGCGTGCGTAATTATGGTTTCGACAGATTTGAAAACGACGATGAGATGAAAACAAGAGACATGTTCTCGTGTCAAGTTAGAGCAAAAAAAGAGAGAGAAAGAATGTTTGTTGTGTTTTAATACTTTTTGAATCGGATTCCAGCACAAGATTGCTGCTGCTGATATTTGGTTTGGGAAAGCGTTAAAAAACAATCTTCTAAAATTCCTCATTGGTCGATATTGTCACGTGGTATTGTCTTTGCCTACATCTGCCAGAAATATGTCTATTTTGCTTTTGTTGTAAGAAAAGCGCGTGGGCGCATTTGAAATTATGTCGTTGCTAGAAGAACTTATTTTTGTGCAAATGCGCGGGGAAATTAAAATCAATGAACGTTTGTTTATTAGCGCGCGCGTGTGTGTGTGTGAGTGACACCACAATATATATATATATATATATATATATATATATATATATATATATATATATATACATACATACATATATATATATATATATATATATATATATATATATATATATATATATAGATAGATATATATTACATAGAAATATGTGAGCATAAAAAGTATTATGATAAAGATTAAACATAGAAAAGTAAAGGACTAGTTATTAAAATTAAATTTAAAAAATATTCAATTTAACATTATATAATTAATCCTTAATTAATACTGCAATATTTTAAGTTATAAATTTATTATATTTTTTACTAGAATATCTTGTCTTTTTTCCCCAAGTTTTAACAACTAATCCTTGTACTTTTCCATGTTTAATCTTAACCATATTACTTTTCATGCTTGCATTTTTCTATATAATCCATGATTTTTCCAGGCTTTGCTTTGAAATAATATTTTTTCACTTGTTACCTGTGAATTATTAACGACAGTAGAGCTGAGTGACAGATCAGGATGGCGGTGAATTATTAGTGACAGTTTTTTTTATATCTTGTTACGTAATCATCTCCGCTATACCCAGCCAATTTAAGGTAGCATAACAGATTTGGTTACTATGGTGACCAGCAGCCAATAATAATAAAAAAAACGTTGCTACGTTCCTTGCACATTCTGAGAATTTTTTAACACAGTAATTTTATTATAACTTTTGTTTTCCTGAAGGAAAATTGAAATTTTTTTTTCAAAATATAGCTGAGAAGTTGACCTATGAACTGCAAAAATTTTTTAAAACTTAGTCACAAAATGAGTGAGCGGTGAAGCTTTAAAGCAGTTTGAAATGAGTAAAACTAACTTAACCATTGCGTGTACACACACACACACACACACACACACACACACACACACACACGCATATATATACACTGCTGATAAAAAAATTAAGACCACTTAAAAATCTTTAAAAAGAAACCTTTTTTTTTAAGGATAGATCTTAAACTCTTCCGACTTAAGGTTACTAATACTACAATCTAAAAGGTTCCTATTTACAATGCCTCACCACTGGACAGAGTTAGACACCAGGATCGTTTTTTAACGTGGAGAAAAGGAACAAAAATGAAAATTGTCTCAGTCGTGAAGGATTTCTCCTCCACTGACAGAGAACAAGAAATTGAAGTGCAGCATCGGAAGAACAGATACTACACTTTGATCTTGTCCCGAACAATCTAAAAGGTTATGGAAACAAAAATGTACATTCCAAAAATATTATTTAAAAATTTGCATTTTTATTAAATTAGGCTTTTTACACATGATTAAAATTATAAGACCAAGGATATAAATTGTTAAATTTATGGTAAATCTAATGTTTTTAGTTCAGTTAGAGATTAGCAATCACTGTGTAAAGGTGTTACCATGCGTAAAGCAAGAAAACTAACCGAAGTTGAACGCTCTCGAATTCTAGGATTTCATAAGCAAGGTTTGTCATAGTGAGCGATAGCAGCTAAGGTAAATCGCAGTAAAACTGTTATTTGCAACTTTCTAAAGAACACTGAGACTTATGGAAAAACAAAATCCTTTGGTAGGACCCCCCCCCCCAAAAAAAAAAAAAAAAATTTTCCTGCATTGAGTAGGAGAATCAGACGGATTGTTATTAATAGCAGAGGACTTTCTTCTAGTGAAATTATGGCGGTTACAGATGCTGATTGCAGTCCAATAAACATCAGGCGACACTTACAACAAAAAGGCATGGTAAATAAAAAGGGTAAACAAATTCCTCGATTGCTTCCACGTCACAAAGTGACTGCTTAAGATTTGGTCGTGAATACCAAACCTGGGACGTTGGGAAGTGGAAGAAAGTCCTGTTTTCTGATGAGAAAATAAATTTAATTTAGATGGTCCTGATGGCTTCCAGCGATATTGGCATGACAAAAACATGCCCCTTGAAATTTTTTCCACATGTCGTAGTAGTGGAGGGTCCATAATGGTATAGGGTGCCTTTTCTTACAGAGTGACGATGGAGCTCCAGGTTGTGTAGGGTCGTCAGACAGCAGCTGGTTATGTTAGCATGCTATAAAAAGCATCTTTGATGATGGAGGGTCATTGTTTGGGTGGGGATGGATGGTTATTCCAACAGGATAATGCTGCAATCCACACTGCAAGACGGACCTTAAGCTTTCTACAAGAAAATGGAGTCCATCTCTTGGGACATCCTGCATGCTCACCAGACTTGAACCCAATTGAAAATGTTTGGGGATGGATGACAAGAGAAGTTTATCGAAATGGCAAACAATATTCAACAAAAAATGAACTTTGTGAAGCCATCTTCAGAAACTGGAGCAAGATCCCCCGCACCTTAATGGAAACCCTTATTTCTAGCATGCCCCCCAAAATCTTTTTCGAAGTCATCAAAAGCAGTGGAGGTAGAACTCATTATTAAGTTTGATTGTTAAATGTTTTCATACACTTTTCATACACTTTTTGTACAATTTAATAGAATTTTTGTCTCTGATCTTATAATTTTCATCATGTGTAAAAAGCCTAATTTAATAAAAAAGTAAATTTTAAAAATAAATCTTTGGAATGTAGCTTTTTGTTTCCATAACCATGTAGATTGTAGTATTGGTAATCTTAAAAAAAGTTTTTTTTTAAAAAAGATTTTTAAGTGGTCTTAATCAGCAGTGTATATGTATATACATGCACATTGGATCAATAAAGGTGAAGTTACAAAGTTTATTCCGCCATCACATCTTAATTTGCTACAGTTTGCATTGTATTGCCTCCTATAAACTTACATTTCGTTTATATACGAACTAAACAATGCTTTAAGCAAACTACATTAACCTCTTAATAATTTTATAAATTCATCAGATTTGAAACCGAAATATTGTTTTCTCAAAATACATTTATATCATTTGAATATACTACGTAATCACAGTAGATCACCAAAGTTAAACAACGTTGAGCCTGGTCAGTACCAGATGGGTGACCATTTAGGAATATGAGGTGCCCAACCCAAAAAACATGACAATGTCAGAGCATCAGCCATGGAGCTTGGAATCTGTCAATGTTTCACTCATGACTACTACTAAATTGATCGAATCATTTGAAAACTGTTTTTTGTATTACCTTGTTGGATCAAACCTTTTCGGATTTTTCCAGTATTTTGGATCATAATGGATACTCCAGACATTGCACAAAATCCAGGTATCTTTCGGGATATCATAACCTGAAAACAAAAACAAAAAATATTACCAAAGATGAGAATAGTAGTCCAAATAGTCCAAAACACACACACACACACACACACACACACACACACACACACACACACACACACACACACACACACACACACACACACACACACACACACACACACACAAGTCAAGTCTAAGTGACATTTTTCGAGGCTGAAGGTTAGCGCCCTACTACAGACGATAATAACTAAGAATACTATAATAAATAGTCAAAACTTCCATCCGTATACTTCCTTCCCTCTCCTCTTTAATTTCTTTCACACTTTCTTTTTCTCTACTTCTATTTACAGTCGAATATTGGTCAGCCAACGAAACTTGAAAAATATTTTTGTTATTAAATGTGTTCCCAGTGTCATGGGGTGACAGTCGGAGGAATTCTGAGTGAGAGAATAAAAACTCCTTTGCCTTCCTTTATTCATGAATAATAAAAAGATAATAAAACATTGATCAGAATTGAATATTACAATCTATCAGAGATACGATTTTTATGTACTTAGAATACTAATCAATATCTATCTTATATGACTGATGAAAACAGAGTTAATTATGTACGTTTTGTTAAAAGCCATTGATCCTAATCGAATGGAACAAACTCTGCATTTACTTTATGTATATTCAATAATTGATAAGGTCTAACATGAAGTTCTTCCTCATCGCTCGGTTGTAAAATATGCTTAAATATGATATTTTAATTCATGCACATTTTGTGTTTATCATTATTAGTGATGGAACGATTCCAATACAGTTACTGATTCCGTACTAAATTCATGATTTCGATCCTTTATGAATCTCTAAATATGCAACTATAAGATGGTTATTTTGTCCCGATTATTGTAAAAACACATCTTAAATGTGAATGTATTTTCTCAAACGTAAAAACATACTTGTGTGGAGGGGGGGGGATCTATAGATTTTTGTTTTACTGGAAGTTTAAAATCAATAAATATTTATTATTTTATCATTACTATCAGCAGTTGAAAATTTTGTTTTAAACAAAATCAAATAAAAAATGATAAGTAAAAGAATCGTTTTTGGCATTGGAAAATAGGTATAAATTTTTTCTGATTCCGATATTTCAAAAAGTTCTGATTTTTCCCATTCCTGATTGGGATTAATCATCTCAACACTAATTATTATAGAATCAATTCTTTATCGATTATTTCATATTATATTGTACCCAATATATAATCATGATTTAAAAAAAAAAAAAAATGACTTGGGTGCCATTAGCTAGAATCAAAACCGAAACCAAAGTTTACAAGATTCAAGCAAGCAAGCAATAACGCCTGGACGGTTCCCAGAAGTTTATAATTATTAAGATTTTATTACTGGACCAATACTTAATATATTCAGATCTTTCTTAGACAAGGGAAAAATCCAGGTTGCCATTGATGACCATACGTCCAAACAGCATGATATTAACCTAACAACCAGCCATGGTTCTCCCCTGAATGTGCTGCTGCCATCGCACACAGAAATCATTTTTTCCATAACTACCAACATAATAGATGTACTGAGACTAAAGTTGCTTTCAGGACTGCCAGCAACCACTGTAAAAGAGTAATGAAACATGCAAGAGAGCTATATGCTCAGTCTGTTAAATCCAAAGTAGCTGAGCAGCGGCTTGGTTCCCACCAGTTCTGGCAAATAGCAAACAGGATCTTGAACAGAAGCGTGCGTTCTATCCCAACTATCATCAATGGACCTGAGGTCATCTCGTCAGCATCAGACAAGGCCAGACTGTTTGCCAAGAACTTTGCAGCTAATTCTACCCTATGCGACAATGACCATCAACTCCCTGTATTTCCTCCTATAACAGACAACACGCTATGCAACATACAAATATCTGTGTGCGAGGTCGCCAAGTAAATCAAGAACCTTGATTCCAGTAAAGCAACTGGCCCTGATGGCATTCCAGTTATAGTGCTGAAAAAGCTCCAACCAGAACTTGCCCCCATACTTACAAAACTGTTTAAGCGTTGCCTTAAGTGCTTTCCAACACCCTGAAAAACATCATCAGTATGCCCTGTATTTAAGAATTCAGGTGAAAAGTCATCTCCCTCTCAGTACAGACCAATAAGTCTCCTGTGTGCCATGAGTAAGTTGTTGGAATCCATATTAAATAAAGAAGTAGTCAACCACCTCAACAGAAACAACCTTCCTAGTGACATGCTTAGAGATCTACAGCAGCTGTGCTTACAGTTATATCTCATAGGATTAGCAAATCTCTCAACGGAGGCAACCTTTCTAGGGCAATTGCTCTTGGCATATCAAAGGCCTTTGATAGGGTATAGCATAAAGGTTTACGTCATAAGATCTCTAGCTATGGTATAGCTGGAATGTCTTCTCAATTATTAAATCATTTCTCTCTGATAGGTTCATAAGAGTAGTAGTTGATGGGCAAAAATCAGAAGCTCACAGTATTAATGCTGGAGTCCCTCAGGGGTCCATCCTGGGCCCAACTCTTTTCCTGATCTACATTAATGATCTTCCAAATCACATCCTTACATCATTTGTAGACATTTATGCTGATGACACTACCATTTATGGTAGCACATCTAAGACAGTAAACGACCAAGTTCTCTCCGATTCTCTCTCCTCTGATCTTGAGCACGTAGTACAATGGGGAAAGGAGTTGTTGGTTACTTTTAATGCATCTAAAACCAAGCTTCTCTCTTTACATCATCAACACTCTGATCCACATCTGGCATCAATTGAAATGAATGGCTCTCGCCTTGAGGAGGCCTCAAGTTTTGACAAGCTTCTGGGCTTGACCGTTACTCCTGATCTTAAATCGAACACATACATCAAATCTGTTGCCAAGGGCGCTGGAAAAATGGTGGGATCTTTCTATCGATCCAGTAGATATCTCACTGCTGATGCAATTCTCTATCTATATAAGAGCCAGGTACGTCCAAGGATGGAATACTGTTGCCACATATGGGAAGGAGCTGCTAGAAAGGACTTGTCCTACTTTGATAGAGTTCAAAATAGACTTCGTAGCCTCGTAGGAGATGTCCTTTTCTCTTCCCTGCAACCTCTATCTCACAGAATAGATGTTGCGAGTTTGTCTCTGATGTATCGTTATTTTCATGGAAAGTGTTCGACTAAGCTTCAGTCTATGGTCCCCCCTCGCCAAACTTTCACAAGAAACACTCGTTTAGCTGAAAACACTATCAATAATTCCCCCCACTCTTTATCTGTGCCAAAACCTAAACGTAGATTCCATGAACAAAGCTTCTTTCTTAGAACTGCACGCCTGTGGAATTGTCTTCCGTTTTCCTGCTTTCCGGCTGACTACAATATGGTTGTCTTCAAGTCTAACGTAAACAAGTTCTTGATGAGCCGTTCCATATAAGTTAACAAATTTACCGAACTGATTACTATATTGTCCAATTTCTACTGTACACTCTTTAACCCTTATCCTCGAGTGACCTCTTGGCCTTGATGGTGATGCCTGTGTAAAAAAAAAAACAAAAAAAAAAAACGACTTCCCTGATGGCATAGTTGTTGATGACATCATGCTCTATAATAGACATGAGGAAAAAAACGAATGTACACATACTCAAGGAAATGGTTCAAAACCTTATCAAATGATCCACAGTCTGTAGCAGAACGTGGACGAAAATTAATGGCAAAATGTAATGCTACTAAGACTAAACTTCTTTCCTTTAACAATTAGGAGAAACCTTATCAATCACCGATTGCCAAGACCCTATTTGAGAACCCATCGTTCAAACTTAAGAATCACAGATAACATTGATAATACATTGAAGACATTGCCAAGTCCGCTGCAAAGAAGATGGGCTCTCTCTACCGTACTAAAAAAGTACTCACACCTGGCAATGTTCTGCATTTCTACAAAGC
This sequence comes from Euprymna scolopes, assembly GCF_053919585.1. Classification (NCBI taxonomy): domain Eukaryota; kingdom Metazoa; phylum Mollusca; class Cephalopoda; order Sepiida; family Sepiolidae; genus Euprymna; species Euprymna scolopes. The sequence continues at coordinate 97,785,049 of NC_136486.1, read as the reverse complement.
CACCATTCGCTCATGCATATTGCTGTATTGCTGCCACATCTGGGTTGGTGCATCTCTTACTAGTCTCCCCCCCTTAGACAAGGTTGTGGTCCAGGATATATGACCTTAAACTATATCCAGTGGTGAGGCCCGAGCTTGCGGGCTTTGTGGAGTGTGAAGATACCCTTTAATAGCCATTGCTCCCAGGTCGACTCTGACCCGGAGTGGTAGTACCTGTTAGGGTCCCAACTATGGGTTAAATAGAAACTGACTTAAAAATAACAAATATATTCTATTAAAAATTTTTTCTTCAAAATCACTGGATTCGGCATTAAATAACCTGAAAAGGGTTGATATGCTGTAAAACAAAAACAACCAAAACCAACAATTAGACAAGGTCGAAAAATGAGTCTCCAATCTAATAGGTTGCACATTATCAACCAAGCTCCAATCCCTGCCCCATCGCCATCCCTATACCTGTTCTACAAGTACTTTAATGAAATGCGCTTATAGCACTTGTACCTTCTCAACATATATACCCCTGACTAACCTGACAAGGAGAAAAATCCCACCCCTTCACTATTGAGGTCCCTATGTGCTGGGAAGCCTTCTATAATAACAGTTTCTTTTCTTGAACTGCTAGACTTTGAAATTTCTACCCTGTTTTCTGCTTTCCTGACTATACTAACATGTTGAAATGTAAATGTAATGTGAACAGATATCTCACTGCCAACTCCCTACATAATATCAACAAACATGATTGCAAATAGTAGCCCTTTACATTCGAGTAGCAATATATCCTGTGTGAAGTGAGTGAATAAGAGTGTGTGTGTGTGTGTGTATATATATATATATATATATATATATATATATATATATATATATATAGAGAGAGAGAGAGAGAGAGAGTGTGTATATATATATATATATATATTTATATATATATATATGTATATAGTAGCTTTATCTTTAATCAATGATTTTTAGTAAGTACTTATTTTCATGACTACATGTTGACACTATTTCGACTATCTCATTTAATAGTCTGTCTATTTCTTTTAATCATGTTATTGCTAATTTTATCCTATTGTATATATATAGACAAATGATTAAACGAGATAGTTGAAATAGTGTTATCATGTAGACATGAAAATAAGTATTTACTAAAAAAAGATCATTGATTAACAAGAAAGCTACCACATATGGCTATTAAGCACAATCTTAATCAATGAATAATTATGAAAAATATACATGAAACAAGCTTAACTTTTACTAATTTTCTAAGATACTTTTGTGGTATATCCTGTTTGATTTAATGTGGTCATTTATGCACTAATGGTATAAATCCTCTACCCTCTTCTTTATTGTAAAAGAACAACTTGTATTTAATTAATTGTATACAATAAACCGTTTATAACAGACCAAAATAACATAATCTGTCATGGGAAGAGGCTATCAGACATGCCTACACAGTGTGATGATGTATGAAAGTGAAACCTGGTCAGTCGTGGTTGAGGACATGTATTGCATGGAGATAAATTAAATGAGAATGATACAATAAACTTAAACACAGAATTAGTTGTGATGACCTTAGAGGAAAATTAAATATGGACAGTATATGGAGATGTCTGCAGAGCAGGAGATTTTGAGGGTATGGTCACATTGTAAAGATTGGATGAGAGTTAATAGATGTAGGATAGTTCAGATAACAGGTCTAGTTTCCAGGAGAAAGCTTAGACTCCTAACTCTTGCTTCTAATTAGTTTATCTTTTAGTCCTCACATTCCATGAACATCGTTTCTTACCTTGTCTTTTTAATCCTCAGATGTGAGCGGTGTTCCTGGCAAAGGAGGGGAAATTGTTATTTTGTGGGTCGAAATCTATCTAACACTTATCTTTGGTTAGTTTTTCATCTTAAAGTTTTTTTTTTTTTACATCAAGTGATTTGTTTGGAGCAATTTCCATTAGAAAAAAAGAAAACAAAAAAAAAACAAAAACAAACAAAAAAAAAAAGCAAAGGAGAGGAGGTGATAAAAATGGACCGGAGATCGGTTACTTTGGAAATAAATTTCTCAAACCTGTCCAATGCATGCAAGCATGTAAAACGGACATTAAAAAATAATAATAATAAAATGATGATGATGATGATGATGATGGACAACTTTGACTAAGTGCTTAACAACATGGACTGAAAAACTATGTTGGAATCCAGTTCGCTCTACAGAAACACTTTTATGAAACCGATAATTTACCTAGAAAGGCGGCAAATAAAACAACACAGTAATAATAATATGTGATAATTTACCTTGTAGCATACTTTATTTTACAAGGTTAGTTTGGATAAAGAAGGGACATAACTGTAGCGATACACGCACTGCACGTCACAATGAGTTGCCACATTATATGGCAACAAAGCCTGGGATAACCTCTAACCTTAAGGTGCCATTGAAACTTTGCCATTCAAACAACAGCCCTCGTTATGCAACATCACTTACCCATTATTTTTGTTAAAAGGATCCGCTCATCCAAAAATGAATAAACTAGAAATCTGAACTTGGTTTCTCTCAGTATTTTTTCCCAACAGGTTACAACAAACTGCAGATCCAAGCCAAAAAAAGGTCCTTGGTTGTTTGACTTTTCTTGTTTGGCCAACGTCGATGAGTTGTGTGTGTGTGTATGTGTGTTCGTTAATATTTGTATGCATGTGAGTGGAGAGATGTTGCCGAAGGAAGCGCTCACAGTGGGGCGCCTAGTGACACTGATCCACGGATTCAGGTCAACTGGGCTCCACTGGCTTATTGAAGAAAATTTATCGCATAAATAAGAATAATAAAATAGCGTAATTATAATCATGTGATAGCTTACCTTGTAGCATACTTTGTTTTACAGCTTGATGTGGATAAAGGAAGGGCATGACTGTAGCCATACGCTGTGCCTCACAGATAGTGGCCACAGTATAGGGCAACAAAGCTTGATCGTCCAAACATGGCTCCTTGTCACGACCCACCACATGATCAAGCTCCTTTTGCACCTGACCTTGAACGGCAGGATACATGGCCATGTAACCTAGCAACCAGTTGAGTGTAATAGCCATCGCCTCGAAGCCACTCCCAGAGATTTCTAGTAGCAGATTCTCTATATCGTCACATGAAAACAGGCCCTTGTCCTCGCCGCTTTCCACATACATCATCAACTGATCTGTCAGATCACGGATCGTGTACGGATCGAAGGTATCTTTATGGAAGTTAATCAACTTGCGTTGATAGTCCCGCTGCAGACGCATCTGCTCCCAAATGCTCTTGAAGCGGATCTTTTGGAGGAAGGTCGGCATCGGTATGATGTCGGGGAACGTCTGCTTGAGGCACTGCGCGCGCAGGCAGAGTGATTTGAGGATTTCTTGGAAGTTTGTGTCTTTCTCATCGTTGCGATGCCATTGGCTGAAAATGAGGGAGAGCATCATGTTCAAGCACGATGGGATGAAATGATGCAGCGGGTTGAATGGCTTGCTCTCTCGCAGGAATTTCTTCACAATGTCTTGAACCTCCCCAGTGATCCGCACTTCCATATCATCCTCGAAGGTGTAAGCACAGCCGGTCAAAGAATCAAGTAGAAAGTTGCGTTTTTGTTCCAGTTTGTCATCGTAATCAGCCGTTATGAAACCTGGAAAGAAGAAATGAAGAATTAGTCTTTTAGGATTTCGGTCACTTAGTTTTTAGTTCAGCACCAGTTTTGGGATTTTATTTTAGAGTGTTTTGTAATGAGAAAAGTATTTTGGGAATGAACCGGATTCAGAGAAATATTTTCAGTGAAAAAGTTTTTAGGTTTATAACTAGATATGAGAAAAACGAGAGACATTGTCATACGGTAAACAAAACAAAATAATGAGTTAAGAAGGCATATATTCACAAAAGAAATATTTTATATATGTTTAAAGTGGAAATTTACAGTAATAAGAAAAAAAAAATTAAATTGTTCGTGAATATTTTTAGAGTTCTTGTAAAAACAAGGGGAAGATGAGGCATTGAAGAAGTATGAATCGATTAATCAAGAGCTGTGAGTTTCAGGGATAAGGAATTCGTTATCAAAACTTCTCTGCTCAATTAAATAAATTATAATTCATTGAAAGTTGTTTATAAGAGAATGTTCATTTGGTTTCGTATTAGTAAGATATTCAGTAAGAAAGATTGGAAATATTTCAATGAATAAAGTTTTTACAGATTGCCAGATGATAACGTCGTCGATGAGTTGTGTGTGTATCTGTGTGTTCGTTAATGTGTGTGTGTGTGTGTGTGTGTGTGTGTGTGTGTGTGGAGAGGTGTTGCCGAGGGAAGCACCAACAATGGGGTGCCTAGTGACACCAATCAACTAGGCTCCTCTGGCTTATTGAAGAAAAATTTGGCTTTTAAAGGATTTAAGTGCCTTCCAAAAAAAGAACCCATTTCAAACAAATTCAGATGGTTTTCTGATTGGTCCAAAATATAGTTATTTGTTATATTATTTAGGATATTGTATGCACAAATGACGTGCGTACAAACACGTTTACACATTTTGATTTTGTACGCCAATGGGTGAACATCGACTGCTACAGTCTTGGAGAAACCAAAGTCATGAGAGACAGCAAAAATATATAATAAGTAGTAAGAACCCATGGAAATTTGTGGAAGCAGTAGTAGTAGAGGTGGACCGTGGCTACCGAGAAAGAAGGCCGATGCATATGACAGCGTAATGTCACTTCCTAATTAAGTTGTAGGTATAGACAGCTTCCGGTATTCAACCATGTGGTCATGCTAACAGGCATAAAAAAATATGGCTACCAATATGTGTTACCGATTGTCCATGTATGTTCTAAAGAAAAAGGACAATTCTCCATTAGGAAAATAATTATTATAATTGCACATTTGGGAGAATTTTAATCAAAATATCGTAAGTTAATTCGTGTTTGAACTTTTATTTTTATTGGAGAAAGTCGAATATTTCATTTTATTCATTTATTTTTTTACTGCGAAACAAACAATATTTTTCAGTCCGTTCTTTTAATAATAAATACAACTTTTCACTGAGTATTTTCAAATATTTTAAAACAAGCATTTTTCACGGCAGTGTTTTTTTTTTTTTTTTTTTTTTTTTTTACGATTGGTGAATTATCAATATTTTAGCACGGGCGTAATTCATTTCTTTGAAATATATTTAAAGCTTCAATTTTTTGTTTTTTTATAACGTTTTAACTGTAAATAATTTACATAACGAGTTTGTTTTACTGTACACATAGATTCGAAAAAGTTGTCAAAAAAACAAATATATAACAAATAAATGTTATCAAAGGTAAGATAAGTTACAAACATGCCGACATTTTTCTTTTTAAAATATATTGATAAACATTGTATGATTTTCGAAGCGATTACACGTTTTAAAGTGAGTAAAACCACTAAAAACCTTCCCAGATAGGTAGAAGAGTAACTTATCTTGCCTTTGATAACATTTATTTGTAATATATTTGTTTTTTTACAACTTTTTCGAATCTATGTTTACAGCAATACAAACCTAAAATTTAATTTAACTTGAAAATAATATTTAAAATACACGTGCGTACACTGCACAAGCACCCTTATTATTATCATAATAATAATAGTAATAATAATAAAAGAACTGGTGTAGATGACATCGACTGGCGCCACACCACACCAACTAGTTGTGAAGGGTCAGGGAGGATGGAAAGACCGAGGTGCGAGAGTACTGACTAAATCTCCACTGGAAGTGTGCAGTTCAAATCTGGGGAGGCATTTGTCACCCAAACCCCAGGAAACACTAATGGCCGATGCCAACGAGAAATCAGTGACAATGGCTGTTGCGATAACATGCAATCATCTGCACAAGTGGTCAAAAGGTGGAGAACACTGGAAATCTGGGGAGACTTGTCACTTGGTCTCCAGGGAACACCACAGGTTACTGCCAGTGAGCAATCACTGATGATGGCTTGTGAGATAACTAATACGCTACACATTTTGATGAAAAACATGGGGAAAAAATGGACATAGAAGAACAGAAAACCAAAACTTTAAATATAATTTCTTTATTTAAAGTAATAGTTATTTAAATATTTCAACATATAATCTTGTGGAGAAAATCCAGCTTCTCAATCTGGATAGGAACAAAAATAATCTCAGTCATGAAAGATTTCTCCTCCACTGACCGAAGACAGAAAAGGTAAAGTGTAGCATCAAAACAGATACTACACTGATCTTGTTCCGAAGGCCAAAAAATATTTGTTTAATGTTTCTTTAATTGTTTGTTCCCTAATTAATAATTCAGTTTTATCAGTATTAAATTGTATATTGCTTTAAAATTACTTAATTTTACATAGATAATGTTTATATTTGATATTGAATAAAATTCAGTTTCAGTATTAATCGAACTGTGTTCCTTTTTCTTTTTAAAAATGTTTTATTGCTCTTTTTCAAATGACCCTCATATAGTACTGACAGTCTAACAAATCTTACCTACATTGCCTGCAGACATTTTTCAGTTAACAGGCCTTCTTCTTACTCTCGGTGGCCGTGGGTAGACACATAAGGCAGCAGCATAGGCGAGAAAACCTGCAACCTTCGTGACGTCACAGCGACTGCTACTGCTGCTGTGACCTTTCCTTTCCTTCAAAGACTTCACGAGAAAACAGGATTTGGATATGATTTCCAGAGATTACCATTATCACAAAATATTTTCCAAATGAAGATGGATCAAATCTGTTAACAAGTAGTAGGAACTGACGATAATTTTGTTAAATAAAAAGACATTTTAAGATTATAGTTTAATTTATGCAGATTTCATATTTATTATGGACCCAATTCCCTATTGAGTATTATATTGCACTCAGTATATAGTAGTGATTTTAAAAGTTAAAAAATAATATGACTTGGGTGCCATCAGCTAGAATGAAAACCAAAACATTTAGCTCTCCAGTGATATTTATTGCCTAAGGTTACACACAGCAAAGCTTTAAAAATCAATGCAGTTAAATGTATATTTGCACATGCGTAGAGAATTCAAATTAAGTCGGCTTACACCTGCCAAATTTTAATTGTTTTCAATTTTGACCTCTTAGCAGCTATTTTTCCTGTTAAAAAAACAAAATCGAATTTGTTTCACAGGTCTAAATCACCTATATATCAAATTTAAAGTCTATAGACTAAAAATTGACAGAGTAGATTGGTAGAGACCATTTTGCACATACAAACGAACACACACACACACACACACGTTCACTTTTATACAGATTTATCACTCTGTGTAAATTGTTAATGTCAGATGACAAATAAATTACTTCCCTTAAATTATTACACAGGAAGTGGAGTCTATTTAAGGCAAATATATTGTCTAGACAATAGAAGAAATCTATATTGTCAGGTGACCTTTTTTTCAATTAGTCTTGAGTGTTAATATCAGATGAAATGTAGTTACTTCCCTTGAATTAATATACAGGAAGTGAAGACTATTTAAGGCAGACATGAATGAATTAAGTAGAATAATGAATGAAGAATATTACCTTTGTTTTTATCCTCGTTTTTATAGAGAGACTTCAATGCTGGACAATTTGGTCTGTTTGCAAACGCTGCTCCGTTGTAATGAAGACATTCCAATATTCCATCGATTGAACAGAGGACCACCACTTTTTGCCGGCCAACCGTTGCACTGTAAATGTCCCCATATTTCGAGCGGAGATTGGTGAACTGAATGTGGGCCTTGTGCAGTTGTGTGTTGCCTACTAGCGGCCACGAGAAGGGACCCGGTGGATAGTTTTCGTCTCTTCTCTTCCATAAGATGAACAATGTCACAGCCAGGACCCCGACCATCGAGAACCAGAGACTCATTTCCACATTCTCCCATGTGCTGTCATCAATCTTTAGAAAAATTAAAGCATTCTCCTCGACCGTCGCCATTTTCAAAGAATAAAGATTATTAAAGTTTTTTTTTAAAAATAGTTTTCTTTGTAATATTTTTATAACAGTTTTTTTTTTTATCTTAAAACTTTGATGCAAATAAAAATGAACTTTTCCGTCCTTTTAAAAAAATATGCATTTTAGATAATTGGGAAGTTCTTGGAAATAAAGTCTGTTCATAGAAGTTCCATTTAGTGGACAGAGGAAGAAAAGAATGTTATTTATAGTGGTTTTAGCTGGACGAGTTTTTGCTGTGAATGTTTTACAGGAGGGGGACTAGAGATTTGAGCTCAGTAAAGCGCCTGCTATGAAAATAACGATATAATAGAGAAAGACTAGCAAAGTCGTATTACACTGAGTCTTCTTCGCTTATTTTTTTCACAAGATCAAAAAAATATCATATATAAATTTAGCAGGAGTTTAAAAAAAGGTGAATGGTTCTACACAAAGCCTTCACCACTATAAACAAATCATTTGTGTAGATTTCAGACAATTTAGTTGCCTGAACTTCATATGTTGGGATTCGATAGGAAGAGTCCATGTTTTTTTAATATATAAATAAATAAATAAATATATATATATATATATGTGTGTGTATATGAAATTTGCTCTACGTAGTTTCCATATGTTTATGAATTGATATAAAATTTAAGGTTGTGGTTGGTTTTAATTATGTTTTCATTATGTTTGTTAGTCCAGTGTTTGGATTTCCCATTCAACATTGTAAAAGTGCCACGAAGTTGATAAATGAATTTCAACTGTCACGTTCGATGGAACCGTATTATTTTCCATTGTAAGAGCAACAATTCCACACGTGTGATTAATAAGGAGACACCTGAAATGAAAATAAAATAAAATAAAACAGGTAAATAATTGTGATTTTTGATTGATTTCTTTTCCGAACGAGGCGATACAATGTATACGTTTAAACAATTACTTACCGTATACACACTAATTGGATCGATCTATCTATCTATCTATATATATATATTATTTGTTTGTCTATTGGTCACTTATAAGTTCCATAACAACAAATTTCTACATGAAAAATCCTTGTAGCCCCAAGTGCGTTCGAAAGCAGGGAAAAGATAACGATGTTAACCCTACCTCTATTGTTACTATTCTTAAAACTTAAAACTTATTAGTTCCAAATATACTTTACAGAATTGCAAAACTTTTGCATAAATAACCCTTGGGATGCTGTGTGTAATATTACTATGTTATAATTTAGCATTTATTGTTTATTTGTGTAAAAGAAAGCATCACGCTCGCAAACAACTTCGTGTTTGCTTAACCTGTAAAATGCTAGCAGAAAATGTAGAAAAGAAAAGACAAGTATAATTTTGTAGGTCGTTCATTGGTGAACGTATGCTATTAATTTGCATATGTGCACAATTGGTAACTGTTAAAAGGAACGAATTCTAAAGCGTAAGGGTTGAGTTGTTTTTTGTTGGACAGCTTAGAACGAGAACGAACGGTGGAAGATAATATCGAATACACGAGGATTTATTGCAAGTTGAGGAAAGAAAGGAAAAAAAGACTTTCGTGCGTTGTATCGACAAGAGGACGTTTTGACATTGCCATTTTTGCTGTTGTTGTTGTTGTTGTTTTGTTCCCTTTCATTTCATAGTTTGTTCATTCGTCACTTATAAGCTCTATTGTAAAAGGAAAAAAACAATATCCAAAGGAAAGAATCACAAAGTCTATCCATACAAAATAATTTTTTTATAATTGTTTTTGTTTCGCAACTGATGACGATGAAAGATAAAGAGTTTGTAGAATACAAAAGCCCAGAGAGTCCCAAGAACGTTCTGGTGAAAGAAGAGTTGTATTATTTGCATTATTCGAACTACTGTTCTCATTTTGGATGTGATTCATATAATGTTTCAGTCGATGTAACCTCTGACTTTCTTCAAGTGCGTTTTATCAGACTCGGGAATCTGTACGGAATTTCAGACGGAACCTACAACAGCAGAAGCTTATTCTTGTTTTGTCATGCTTGATCAGAATCGCATTCATGCACCAGTTCTCTTTAGATCACCAAAGTAAAGTGATGTAGGCTCTGGCCGGTATTAGATGGGTGACGATTTGAGAATGCTAAGTATTATAAGTAGGGCTATGACAACAGCATATTCTTTTCATTTTTTTGACTCTCGAGTATATATCCGACATAATTAGATACAGTTTATCTACCGAGAACCACATCACTCGATATAAAAGCATATACGATATTGAGGGATACACATTCGAGAGTAAAAAAATGAAAAGAATATGCTGTTGTTATAGCTCTAATTATAAGTCATCTTCCCATGCAACTGGGGACCACTTATGAATTTGATGTTCCCTGTACACTTCCTCTTTCAGAAGAAGCTAGACTAGTCCATCCACAACTGATATCAAGGTATTACTGGTTTGTAATTGTATTCTTAACTCTATTAATTAACACTTATATTTGTTGTGTCATAGGTCCTTGCGGACTTCTGTATAGATTCCCGAGTTCAATAGGACGCACCTAAAGAAGATTGGAGATTACATTGTCTGAAAAATTGTAAGAATAACATCCAAAATGAGAACAGTAGTCCGAATAAATAATACAAATTATCAATCCGTATCTAAAAATTCCGAAACAGAAAAGAGTTACATTTCTGCATTTTTGAGATTCGTATTATTTGGATTCATCGGACTACTGTTCTCATCTTGAGTGTTATTTCTGCAACATATCAGTCGATGTAACTTCCAACCTTCTTCAGGTCCATCTTGTCAAACTCGGGAATCTTTCTGTCCAACTCGGGAATCTGTACTGAATTTTGAATGGAACCCTTTATTTGATCCATGGGGGTAGCATGCTCTTGTTCGGTCAGTCCTAAGTAATTCACAATTCGATTAAATAAAGGGTTCTGTTCGAAATCCCATCCAGATTCCAGAGTTTGACAGAAAAATTCTTGAGTTCAACAAGATGTACCTGATGAAGGTCAAAGGTTACATTAACCAACACGTTGTGAAAATAACACTCAAGATGAGAGCAGTAGTCTGAAGAATCTAAATAATACAAACAGAAAAAAGTTATTTTGTCTGTGAAGAGAAATTGAGTGTATAAATGAGATAGGCATGGTAATGTGTGTGCATTGGCAGACTTGTTTTGTTAGTAAGAGTATGTATGTGTGCTCATTTCGGCTAGTGCCATGTGTGTTTATGTGTGTATGTAGCGCATATCTGTTCTGTCTACTCTCTGTTAATGACAGACTATGATTTTTCTATGAATTTGGGAACAGGTACGTTTGTAGAGAGACGTGTATGCTCACTATACTGTAGTTCGTGAATATCTCTCGTCATGTGTATGTGCTATCCTCAAGATGTCCTTTCCCCACAGGGGCTGAGAAGGATCGTGTTATATGAAGGTGTGTTGTCAGTGAAAGGAGGACAGGAAAGAGGCAGAAAGCTACGTGTTTGGGTTTTTATAGTATGCGCAAATTTTCAACATTGACTATTTTTGCTTCCCTGATTGGCTGAAAGAAGCTGTTGCTTGGAGATTTTGTCCAATCAAGACTCGATACATAAGAACACCGTTAGTTGCCGATGCTATTTTTAACAATATTAGTACTCACCAAACCTGACATAAAACACTCTTGAGATGCAAGGCATGTTCTAAGATGAGGGTTAAAAATATTAATATTGTTATTACTTTAAAAACTAAAAACAATAAAGAGATATAGGTTCCAAAACTACTCGACACTACTGGCACTACCATGTTGACTCTGCCAGTTCCACATAGTGAAAAAGGTTTGAACTCTAGGGTGGTGTTACTTTTACTGATGCCACTGCTACTAACAAACTGTAAAAGTAATGGACAGAATTGCAGTAAACTTTTCATGAAAAGTAATTAGGATGTTGGATGTGTCTGCTGTACAGTGGAGTACGATAAAATTGTTGCCCTAAATAAAACAACACTACAGCTTTATTTTAAAACTTTTATTGAAAAAACCGATTCAGATAACTTAATTATGTAGTAGAGCTGACATCTATTCAATGTAGCCACCTTCAGCCTCAATCACTGCCTCGATACAGGCCCACAATTGGGAGCATGCCTTTTCCATCAGTGCCAGCAGGAGCTTGGCGAATACTCGGCAGATGGTGGTGATCAAGCTGGCTTTAGTGTTGTAGGAGGTCATGTTGGTGATGTTCTTAACATATGACCAAACGAAGTAGTCCAGCGGGTTCAAATCGGAGTAGGAGGGGGTCAGTGAGAGAAGGGTACAAAGTTGTAGCAATTTTTTTATAATTATTTTTTTTTTTGCGACTGATGACGATGAAAGATAAAGAGTTTGTTGAATACAAAAGCCCAAGAAGTCTCAAGAATGTTCTGGTGAAAGAAGAGTTGTCTTCTGCCGGCGCTGGTGGAAAAGGCATACTCCCATTTCTGGACTCGTACTAATGCGGTGATTGAGGCTGAAGGTGGCTACATTGAATAGATGTCAGCTCTACTAGATAATCAAGCTACCTGAATTGATTTTTTTCAATAAAAGTTTTAAAATAAAGCTGTAATGTTATTTTCTTTAGGACGACATTTTTATCGTTCCACTCTGTAGAGCCATATGCACTATATTACACTTATGGTTTATTATCTCCTATTAGACCAGATTGCGCACTGACGTGAGCATTCTCATGACAGTTTTCTTTGCCTTACTACTTTAATGCTGGCCCTCTTGTGACAAATTGTTTGGTTTGTGACAGCATCACAAGAAGATTACCCTGCAGAGCCAACAGGCTTCCTCTGTCGGGTTTGGTTTTTCAACAGGCACCCTCTTTACTAGATGTGTTGCCTCCATCATAGCTGAGTAACACCATCTACGCCCTGTATAGTAACCCTATAAAATATCAGAGGGAGGTTAACAGGTGCTACACCTTCCCCAATGGTGACCTGGAACTGTGTAAGGTAGGGGTATGTATCTCACCCTCTTACCTGAATATACACAGTGCCTAGTATTCGCAAATGGTCGCACAATGTCGCTTAACTTTGGTTATCTAACGAGAACCAGTTTTTTAATGTGATGATGCTTGTATAATCATGTGTATCAGGACAAGTAACCGATTAAAAATGTTATTATTCGACATTAACAAAAAAAAAATACTTTACTAAATTTGGTTGAAATTTTATAACAATTTTGGAGAATTCTTCTTTCTTTTCTTCTTTTTTTCTTATTTTTTTTCTTCATTTTTTTCTTCATTTTCTTCTTCTTTTTGGTTGTCCATTGTTATCTAATATTGATGATCTTATGCTAGTGAGTCTGCTGATGTTTTAATAGTTTTATTCCGGACCAACAACACTGGTGCTACCAGATCAGGCTGTCTGAAGATATTGGCTTCCTGAGATGAAACGCACCGAACCGCGTTTTGTTTTTCTACTTCCTTTGGCAAAACTTGATTATGTACCGCAAAACCAAAAACAAGAACAAAAACCCCCTTTTTCCTTTTTTCCCATTTCCTCTTTCTCTTTCTATCTCCCCCGACTTCCTGACTGGTTTCGTAATTTAAAATGTGCCAAACATTAATACTGTAATCCTTTTCCCCCTCTCATTGCAAAACTCATTCATGTTCTGCATTGAAGAGAACAAAAACGATAAAATCCACTATAAATCAACCAAATCAAACACTACAAACAAGTGATTGAAGATACAAATAGCTTGAAGAAAAAAAACCTTCTACAAAATAACTGGATACAACATGAATACTATTTCCAAAATAACTGGATTCGGCATTAAATAGCCCCAAAATGGTTGATATTGTAAAATAAAACAACGAAACCAAACTCTACAAATAAATATTTGAAGATATAAAGAACTTGAACCTTTTTTCTGTTGTTCTTGGCCTTCGGGCGAAGATCAAAGTGTAGTAGAGGTCATTACTGCGTTGAAGCAGGTCGGCTACAACAAATCCCCAGGGCATGATGGTTTACCCTACGAGTTCTACTTGAGGCTGTCGCCCATGTTGGTCCCTATTCTGAAGGATATGTTCAACCATTGGTTTGCTCAGGGTTCCATCCCTGGACAGGTGATGAAGGGAGTGATAACATTGCTGAGGAAAGGTCAACGGCATGGTGGGGTGGAAAATTTCGACGATTTTAGGCCCTTGACTCTGCTAAACACAGAGTTAAAGATTTTAGCAAAGATTCTTGCGAATCGTTTGCAGGTTGTCATCACTGACTTGATCGAACCGGACCAGATTTATGCTGTGAAGGGGAAATCGATTCAAGACAATTTGCATTTGATACGCTCGATCATAGAGGGGACAGAAGACGCCGCCGAAGCCGCGCTGATCAGGTTAGATCAGTCCAAGGCATTCGATAGGGTCGACCATCGGTTCCTGGGAGCTGTGCTAGAGGCCGCCAGATTTAATCTGGACTTCCGCAAGTGGATCTTTGTCCTGTATGATAGGCCGACGGTAGCGGTGCAGATCAATGGTAAGCTGTCGGAGTCATTCGCTGTCTCTCAGTCGGTGCGTCAGGGTTGTCCGCTGTCACCTCTGTTGTACGTCCTGGCGTTGGAACCCCTCCTTCGCAAGTTAAGGGACGAGGCGGCTACACCAGTCCTGCGTGGAATAGCTCTCCCTGGAGGCACACGAGCCAGGGTTTCCGTGTTCGCTGATGACATCACCGTGTTCGTGTCTTGCCACACGGACGTTCAAGCGGTGGTCAAGGCGCTCGCTCGATACAAAGAAGTCACAGGGGCCATCTTCAACCGCAGCAAGTCTGCTGGCCTGCAGTTGGGGGCCTGGACTGGGGTAAACTCGCTTCCAGGTATTTTCAGCTGGACCAATGGACCGGTCCGTATTCTCGGTGTCTGGTTTGGATCAGGACTTCAGCTGGAAAAGAATTGGTCGGAAGTATATGGCAAGGTCAAATCGTCGGTGAAGACTTGGATTGGAAGGAAATTGTCCTTGAAGGATCAGGCAGAGGTGTGTGCTACATACATCTTTCCGTTCATCCTTTACCGATTGTCTGTACTTCCTCTCCCTGCAGAACGACTAACCCGCTTGCAGGGCGCCTCGATTCACTATTGTGGAACGATGGTAAGCATTATGTCTGCAGAGAGGTCTGTGTCCAGAGTCCGAACGAGGGAGCCCTGGGTCAGCCCAGTCTCTTGTGTCATAGAAATGCCGAGAGATTGGCTTTCCTGGGTCGTTCGCTTGAAGAAAACGCTCCTTGGGTCCCTGTGGTTGAGAATTCGTTTCCCAATCTCAAACCCAACCCCTTGGTAGAAGGTCATAGTAGACCGAGGGGGGAGTCTAAGTTCTTCTCCGAATGCCGGACCGCTCTTAGAGCTTTGCCGGGGACCAGTGTCCTCGATCAGCCAAGAAAGAAACTTTATCGGGAGCTAGTGGAGGGGACCGTGAAGGATCCACTTTGTAGGCGAATGGGATGGTCGATGGAGGTTGTCCGTTCTCATTGGAGTTGGGCACCGGGACGGGAACAACTCGGAATTTTCCCTCACCTGGCGACTGGTCCGAAACGCGCTGCCCCTTCTCGACGAACTCTGCTGGTATAAAGAACATACGAGAGGCTTCTGTCCGCGCTGTGATGAACGCGAACCCGAAACGATCGGGCACGCGTTTTTTAGTTGCAGCCGGATCCAGCCCTTATTGGAGTACGTCGGTGGGGTAACGGCTCGCATCGATGCCGAATGTCCGCTCGATCTCGACGAAGGTTATTTTGTGTACAACATGGAGCCGCCGTTCCCCATGGTTTTCCTGGCGATCCTGGCAGTAGCGCGCATGGTGATTTGGATCACGTGCCTCAAGTTGGTCCACGAAGGGACATCTGTTCCTGATCGGAATCTGATCGTTTACTTTAAACATTTGCTTAAAGTAAAGATCAGATGCGATTGGAGGAGGTTGCCTAGAGTGGAATTTGACAAGAGGTGGGTGCACAGCACTAGTTTGTGCATCCGTCGAGGAGCCAAGTTTCAATACGTGTTTCCTCCTTAAGCATGGCACGGGCAGTGCTGGGGCCTTCGGAACCCATCCCGCTTAGGTTCTAGCTAAGAAAAACTTAAGAAGACTCTTGACTGGTGGTATAAATGAGATCTTGTTCCTGATTTTATTTTTTGGTACTAGAGAACCTCTGAGTCTGCCTTTCCCCTTTGTGTCACATCCTTGCTTTTTCAACATCCCCGGTCACTCCCCTACTCAGAGGTCACCTTCCAACCCTCCCTCCACCTTTGTTTTCTCCCACTTCCATTAAGGTATTTTCCCCAATCCCCATTAGGGATCGCCCTGCTTGTTTTCGGTTCCCCGGAAAACAGTGGGGGGTCTAGTAACCTAGATTAGTACAGGGAGGGGGGGTCTTACTAACAACCCAGTAGGATTTATCTTTTGTTTTTGATATGGACACTTTTGATTAGTTTTCCCCACTCCACGAACAATCTTTCTCTTAATTTAAAAACTTTTTATTTTCCAATGAAATTGAATTTTATTTTTTCACACACACACACACACACACACACACACACACACACACACACACACACACACACACACACACACACACACACACACACACACACACACACACACACACACACACACACACACACACACACACACACACACACACACACACACACACACACACACACACACACACACACACACACACACACACACACACACACACACACACACACACACACACACACACACACACACACACACACACACACACACACACACACACACACACACACACACACACACACACACACACACACACACACACACACACACACACACACACACACACACACACACACACACACACACACACACACACACACACACACACACACACACACACACACACACACACACACACACACACACACACACACACACACACACACACACACACACACACACACACACACACACACACACACACACACACACACACACACACACACACACACACACACACACACACACACACACACACACACACACACACACACACACACACACACACACACACACACACACACACACACACACACACACACACACACACACACACACACACACACACACACACACACACACACACACACACACACACACACACACACACACACACACACACACACACACACACACACACACACACACACACACACACACACACACACACACACACACACACACACACACACACACACACACACACACACACACACACACACACACACACACACACACACACACACACACACACACACACACACACACACACACACACACACACACACACACACACACACACACACACACACACACACACACACACACACACACACACACACACACACACACACACACACACACACACACACACACACACACACACACACACACACACACACACACACACACACACACACACACACACACACACACACACACACACACACACACACACACACACACACACACACACACACACACACACACACACACACACACACACACACACACACACACACACACACACACACACACACACACACACACACACACACACACACACACACACACACACACACACACACACACACACACACACACACACACACACACACACACACACACACACACACACACACACACACACACACACACACACACACACACACACACACACACACACACACACACACACACACACACACACACACACACACACACACACACACACACACACACACACACACACACACACACACACACACACACACACACACACACACACACACACACACACACACACACACACACACACACACACACACACACACACACACACACAAAAATTTAAATTAAAAAAAAAATGCATACACAAACACACAGACAACTGTTTATAAATTGTAAATATGTTTTTGATTCTTAAACGCTGGGGATTTATTAGTTATTTTAAGATCCATAGAGTGAATGAGGTATTTTGGTAAATGTTGCCAGCCAAGAGTAAGACTCCAAAGTCTACATTTCTTACTTTTAATCACTTTAGTCACAAAGATCCTGAACCCTTCCCCGCCCCAATTTCTTGTAGGGCCTTGTGCCTAATTTTGTTGTTTGAAAATCTTTTGTTTTTTTTACTTAATTGTATTTTCAAAATTTTTAAAGCAATAAAATATATAAACAAGATCAAAGTGTAGTATCTGTTCCGGCAGATACTGCAAGCAAAGACCATATGTGGGGGAAACCCCCACATATAAGACCTTGGTCAATGTAGGGGCAACCCTTCATACCAATTGTCACTATCCAGCTACCCTACTCCCCGGGGAGTTGGTCCCCATTTCCCCTTCACTAGTCACTTTAAAAATCGGCCTTGTGCCTAATTTGCTCAGTGGGGGAGCAAATAAATACCTCTTGGCCTTCGGGCCAAGATCAAAGTGTAATATCTGTTCCGGCAGATACTGCAAGCAAAGACCCTATGTGGGGGTAACCCTACAGATAATACCTTGGTCAATGTAGGGGCAACCCTTCATACCAATTGTCACTATCCAGCTCCCATTTCCCACCCATCGGGAGCTGGTCCTCTTTTTCCTCCCGCCTCCCTCTCCACATTAAAAATCGGCCTTGTGCCTAATTTGCTCAGTGGGGAAGCAAATAAATCAACACCCTGTTGTTCTTGGCCTTCGGGCGGGGATCAAAGTGTAGTATCTGTTCTGCAGATGCTGCACTTAAGATAATTTGTACCAGTCAATGGAAGGGAAACCCTCTATACTGGGACAATTATTATTTTTGGTAACCAGAGTGCCCCCTTTTTGCCTACTTTTAGGGGAGCTGGTTTTTACCCCCCATAAAAATCGGCTTTGTGCCTAATTTGCTTTGATGGGGAAGTAAATAAATACAATAAAGAACTTGAAGCATAAAAACTGTTTCCAAAATAACTGGATTCGGCATTAAATAACCCAAAAAGGTTGATATGCCATAAGACAAAACAACCAACCAAACAACCGGACCCACACGTGCGGTCACAGATCGGGCATGTGAAGGAGGTGCCGGGTGGAGCAGGGATGGCCTGACAAGCATGTCTTTTTGAACGCTACATGGTCCTGTATTCTCTGCTCTTCAATGCAGTCCAATCCCTGTGAGTAGAGGGAGTGCCAGATATCCTACCAGGAAGCAAGTTACTTTGAATTACATACATTGTATAAAGACAGGCGGTGAAAAGATTTTACAAAAATGACATAGGTTTAGATCATCATCATCATCATCATCATCGTCGTCGTCGTCGTCGTCGTCGTCACCCCCCACCATCATCACCATAATAATAATAATAATAATAATAATAATAATAATAATAATTGATCTAACGTCCGTTTTAAATGCTAGCATGTGTTGGACGGCTTTTAGAAATTGTCTATCTCTGGCCAGGTCCTTATTTATCTCTCTTTCTATCCACTCCATCCTTACCAAATTCTCTCAGGTTTTCCTTGGCTTTCCCCTGTGGCCCGATCTTGCTACTTTGGCTATTTTTTTTTCTTTTTACCTCTACTAAACAAACAAAAAAAAACAAACTCTTATCCATTCTTTCAACGAAGCCATAGGATCGAAACCCTTTTGAATTTACACATCAGTAATATTTATATTAATATAAATACAGTAGAACCCCGGGATACAGCATTAAAAATTATTAACAAAATATAGTACAGTATATAATACACATGCATATAATCAAATAACATTATAAATAGCATCGTAAGGTGAAGCAAATACCGTAACCAGGGTACAGAAAAACATCGTATTCCACATCGTAACTTGAAAAAAACTGTAATCTATGGCCACCCTATCCCGGTGTTCTACTGTATTAATACTTTAATATAGGGTATGGTAACCCATGACATTATTTAAAAAAAAATGCCAAGAAAATGTTAAGGATATGTAGGGGACTAAGATATATAAATACCCCAATCCCGTTACAAAAGAATAATGAAACGAATGAGGAATTGAAGGAAACAAAGACTCAATTAATGGAGAAGGTAAACGTGGTTTATTTGCTGTTGAAAGGAATGAACGTTTTAGTTATAACATGTCCGCGCGTATGTAACCAATGTTCGTTGCAGGACTGGTGTTGTAGCAAGAAAAGGAAATGTGTTTTCATCTCAAGTTCGGGTCACTATTGTTTGTTCGCGCGTGGGAAGAGAAATAAAGGTTGTAGGAAAATTGAGAATGGTAGTCCAGCGTGTGTATGCATTGATAAGGAATGAACTTTTGTAGGGTAATATAATTAAACAAAGCGTACTTATCTTTTCAGACGACGGGGGTGGTAAGTGGGCGGCCGGTCGTGCTACTTCGGTGATATGTGTCCAGGCTTTTAACTTGAGAGCGGCAACTACATTTATCAACAACTAGCAGCGCGGCGTCTTCGCCTCCTGTGTTTTTCTTCTTCTTTTTCTTCTTTGGTTTGTGTGAAATAGGCATTGTTAGAATTGAAGGCATCTTGGCCCATAACGCGAGAGCGGAGTTGGCTTCAGTTCACTGGTGCCTTATTTCCTCTTCTTCTTCTTCTTCTTCTTCTTCTTCTTCTTCTTCTTCTTCTTCTTCTTCTTCTTCTTCTCTTTAGGTCGGGTGGAAGAATGTCCGTGCGTTCACTGACGCAGCTGGGCGAATCTCTTCTTCTTTTCTTTCTGGTCCCCTCCTTTTATAGTCGTAAACCGGCTCCCAGCGGCTGTGATATTTTAGGCCTTTATTTTCGGCGGGGAGCTCTGCCATTGGTTGATAATTCTTTTATGGTTTCTTATTTTTCTTTTTCCAAACGGAGGCGATGCGTGGAGCCATGTGCAAACGACGATTTTTTATTTGGTCTCTTATGCTGGAGACGTTAGCATCCGGTTGGCATGTTCCCACAGATATCTAATTTAGATAACGTGATAATAACGTTAATGCTAGAATTTTCAAGTATTTTTGGTAACAGTTCCGTGACTGGAATGTTGTGGAATGGCGGAGTTGGAAATATCGCATATTCTGATAAACTGCGCCGTTCATGAATCATTTACAAATTACGCCTTAACTCAGACCGGATAAGTTTTCTAAGAAAGAAGTTTTTTTTTCTTTTTTTTTTCTCGGAAGCAAAACCAAAAGATTCTAAGCAATTGTTAAGATGGTTAAGATTGTTAAGATGGTTAATTGTTAAGATGGTTAATTGTTAAGATGGTTAAGATTGTTAAGATGGTTAAGATTGTTAAGATGGTTAATTGTTAAGATGGTTAATTGTTAAGATGGTTAAGATTGTTAAGATTGTTAAGATGGTTAAGATTGTTAAGATTGTTTGTTTCCCTGTTGACTGAGGTCTATGCTTCTGATCCTGTGTTATTCTAGGAGATCCACCCTCGTAGGCTTTACCTTCTCACCCATTGAGAAGAGATTAGTTTATTGTTAATCGCCTGAGGCACCCCTACCTACAGGGCTACCCAGACATTTTATGCAAGCCAAGTGTTCTTCCACTAAAGCGCTGGCGTATCAAATCCTATTTTCCTCACCTTGTATCGCATCATCCTGCCGTGGGAGGGAGATAAGCAATAAAAGAAGCTTAATAGTTGTCACTTTACTCTGCAATGAACGACCCAGTTTGGTACAATGGTGAGAGTGTTCACCTAAGAGGATAGTATCATTACGAACAAACTGCACTACCCCACAAAGAAGGAAGGTAATGCTTGGGAATATGATCTCATAACAACAGAACAGATACTAAACTATCATCTTAAATAGGCGGTAATGCCAAGAAAATCAGTGTTCAATCTACATGCGAGTCATTGAAGAGTTCAAAATGGTACTCGATGTGCCTTTCTAAGATCTCAGCATTACTTTATTTTCCTCATCTTCAGCAGGTTAGACACAAGGTCAAATGTGAGTTTTACTTGCGTAATATTATGGAAGAAACTAGATTAAAGTGATGATTAAGGTAAGAACACTCGACTAGCTACAATCATTATCAACAATTTCCCCCACTCTCTATCTGTGCCTAAATCTAAATGCAGATTCCACGAACAAAGATTGTTCCTAGAACTGCCCATCTGTGGAACACTGTCCCAATGGCCTACTTCCCAGCCGACTACAGTATGGTAGCCTTCAAATTCAATGTAAACGAGTTATTGTTGAACCGTACCTGTAAATAATCACATTATATCCAACTTACACCATTAACAAGTACTAAACTCCCACCTTATATTCATTAACCCTTATCCTCGAGTGCCCATCGGGTCTTGATGAGTGGTGATTCCTGTGTTAAAAAAAAAATTAGGAAAGAAGTGGTGCCCTCTTTTATATCTTGGTGTAGTAGCCAAATGAAAAAGGGAGTCTTCGTGTCGCTCTAGGCTATGGCTGACCACTTTATCTCTGTTACTGATGTGTAAATTCGAAAGAGTGTGGAAGTAGTCCTTCAAAGTTTTGGTTGAAATTAATACGCCCAGGAGCCTGGTTGTGTAAGTCTAACTGTGTAACCCAACCACCTTACAGAGGCCGCTCTCTGCAAGAGGAAAGAAATTCCAGTGTTTTTTACAGCTTGCTTAGTGGTGAGCCATTAATATAAAAAAAAAATGAAAAAAAAAAAGCATCATAATCATATACACGTATACAAACACGAATAAATTGTTATCCTTATTAAAATAAATATGAAATAAAATCTTATTCATTTTAAATTTAAATCGGAATCCAGAATTTTGATGAGAATCTGGGAAAAACATTGAATCGTTCCATAACTAATATTTATATTAATATTTCTATATTACTGTTTTGAACTTAATTGCCATATACATTTTAAAAAAAATACTACCTATCTGTCTAGGTAGTAAATTTTGAAAGTGTATGTGGCAATTAAGCTACACAGAATTGTCCGTGTTCCATTTTTGTGGAAATTTATAAGGCTATTGCAAGGAGTCGATGTTATTCTAACAGGAAGAAAATGTAGCTATATTCCCTCCAAAAAAACGAGCGAAGAAAGAATTCACGTATTGAGCACTATTAGAGTAACTACTGAACATAGATACATACAATTTTATGTAGATATATGAAATAGATATATATCTATACTTATATACATTTGTGTTTTTTTTGTGTATTGATATTTATATTAAGAACACTTTTTTCTACTTATTAGAAAAAGAAAATACAACTTTGTGATATATGGATCGTAGGATTACATTCATTTGCAAAAGATCTAGTTAATTTGCATATTCTTGAAAATATTTTAGTTAAATTCTCTATTAGTTTTTACATTTTTTTTATCAGATGATAATTTTTATTTAACTATTACATGGAATTATATTAATGCAGATATTCTACATGATTTATACTTGCGTAATATTTGCGTAAAAAGCTTATAGTAAATACAAAACTCTTTCTATATATATTCATGTATGTGTATGTATATATATATTTGTTTAAAAAATTTTGCCTACCAAACTCCTCTGTCAGTTTTGGTCTAACTTCATATAGGGTATTTGATCCCATGCAAAACTTTATATTTGAGTTTTAGCCGAGGAAAATCGGTGCAAAAGTTTGAAAATTGGAAAAAATGGAATTTGCCAGGTGAAAGTCAAACGACAGCATTACAAATATGCATGCGTGACGTACTAACTATCGGTTCATGTTTTAATGTTTAGTCCTGCAGCAAACATGTCTTCATAGGCCAGGCATTAATGTCAAAGGAAAAAGTAAATCATAAGCTAAACGTTTTGGTTTCGACTCTTGGTGGTGGCGCACGAGTCATTTTTATTTTTAGCTTTTTAAATCATTACTATATATTGGGTCCAATATGATATATAATATTAAATACGAAATCTGTTTTAATCAAGATATCATATTTAAGTGTACTTCATCACGACCGGGCAATGCCGGGCGGCCTGTTAGCATATATATATATATATATATATATATACATATATATATATATATATATATATATATATATATATATATATATATATATAATAATAATAATAAGATAATTAATATATATTTAATTTAATAATTAATTTAATATATATTACATAAAAGTAATTAAAGATAAAATTATATATATATATATATATATATATATATATATATATATATATATATATATATATATAAAGCCAGCAATTAATAAAATTACTTTCCCAAAATAGTGAAAATGCCCTAAAATCCATGCTTGGATATTCTATTTTTATTAATCCTACAACTGATATCAACGATTCCTGCCAAACCCAGGACAAAAATATTCAAGAACTTTTATTCTTTACTCGATCCTTAATCCCTAAAGATGGTTCCTGAAGCAACAGGACGTACTAGTGTACCAAACAAGTAGGGCAAGTTAATCGGTTTATGCCTGAAATCCGAACAGAATAAGGCCGCTTGAAAGGTTGAAATAGAAAATATGCAGATGTAAGTCGTCTGTTATTATTTAACCAATATCTCTAGAAGAGAAAAAGTGACCAATAATGTATATATATATATATATATATATATATATATATATATATATATATATATATATATATATATATATATATATATATATATATATATATATATATATATATATTGGGTCACTTTTTCTCTTCTAGACGTAGTAGACGTAGGATTTTTTTTTTCAGAATACAACAGAAAATCGACGCTAATAAGAATTTGGCGATCAAGACAAAAGGGATAACTACCGGATCAAAAAGAATTGCAACCAGAAAAAAATCCGAGATATTATAGAATCGGTGAGTGCAAATATTTTACGAGCTTACATCCTGCTTTGTTCTTTGAATTGAAGTTGTCTAAAGAAAGATTGAGTTATGGCGCATTGTGTGAAAAAAAAAAGAAAAAAAAGAAAAAAGAAACAAAAAAAAACAAAAACAAAAAAATAAAAACAAAACAAAAAAAACCCCTCATTAACGACAATTACGTCCTGTTGAAAGATAAGATTTTGTTTATGATGAAATCTCATGATGTATTCGTGTTAAATATAAACCATTGAAGTGAGGCGTAATAAAACGTGTCTTACGATTTTAGTAACTTCAATCTTGTGCTGAGAACAAAGGATCTGCGCGAGCCTTTTCAAGTCTCACACAAAAACACGCGTTCACATTTCAAGCTATATTACTTGTTATATACATACGCGCACACAAACATACGCGCCCACGTCCACACAAGTACATATATTCACGTTCGCGTACATACACTCACATTCACGTGTATATACACACACGCTAACGTACACACATGTACTCACACACGCGCAAACGTACACACAGATGGACGACGTCACTTCCTTTCAATGGAAATCCACACATGCGCAAAAGACCACCGGAAACAAGTATAAAAGAAAAAGCATAAGCGGCTTCTTTCTTTTCGGCCCAGCTTTCGAGCTGGTCGGTCTACGGACCGACCGCGCGTACCTCACGCCATTTGCTACTACGTGGGACAAAAGGCTAACGAACAGTATGTACACTTTACACTCTTTCTCTCTCTATCTACTACTGGTCCCTGAGAACACCTTCGCGTAGCTGACTGCTAACTGACGTCAACCCTCTATCCTTTTCTTTGTCTACACGATGGACTGCCATTTCTCGTTCTATTACATTACTCACTTCTCTTTCCACGCGCGAACAAACGATAGTGACCCGAACTTGAGATGAACACACATTTCCTTTTCTTTCTACAACACCAGTCCCGCAACGAACGATAGTTACACCCACGCGGACATGAACACATGTTATATCTAAAACATTCTTTCAACAGTAAATAAACGACGTTTATCTTAGCCATCAATTGAGTCTTTGTTTCCTTCAATTCAATTCGTTTCATTATTCTTTTGTGACGGAATTAGGATTTATATATCCTAGTCCCTTACAGATCTTATGTTAGTTCTCGATTTGAAAATACAGGAATTTCAGAAAAATAAAAAAAATGATACTTTGATTATAATCATTCTTGATCCAAAACGGAAAGAAATTAATTTCATAATTGGAAATTTGTTAAGTCATATAGATATATATTAGCAACTGTTGAAAATAACCTTGAACGGCGATTGAAATCCATGTGAAAATTTATGTTCAAGCAAGAGTTCAAGCAAGAGTCATTTTTTTTCTGATTGGAAAACGGAGGAAATAAAATAAAATAGTAAATTAAAGAAGAAAAAAAAAAGAGACAAGATATGATTTGAATTTAAAAGAAAAAAACAAAACAAAACAAAACAAAACGAGGGTGGGGGAGAGAAATTAAGAAATTTCTCGAATGAATCAGCTTTACTGTGTTCATAACACCTATATTACATGAACCCTCTTAAAAAAATCTTTCAACTGATTCATTTTTTTTTGTTGCCTGACATTGTAATTTAAATTATCTTCGACTCTTCTTTGTCATAATTTTTCAAAAAAAAAAAAAAAGATTACATTAACATTTTTATAACCAAATTATCGTCTTTGTATTTCTTTATTCAGACATTGTCATACGAACTCTGCTATATTTCTAACCCAATACAGGAAATAAGGAAAAAGAATAATCGAAGAACGGTCAACCTGAACTTACACTTTGTTTAACTGCACCTATAATTGACATAACCACTTCTGAGCTTATAGACATCATTTCTAAATTGAAATTGTTATAACTAGGGCTGTGACAACAGAATATTCTTTTCATTCTTTTGCCTCTCAAGTATATATCCGACACAGTAAGACACAGTCAATCAATCGAGAACAACATTAGTCCATATAAAAAACATATAAGATATTAATAGATATATACTCAAGAGTCAAAACAATGAAAAGAATATGCTGTTGTCACAGCCCTAGTAATAACTTATACGTTATTAAAGTTTTGACGGTGAGAGATTTCGAAGTGTTGTCTAACGCATGCTCCTGTCGATGACCCTCTCGACATATAGACTGTTTCTAACTTAATATCGTTGAATCTTTTAAATATGACCCCCAAAGGGGCATGTAACAATATATCTTCTACAATATAAAGCTGAACGTTTCTCTCTGTGTGTGTGTGTGTGTGTGTGTTTGTGTGTGTTTGTGTGTATGTCTGGTCACGAATAGGCTCCTATATGGTTGACTATTTTAAAAAACTGATTACATATAATGATAGACGATGTATCGAGGATCAGGAATGTGTATGTTTGATCTGGCAGAACGGTGGGTCATAAAAATTGTGGGGTCTGCGATTGAGTTTAAAATAGTCAACCATATAGGAGCCTATTCGTGATCAGACACACACACATACACACAGACATTCAGCTTTATATTATAAAATATATATAGAGAGAGAAAGAGAGGGAGAGCGAGAGGGAAAGAGAGAGAGAGAGAGCGAGGGAAAGAGAGGGGGGGGAGAGAGGGAAAGGGTTAGTGTAGATGTCATGTTTTTGACAGGTACAGGGTTCATTTAAAATTTTCGTAGTCGCTATACGTCGACATGTCCATTTCAGTTTACAATGGGGGGTTTTAATACATACGTTAACGCACGCGCAAATACGCATACATACATATGCATATATATGCATATATATGTACATTTCTACACATCCATATACAGATATATGTGCATATATATGTATATATATGTGTGTCTATATATATATTTGTGAGTGTATATGTGTGTATAAGAGTTGTGTGTATGTGTGTGTATGTCTGCATATGGATCCATGTATGTCTTCATATACATTGTTTATATATATGTGTGTGTGTGTGCGTATATGTCTGTATACGGATGTGTAGAAATCTACATATATATGTATATGTATGTATGTGTATTTGCGCGTGCGTTAACGTATGTATTAGAAAAAACTCAACCCATTGTAAACTGAAATGGACAAGTCGACGTATAGCGACTACGAAAATTTTAAATGAACCCTGCACCTGTCAAAAACATGACATCTACACTAATCCTTTCCCCCTCTCTCTCCCTCTCTTTCCCTCTCGCTCTCCCTCTCTTTCCCTCTCGCTCTCCCCCCCTCTCTCTCTCTCTCTTTCATCAACTTAATATACCTTACTGAACAAGCAAAAGGCAGTTAAAATTTAAAACCTAAAAATTGAAAATTCCCCCTCCTGTCCTTACCCCATCCCCTATTTTCTTTTCTTTACCATCCTCTCTCCCCCTCCTCCTCCCTATATCTATATATCTCCACCCACGCCTACTTGAATCTGCTACCCCTCACACAATACAATCTAATATATCTTAACCCTCAAAGCTGAAATATTGTCTCTCTCCCCCCCTTATTATCTCCTACCTCAATCCCCCTTTTGTTTCGTATTTCTTCGAAAACAATTCTTCCTAATACTAACAACCACTTCTGTAAGGTGTGACGAGGCTGTTGGATCGTAAACATGGTCCAAGATCTGAAACATATGTAACCAAACAGATAAAACGGTAAAATAAAACATATATATATATATATATATATAGAAATATATATAAATTATTTACAAATACAAAATACAAAATATAAGGAAAGGACATCGGTGAGGGGAGGGTTTATATATGCCCTTTCTACCTAAGAATTTCGAAGACCAATGCTTTTCATCAGAAGAGAAGAAAAGGAGATACGTTACATGTAAGGGAATTCAACAGCTAGCTTAGAGGACATTAGGAAATAAATATTAAGAAGGAAATATTAAAATTTCTAAAAGTAGGGGAGAAAGAGCAGATTTGAGGTATATATATATATATATATATATATATATATATATATATATATATATGTATGCATGTATGTATGTATGTATGTTTATGCAAATTTTTTCATTTAAACAACCATCGTTAAAAATAGCAGGAATCGTCGGCTTAATTATACGTTTTATTTTTCGATTTTTTCTAATGAAAAAATTATTTTTTAATAATTGTAGCTAATATATATATATATATATATATATATATATATATATATATATATATATATATATATATATATATGTATATATATATATATATATATTAGCTAAAATTATTAAAAATAATTTTTCATTGGAAAAAATCGAAAAATAAAACATGTATAATCAAGCCGACGATTCCTGTTATTTTTAACGATGGTTGTTTAAATGAAAAATTTTGCATAAACATACATACATACATGCATGCATGAATGCATGCATACATACATACATACATACATACATGTTTGTCTGTTTTGTGTCTGTATTGTGTGTGTGCATGTAAGTGTAAAAATGGTTTGTTTATAAAAAGTAATTACCTAATTAGGCTCTGGGTTAAGTGTTTATTTTCGGCAGTTTATCTTAATCGCCATTACATGTGCATTTCGAGAATGAATCACAGTTCAATAAAATTTCAAATATTTCATAACTCCCTTGGTCGAGGTTACAGTATGTATGTATATATATATATAATAAAAGAGGCGCAGAAATTCCCCTCGGGACCAAATTACCGTAGGTTTGTAAGAACAGATGCCACATACAAATTTATTATATCTAAATTATTATCAGCCATCTTCTCTAACTTTTAACCGCCGTTATAGACACACTTATTCGTTTTATTAAAACCCTATATTGCATCATAGGAGAGTCATCATGACAATTGCCATCATTTACAGAGGAAGTAGTTCTAATTTTGCCCCCTGCTTATACAGCCCTCTTCCTGCCACCAGTCCACACCCGGAAAATATACACACATTCTAACTATGTCCTCCACACCCTTCTTAACTGGATTATAAACTCCTATACAAAGCATTAACTTTACATTTCCCTTACACAAAATGATGATTTCTCCCTTACACATTTCCATCCCTTCTGAATGGTTGCTACCTCTCAACCCGCTTATTCTATGACGAGATCCCTGGCGACACCAGATGATCTTGCTTTTCAAGTAGAGGAAGAGAGGATGAGAGAGGATGAGGTATGGGGGGGCATGCTGACATTTGGTCAAGGAAAAACAGATGTTTATGAGAAGAAATAGTAAATGTTTCAATGAGAAAAAAATAAATATGATAATAGATAATAGTTGTTCTTAAGCAGTTTTAAATTCCATTTTGTACTTATGTAGCGACAGGAAGAGGCAGGGATGTCCAGAGGGGGTGGAATATTTCGATGGGGAATAAATAAATAAATAAATATGATAATGAGATTCTCGAGTTGGCAGAAAAAAACAATACAGGGTCGTGTTTGTGTTTAGGCTAGAACAACAATTCAAATTATTAAAGAAACAATGTTCTGTTGAAAGGTACGTGGGGGGATGCGATCTCTCTGGAAGTTAGGGTCAGAAAAAAAAGGAAAAAGGGTCGCCAGCCGAAAATGTTTGACTCAGATGACGAATCACTCATGGAAATAAATAGTTATCGCTTATCACATCAGGGCCGGGGTGGGTTTTTTAAGAGAAAGACAAACGAGAATTTGTTCCTATATCACGACTGTCAAAAATCTGTTAACAACGAAGAGGTTGTTTTTAAAACCCTGTGGAGCTATATGGAAGACAGCTGGGGTGACTAATAACTCCTAATTACATGATAAGTTAACACCTCAGGGCAATGAGGGTAAAAAATTGGGATAGATAAAGCCGAAAGGAGGAGTAGAAATTAGGGAAACAGAGAGAGGGAGGAAATTCAAAAGAAGAAAAAGGGAGTACAAATTAATAGGATAAAAGAAGAGAGGGAGAGGAAGGGAAGAAAAAGAAAGAATAACTCCAAAAAGGGGGAAGGGGGAATGACTGATTTGATAAAAACAAGACACTTGGTTAATTGGGGTCTTCTTTTCGCTTGAGCAGTTGATTCCTTCCCGTGGACTGACAGTAGATGAAGAACGGAGAACTTGGTGAATGGACGAAAACTGCCAGCCCCCTAAGTTGCATGACTAGGCCCGTGTGTAACTATTATTTGTAAAGTCAAAGACAATAATCAATTCTATGTTAAGAAAAAACAATTAAGTTTTGACTTTCTTTTCTTTGATTGGAACGCCGTTGTAAATGCAAAATATTTCTCCGATAGCCCAGGTGACGGTTGGAAGCTGATTTGGAAGCGGAACTGGAGAGCGACCGACGACGACGGCGAAGACGAATTCGACCACTAGACGAACCCACGGGTGACGCCACAGGTATCGCCTACAGGTGCATCGCAATCACGAGACTATGCACCTGAGCTGCCCTGTAGGGGTTACATTAATGGTGCCGATGATCCAGGAGATCTCGTTCGTTAAGAGACATGCAAACGGAATTCCACGGGCACACGATTTTTTTTTCTCCCCTCTCAGGAAAACACAAAATCTCACTGCGAGAGAAAGGAAAATTGAAAGAAAAAAAAAAAAAAAGAGAAAACGAACGGAAGAAATGTACACCGTTCCCATTTTTTTTTAAGCGACTCTGAGAGCATAGCCAGACCACGGACTGTAGTCAATCGACTAAAAGGTCTGGGCCAGCTCACGTAAACAGCCACCTAGCGACAGAAGACAGTAGAAGGATAAAAAAAATAATTTTTTGGAAAATATAATAAACCCAAAGAGAACTTTTAGGGCATAGCTAAGACCAGTCGGTCAAAAGCAGCCCGTCAATTGCAGAAGAGGTGCAGTTAGATGCAGAGAAGACGACAACAGCAGAAGAGGTAGGACAAAATTTTGGCCCTTATTACTTCGCTCGTTGATTTTTTTTTACAGGTGCTTGTTGTCAGTGGGTTTCTTTTTTTTTTGAGGGGGGGGTTCTTTGTTTCGTGGCCTTGCTAGCGATAGGTTGTAAGGAAAAAAAAGAGAGAAAGGGAAGAGAAAAGAAAGAATAACTCCAGAAAGGTGGAAGGGTAATTACTGATTTTGATAAAAATCATTGGCTTTTTAGAGTTAGGGGCCTTAGTCCTTTTTGCTGACTGGCATTCGAGGCGTCCACATCGCTCTCACCCCGCCTGGGGAGGGGGCGAAACCCTCATGGGAGCTAAGTTGAAAAGCTCTTGTTCTTAGCTGGGAAATTGATTAGTGGAACTTTATATAACCTGCATCATGAAGCTGGAATCAAAGAACTCGACTAAACAAGTGTAAAACGATTTATGAATAATTATTTTGTTCCGTTATATAAAAATGTCCCAGAGTTTTTCCTTGTTTCTCGATTTGCCAGCCTGAATGAAGATGCAGTTTATTTCAGGTATGCCCTAACGCCAGATGATGAAGGAGCTAGACTGGATCCAGCACGAAGCCAGAGTGACGGCCGAAATCGACAATGTTGCCTCACAGACTTAGGGCCATGCACATTTCGCGTGCCCTGAGCAGCAGAAGATATTTTCCAGTGACCAGTGAGAGTCTGGTCACCCTTGAGGGGTCCACCACTAGACAAGTAAGAATGTAGCCCTGCTGGGTTGCATCTATGGTCCTGTGAGCTGGGAGCGACGAACACGGCCAGAAGTACATCACAAGTATGCTCCCGTGAACCAGGATAGCGACGGATGCGGCCCGGCCCTCGGAGAAGGGGGGTTAGGATTATAGGTTGAGGGTGTGCTTTCCGAAAACCATTCTTACCATGAGGATGTTGGGAGTGTCTATTCCAAAAGCCGTTCTGAACATGAGGGGGTTGGGGGTTAGGCAATACCAACAACAGTCTCACTTAAACTTTTTACGAAGGGGAGGGGCATGCTTCCACTGGGCAACGCCGTTTAACGGGTCCTGCTAGTTTTAAATGAATATATCAATATGATAAGCATAGCAGGTAGACTGTAGATTTATCTTAATTGCTAGACGCTGTTTAAGCGTATTGATTGATGGGCCGCCAGGTGCTTATTCATCGCATCGATTGTACCTGTCACCGTTTTCGACAATTAAGTACAACAGAAAAGCACATAATCTCGATTGTTATGTGATAATAAATAAATCATTAACGTACCAAGGTAAATGACATCCGCACAAATAACGTTTTCGGTACTTGTATCTAAACGTCCGCTTTGCTTGCCCGAACGTAACATTAACCGCTCAGATTTGCCTGTAATCTGACACAAGACGCCGATCAGCCAATCACAAGCAAACGTACTAGTGCTCGGAGTTCGTCAAAGCACTTACCATTGTAATACTTGTAAAACAGGCACAAGGATGCCAGGTTTTGGCGATTGGACAGAGGTTGGAGTTTAGTTGATAGTTCATGACCTATAAGTTTGGCGACTCTTTTATTGAACCCTATCCAGGGGTGAGAGACCAATGGCAGACGCACCAGCCCAGATGTGGCAACAATACTTCATGCATTGGCGAACCGTAGCCTTGTAGAAGTACACGATACTCTCAGGTGTGAGTAGCCTTCTAGTATGGTAGAGAGAGCCCACCTTTCTCGCAGCAACCTTGGCAATTGCCTCCAATGTATTTGTTCCAATTCATGTTGTCTGTGAATGTTAAACTTATGAGATCGAGGGAAGTACTTTCAGGCAGGGTATCATTAGCTATGGCAATCGGTGGTTGAGAAGGTTTCTTGTAATAAATAAGCTTAGTCTTGGCAGCATTGAACGTTACCAAACAGTTATGACCCATTCCACTAAAGACTGGAGGTCTTCCTCTAGAGTTCTTGCAATTTCCTTAGATATGTATTCATTTGGTTTACCCTCGTGTCTGTTATAGAGTTTGATGTCATCAGCAAATATCCCCATCTCAGAGAAAATTCTATCAGGGAGGTCATTTATTAATATTAGGAATAATAAAGGTCCAAGGATTGATCCCTGTGGGACACCCGCATTCATATCATGTTGTTTTGATATACGACCATCGAGGAAAACCTGATTTTGCTCTTATCTAAGAATGATTTAATTATGTTAAGTATAAGTACAGCAATTTTAAGAGAAAACCATCATGCCAAACTCTGTCAAATGCATTAGATATGTCTAGGGCTACTGACCTAGCTTCACCTACTTTATCCAGTTCTTGATATATACGTTCAGAGATTACAGGTAGGACATCTGCCGTAGAACGGGCTTGTCTAGTTTATGGTCTGTGAGATGGCGGACTAGTGCTTGATTGGTTAAGGACTCAAAGATTTTGGCAAAGAGAGGGAGGAGGCTAATGGGTCGATTACTGAGCGGGTCAGTTCTTTCGCTAGAATTTTTCTAAACTTGTGAAACAGAAGAAATTTTCCAACAGCCAGGAAAGCAAGATTCGTTAAGGCATTTATTATAGAGCTAGGGGAGAATTAGAGCAACCTCAGCGGAGCATTTTTTTAATAGTATAGCAGGGATAATATCGAGCGCACATGCCTTTGAGATGTCTAGATTTATTATGGCATTATGAACGAGGGAAGGGGTGATTTTCAGGTCATCGATTTTGGCTGCTGTCCACAAAGGGAAATTTGAGAGACGATGGCCTGCAGGGTCTAAAGTGGGGTTAGAGGCTAAACATTGGTCAAGTAGATTTGCCTTTTCAGTTGTTGTGCAAGTAATCTCAAGGTTGTTGGATTGTAGGGAATTGTTGATTATTCATTATTTAATACACTGTTATCAATTTTCCAGAAATCACGTGTTCCTAATTTCTGCGACTCAATGCGTTTTCTGATGACTTCAGAAAGCCTTCTCTTGGCTGCAGCTATTTCTCTCTTACAATTATTTCTAGCTTCTGCAAACTTTTACCTATTTGTATTGGACATGTCGGATAAGTCTGCGGAATGCATACTGCCTTTGAGCGATTGTGGAGAGTGAGGTTTGATAACGTACTTTCATATAGGAATGTGTGCTTCAATTGCTGCTTTCAACCATTCAGTGGCCTCCTTTGCACACTGTTCCACAGGCAGAGAAAAGATGCTACTATATGGAGTGTCTCTCATAGGATCCCTGATGACTTCCTAGTCAGCCTTCTTATAGTACTTTGTTGTTTTGAGTAATGGCTCGTAAGCTTTGAGTCAAGAGTTTAAGGTGATTTCTACCATTATCACAACATTCTAATTTCTATCATTTGAAGCCTTTCTAATTGTGTTTGATGTAGGTAAAAAGATGACTTAGTATTCACTAATTCTGAATAAATTGTTGGTATTGGATGTAGGGACCAATTCAACTTATTTCTTTTCCCTTTCAAACTAAATTTTTCCTCAAAATGTTTTACACACAAGACTGAACTTTTTGTTGCAATACAATCAGCACGATTTACGAATTTGGTCCATTTCTCAAACAGATCGTATTTGCCATGTGGGAAATGAAACGTTGATAACTTTTATGGTTTTTATATCCAGTTTTGCAGCCAAATGCGGCACATTTGTTCACTATTTTGTTAAATAAAATATAATAAAACTTAAACAATATTTTTAAAAATGATGATGACTTTTTTTTACAATATTTATAACGGATACAATAGTAATAGACTCCACAAACGCATGTATGTAAACAAAGATCGTTTAAGTCTTTAAAAAACCAAGGGAGACTACTCATTTTTACTCTTGCTTTGCAAATTAACATAAATAAAAAGGATGAAAAACATTTTATATATTAATAAAAATACGTATTTTGATAATGAAATAATGTAAAATATATTTAAATAGAAGTTTATTACTCATTATTACAAGAGTTAATATAAATGACATTTGAGTTACTTCTCTTGCAAATTTTTAATGTTTTATGCGGCCCCAGCTTTCTGTAATAGACACAATGACCTCTCAGAAAGTGGCCTCTTATATGACATACGTGGTCGAACATATTAGTAGGCCATGGTGGGCTATGGCCATTTGTTACACAATCATCGGGAACTGTAGCCAGAAATAGATCCAGAAGTTAGGCTTGTTGGTTCTGTCGGGAGACGAGTCAGAAACGTAACTGTTTATGATAGTGAATGATATATAGAGAAGTTATGTGCTATGCTTATGTGTAAGTAGAGAAACCAAGTCATTTACTGTGGTGGACATAAAGGCACCAAATGCATGTACTTGCGCGCTAGTATTTAAGGAGAATGCTGTATCTATACTGTCAGAGACTTGGTTGATTAGAGTACAGTCCTGGGTCGAGGGAGAGCAGTAGAGAAAATATAAGTAGCTAATATTATGTTGCAGGGTAAGTCTAAAGCACATAAAGGCCTGGTCGTGTGATTCTAGTTTTGTTTCTCTAATCAAGGGGAGGGTGTTTCGAATATAGACTCCAAGTCCGTGCATATGTCTGTCTGAGTCCTTACGGCAAAGTTGGAGATAACCAGGCATGTTAAAATGGTTAGAGGGGATGGAAGAGAGTATGTTAGTTTCACTTAGATATTCGGGGAGTTTGCTAGGAGAGATGATTCAACATCATCTAAATTAGTTGTAAGCTATATATATAGATATATTTGTATATTTTGGCAGCAAGTCATTATTCAAACACGTCTGATTGAACACGACGGAGTTATACTTTTTTCCGATTTTTCTGGATATCTTTTCCATTCGCCGAGTAGTCTTTTTTATATCACCTGGAATATTGTATAAAATAGCGCCCAAAAGTTGTTGCTCAGCCATATTCTTCTCAAGCGTTTTTTTATCGGTGCGTCCGATTATCATCAGAAGCGATTGTTGTTGTTGTTGTCGTTTTCTTTTTATTTTCCTTTGAGGCTTGGTATATTTATAGTTTGTTTTCATTTTTATTTTTTTT